>NC_140997.1:29021319-29328439 GCF_052327205.1 Somniosus microcephalus | reverse complement strand
CGGTATGTTGGTGTGAGTAAGGATGTGCAGGAGTAGGGTAGCGAAGGCAGAGTGATGGGGATGTGATGAGAGGCACAGTTGGATGCAGTTGAGTGTGGCTTTGTACTAATTTTCCTGATCTAATGAGATCATTGAAACATTTGCAGCATGACACCCAGGTCCTCCTGACCACATCTCTGCTTGTGACCTCCTCGGCATTCTGCAACCAGGCTGTCTTGGTCTCCTGGGGAGGTCTCTTCCACCCATTGGAAGGGAAGAGGACCTTCCTGCATGCTCTGCCTCCCTCCATAAGCATATGGAGGGAGTCATCAGAGAACCTGGGTGCAGCCCTCTGCCTCTGTGCAGCCATTGTCAGTGTTTGCAGCACTCCAATGCTGTACGATGTTAGACTAAACTTCAAATGTAATGTGGCCATGGTCCCTTTAAAGATTCTGGCTGAAAACGCGTTATGAATGACATCACCAGACCCGTTCCATTTTATCGGGCTGGGTAACGTGCTGCGGGGGGGGGGGGGGGGGGGACTTAATATGCCCCATTAAGGTAAGTTCATTTTCAAAAGTGGGATGGAGCCAGCAGCGGGGTTGTGACCCACCACGGACACCACCCGCACCGGACCCGCCCAGGTAGGCAAAATTCTGGCCTTTGTGTTGTTAAGTGGGCAACAGGCAATCAGAGCACATTTTGTGTATCACACAGACAATGGTTCAACAACATTCAAAGCATCAGCAGTGGAACATCCAGCCAGCATTGAGATAGTGAATGGCCTCAAAATGAAGAATAGACATTAAGCCTCCTCAATGGACTAGTCAGTAATGGTAACACTTGATGTAGCACTAAGCCACACAACTGGAAAGGGCACTGCAGCAACTCACCATTGCTTCTGCGACAGCACCTCCCAAACCCTTGATCTCCATCACCTAGAAGTACAACGAACCAACCAGGGAACAGGTTATTTTAGATCTTGTATTGTGAGATGAGACAGGGTTAATTAGTAATCACATAGTAAAGGATCTTCTGGGGAAGAGTGATCATAATATGATAGAATTTCACATTGAGTTAGAGAGTGAAATACTTCAGTCCGATACGAGAGTCTTAAACTGAAATAAAACCAATTACATAGGTATGAGGAGCAAGTTGGCTAAGGTAGATTGGGAAATTAGATTAAAAGGTATGACGGCAGATAAGCAGTGGCAAACATTTAAAGAAATATTCCAAAATTCTCAACGAATATACATTCCATTGAGAAATAAAAACTCCATGGGAAAAGTGATCTATCCATGGCTAACTAAAGAAGTTAAGGATAGCATCAGATTAAAAGAAGAGGCTTATAATGCGAAGAATAGTAGTAAGCCTGAAGATTGGAAGAGCTTTAGAAACCAGCAAAGAAAGACCAAAACATTGATAAAAAGGGAGAAAATAGAATGAGAGTAAACCAGCAAGAAATATAAAAACAGATTGTAAGAGCTTCTACAAGTATGTAAAAAGGAAGATAGTAGCAAAAGTTGGTTCCTTAGAGGCTGAGACAGGTGAAATTATAATGGGGAATAAGGAAATGGCAAAGGCTTTAAACAAATATTTTGTATCTGTCTTCACAGTAGAAGACACTAAAAGCATACCAAAATAGTGGGGGACCAAGGGGCTATTAAGAGTGAGGAACTTAAAGTAATTAATATCAAGCAGAAAAAAGAACTTGAAAAAATAATGGGACTAAAAGCCGACAAATCCCCCAGACATGATGACCTACATCCCAGGGAGGGATCTAAAAGAGGTGGCTGCGGAGAAAGTGGATGATCTTCCAAAATTCCCTAGATTCTACAACAGTCCCAGCAGATTGGAAGGTAGCAAATGTAACCTTGCTATTTAAGAAGGGAAGGAGAGAGAAAACAGAAAACTACAGGCCAGTTAGCCTGACATCAGTTGTTGGGAAAATGCTGGCATTCATTATTAAAGAAGTGGTAACAGGACAGAAAATCATAATATAAGGCAAAGTCAACATGATTTTATGAAAGGGAAATCATGTTTGACAAATTTATTAGAGTTTTTTGAGGACGTAACTAGCAGGGTAGATATGTGAAGGAATAGCCATGATTCAGATAAATACACGATACTGTAAGATTTGCAAAATTCCCATATTCCCCCAAGGTTATTAATAAAGGGACCCTATGGACAATTTAAAAAGGGTACCCAAAAGATGGTGTCCGCACCTCGTGACCAAAAGCCTGTAAGATTTTAAAAGCTTGGACTCTGCAGCACAGAACAAGCTGTTTTGGGAAATCGAAACTTAAAATGCATTTCTGTGAAAAAGGACTTTTGTGTTTGAAAATCTAGACAATTAAGCAAACACTGAATATGCATTTTCGTCGGAATGGAACAGATCACCCCAGTTAGGCCTAAGCGCAAGGCCATTAGTTTGTCTGCATAAATAATCGGAAACAGCTTAGGGAAGCGACCAAGGCTGCACAGGCCGATTACAATGCATTAATGGCAATACAGCTCGGACATCAGGCCATTAGGTGCGATAAATGGCCATCTAAAACAATTCGTTTAGATTGGTGTAATCATTCAAAACAGCCCGCCAAAAGTGAAACAATGAACTGACCTGATTTGGCACGCAGATAAGGGCCATCCGAAGGAGTATAATTGTAGGCCCACCAGTAACCGACGCTCTCTCGCTCTCTTGCTCCTCACCCGCATGGCTCCTGCTCTTTTCACCCTCCCACGCTTGCCGCCTGGCCACTGCCCGTGTCTTTTCCCGACTCCATCAGGGACGCCCGGCATTGCACCAGGCGAACACGGGCAAACCAGGCCAGACGAGGCGGGACGAGATGAGGTGAGGTGAGGTGAGATGCGATGAGGCGAGACGAATTGGGAGAGGATTGAAGAACGCTTCAATTAATCGGGCCTTCAATCCAGCCGACCTCCGACTATCTTCATGCAAACTCCAACTGCTGCCCGAGGAAGAGGAACCATCATCCCTGCGAGGTAAAGTACCCAAGCAAAGACTTTAACCTTGGGGTACTTTACCTGGATGACGCCCTTGCAGTGTCGTGAGACCACATGACGATGGCAGGCCCCAGAGAGCACAAAGAGCGAACCCCAAACCCCACAGCTGTTTTGAACTCAGCAGATTTTGACTCGGTGAGCATGAATTCCCGGCCCCTCATCGCTTAATCTAGTTAGGTATAAGGGTGGGATAAGGATAAGGGGATTGTTAATGTAGTTTGTTTTCCCTCGATGTGCCGTGTGTTCCCCATTCCCTGCATAAGTATAGTTATTTTGTTTATGCCTGTAATTGTTTACCAGTAATTTCTCATAAGACTGTGTTTTATCTCTGTTCAATAAAATCTTGGTTTTCTTACATCCAAACCACTTGTCTACTCGAGTTTTCTGTATCGCCACCTGCACCTAAGTCCGGTGTCTAGAACCCAGGGGCGTGGGAGTGATTCAAACCGCTCACCAACAGTCAGGGGCATAACTGACTGGGCGCACGCGACCATTGGTGCTTCCGAAGAGTCTAGAGTTTGGGTGTAACACAATGGAAGACCCAAGTGAAGTGTGAAGAGCTAACACGTTGGAACAGAAACACAAACATTAAAAGAGGCATGTGCCTTTGAAAACATGACATCAAGTAAAGAAACAACTGCTGGTCAAATAGTTTTACGTTAAATTTGGATGACAGGAAACACGATTAAATACGCAACCAATTGAGATAGCTAGAAATGCATGAAACATTCAGTTGAAGTGTCTTTAATTTAGATATAGTAAAAACCATATCAACAAGAAGACTTTGAAGATATGACATCAACTGGATGACACCAAGCAATTGCATTGTGTTTGTATTGAACTTGGAGAATAAGGAGAGTCAAAATGTCTGCAAAAAGCAGTTAAGCCAATATTAAGAATTGAATGGAAAGCATTTTGTAAGAATGACATCAAACAAAAACCATTGCTGTCATTGTTTTTATGATGGTTTTTGGAACACCTAAAGTAGAGAAATAATTATGCATGCAATAGTAGAATTGATAGTAAGAATAGAAAGCATTCGAAAGAGGTATCAATAAAGACAATTAGTTAACCTCAGCAGAGGACATCAAAGGAGAAACTACTGCCAAAAGGGTATAAAAATAAGACCTTTTTTAACAGAAGTCAGAACAAGCTGAATGGGCAGGGCGTTTCTCAACTTTCCAGAGGCATCTCTGTACGTCTTTAACTATTAGTCTCGGGAAGATTGATTTTGGTGGATGTTCTTGATTTAGAAATAAGTAAGAAATAAGAAATGTAACGAAGTAAAGATTTGAGAATAAGGATCTCTGAGAAATAAGAAATGTAAGCTAATTGTATTTTGAATTGTTAATGTTGCGACTGATTCAACAGATGTTAACTGAATGTCGGCTCTTAAATAAAACAATATATTTTTAGAATTGTCTCAAAGAGTAATTCTGTATAGACTCGCGAACCCACAAATTCTGTACACTCTTTTGTAAGGAGTTGCAGAATTCTGGGGGGTATTCTGGACCCTTATAATATCCGAAAGGTTACAGTCTAGTTCAACTTATTAAAAGTACTATCCGGAGGACGGTAACATCTTTAGTCATTCCTTTCCTTTAGGGAGAGATAGCCTGAACCTTTAGGCCCATTTAAGCGTCTTATGGAATTCGGCTATCTTTAACTTTAGCTGAAGGTGAACGTCTGGGGAATACGCCTGATCTGGGGTAGCCCAAAAGGGCTAGGGCTGTAATTATCCCTTCAGATAAAGGGGAACCAGTGGATGTAGTATATTTGGATTTCCAAAAGGCATTCGATGAGGTGCCACATAAAAGGTTGCTATGCATAAGGGCTCATGGGGTTGGGGGTAATATATTAGCATGGATAGAGGATTGGTTAACAGACAGAAAGAGAGTAGGGGTAAACGGGTCATTTTCCGGTTGGCAGGCTGTAACTAGTGGGGTGCCACAAGGATCAGTTCTGGGGCCTCAGCTATTTGCAATCTATATTAATGGCTTAGATGCAGGAACTGAGTGCAATGTATCCAAGTTTGCTGACAATCCAGAGCTAGGTGGGAAAGTAAGCTGTGAGGAGGACACAAGGAGAGTGTTCATGTGGCGACGCATGGCAATGAGCATGGATCTCAGGATGCGGTGAGAGCAATAGTTTGAGGAACGCTGAATATCTTGGAGATATCTGTAATCCTGGGTGGATCCGAAACATGAAGGGTGGAATTTCAGTTGGAATCCATATGGAATAAGTCGGAACTGGAGACAGTTGCTGAGGAAAGAGATGTGGCTGTGAAAACGAGTCTTGGCAGATACCTAATCAAACACGAGAAGGAAAACCAAAAACAATAAAGATGAACAAGGTTGAAGAGACAAATGGAAATCCCGTCGGAGAGAAGAGCAGAACTTCTTCAAAGTGGGCATTCCTAGAAGAGAGGTGGCAGTGAACCAAACACTAATACAATAGCAAAATACTGCGGATGCTGGAAATCTGAAATAACAGAAAATGCTAGAAACACTCAGCAGGCCAGGCAGCATCCGTGGAGAGAGAAACAGAGAACCAAATACTATTGCAATAGCGGATGCTGGAAAAACCTTTTCCACCCTTCGTGTTTCAGATCCACTCTCGACCACTCTCTTCAGCAGCACCAATGCACTCTATCTCAAAGCAGTCCTGGTCCGCAGTTCAATTTCTTCCTTTGCCTCATCCGGCACTTCAACAAAAAACTTTCTTCCTTTCAGATGTCAAGGATCGCAAGCTTCAACAACTCTTGGACACCAATGCCCCTCTGGAACCTTTTTCCCCTTCACTTTCCTCTGACCCCATCCCTTCTTCCAATCTCACCCCCTGCCATGTTTTCACTATCCCCTCTGGCCTTCCCCTCTCTGACCCAGAACGATCAGTCCTCAGCAAAGGCCTGAGCTTCATCCCCTTACGCCCCAATCTCAATGAATTTCGAGCTCGGCACGATGCCGAGCTCTTTTTCCGTCGCCTTCGCCTCCACGCCCATTCTTTGGCCAGGAGGCTTCTCCCGCACAGCTGACCCTTTCTCCCGCTTTCAGGATTCTCATTCTACCTGGACCCCTTCCTCTGGCCTCTTACCCTCTCTAGATCTTTTCATTGCTAACTGCCGGCTTGATATTGGCCATCTCAATTTCTCTGCACCCCTCACTCACTCCAACCTACCTCCCACTGAACTTGCAGCACTCCGTTCTCTCCGATCCAACCCAACATTGTCATTAAACCTGCTGACAAGGGTGGTGCTGTTGTTGTTTGGCGAACCGACCTCTACCGTGCGGTGGCTGAATGCCAACTCTCTGAGATCTCCTTCTACTTCCCCCTGGACCATGACCCCATGATCAAACATCAAGCCATTGTTTCCAAGACTGTCACTGGCCTCATCTCCTCTGGAGATCTTCCATCCATGGCTGTTAACCTCATAGTCCCCCAATCCCGCACAGCCCACTTCTACCTCCTTCCCAAGATCCACAAACAGGGTTGTCCTGGTAGACCCATCGTTTCAGCCTGTTCTTGCCCCATGGAACTTATCTCTTCCTATCTCGACTCTATTTTTTCTCCCCTTGTCCAGTCTCTTCCCACCTACATTCGCAACTCTTTTAACGCCCTCTGCCACTTTAACAGTTTCCAGTTTCCTGGCCTCAACCGTCTCCTTTTCACTATGGACGTCCAATCACTCTACACCTCCATCCCCCACCAGGACAGCCTGAGGGCACTCTGCTTCTTCCTTAAACAGAGGCCCAACCAGTCCTCATCCACCACCACCCTCCTCCGCCTGGCTGAACTTGTTCTCACATTGAACAACTTCTCCTTTGACTCCACTCACTTCCTCCAAAATAAATGTGTTGCTATGGGAACCCACATGGGCCCTAGCTATGCCTGCCTTTTCATGGGATATGTGGAACACTTTTTGTTCCAGTCCTACTCGGGTCCCCTCCCTCACCTCTTTTTCTGGTACATTGATGACTGTATTGGTGCCATTTCCTGCTCTCGCCCTGAACGAGAAAATTTCATTCACTTTGCTTCCAATTTCCACCCTTCCCTCACCTTGATCCATCTCCAACTCTTCCCTTCCCTGCCTTGACTTCTCTGCCTCCATTTCTGGGGATAGGCTATCGACAAACATCCACTACAAGCCCACTGACTCCCACAGCTACCTGGACTACACTTCCTCCCACCCCGCTTCCTGTAAGGACTGTAATCCATTCTCCCATTTTCTCAGTTTCTGCCGCATCTATTCTGACGATGCCACCTTCCATACTAGTGCTTCCGATATGTCTTCCTTTTTCCTCAACTGAGGATTCCCCTCTACCATGGTTGACATGGCCCTCGACCGTGTCCGTTCCATTTCCCGCACTTCTGCTCTCACCCCTTCTCCCTTCCAGAACCACGCTAGGGTTCCCCTTGCCCTCTCCTTTCACCCACCAGCTTTCACATTCAATGGATCATCCTCCGCCATTTCCGCCACCTCCAGCGTGATCCCACCACCAAAAGCATCTTCCCCTCCCCTTCCCTTTAATCATTCCGAAGGGACCGCTCCTTCCACAACACCCTGGTCCACTCCTCAATCACCCCCAACAGCCCCTCCCCTCCCCAGTGCACCTTCCCGTGCAAGAGCAGGAGGTGCAACACCTGCTCTTTTACCTCCCCCCTTCCCACTGTCCAGGGCCCCAAACACACCTTCCAGGTGAAACAGCGATTTACTTGTACTTCTTGCAATTTAGTATACTGCATTTGCTGCTCACGATGCAATCTCCTCTACACTGGGGAGACCAAATGCAGATTGGGTGACCACTTTGCGGAACACCTCATTCAGTCTGTAAGGGGGACCCCGAGCTTCCGGTGGCCTGTCACTTTAATTCTCCGCTCCACTCCCACTCTGACCTCTCCGTCCTCGGCCTCTTGCACTGTTCCAATGAAGCTCAACGTAAGCTCGAGGAACAGCTCCTCATCTTTCGATCAGGCACCTCACAGCCTTCTGGACTCAACATTGAGTTCAACAATTTCAGACTATAATCCCTGCCCCTATTTTTTCACATGGCAACTGTTGATGATTCTGCCATCCCCATTTGCAACATTTAACCACTCCTGCCATCCCCCCTATCACAGACCCTCCCTTTTGTTCTTTCCTCCCCTTCCCCCTTTCCCAGCCTCTGCACCTGCTTAAAACCTGTTACATCTCTAACTTTTTCCAGTTCTGACGAAGGATCACAGACCTGAAACACTGGACTGGATTTTCATTGAGGAGGCGGGTAGGAGGCGGGACTACAACTTTCGGGGTTGTAGTCCCGCCTCCATCAAGTTCTAGCCAACCCACGCGATTTTGACTTGATTGACCGTGTTGAGCCCGCCCAGCGGGCACAGCAGGCCAATTAAGGGACACCTAGCAACAGGTGACGTCACAGATTGATATTTCACCTGTCAAGACCTTTTGACAGATGAAATATCAGCGTTTCACAGCTGTTTGAAGCTGTCAAACACTGACAATCTGTACTCCAGGTTAATTCCTTCCTCTCAGGATGATTTAGAGATCTCCCTGGAACAGAAAGCTGAATGCTGCAATTTTTGACAGCTCGCAGCCATTCTGCTTTCTGTGCCGGTGAGATGAGGGACTCCCGAGACCTGAAGGAAGGAAGGCTGTAAAGGTAAATACATGTAAGCAAAACTTATTTAAACACTTTACACACACCAAACACACTTACCTCTTCACTCATGCACCCATCACTCACCTGAACACCGGACATCTCGAACCCTCCAAGCCCTTCATCCCGACGGCCCGCCTCGCTAACTTGGCATGGTTTGGAGCTGTCGGGAATCCCACATTTCACCAATGAAAATAGGGATTAGGCTAAAAACTGCCTGTTAAGCTACCTGTTAACAGGCAGTTAATTGGCACTAATCCCCTTCCCGCCTCGGGGAGGCGGGTCCCAGTGCGGGTCAGGTACCCGCCTCCTTTGAAACTGGCATGGAGGCGGGTTAGGGGCGGGATGGGTTCGTGCCCCCCGATTTCAGGATTTTAACCGCCCACACGCCTCCAATCCCGCCTCCACGGCCCAATGAAAATCCTGCCCGCTAACTCTGTTTCTCTCTCCATGGATGCTGCCTGGTCTGCTGAGAGTTTCCAGCATTTTCTGTTATGCCAGGAACAGGGACTCAGCCATGATGCTTTCATGAGCAAGAACCCACATCCTTCAATTCCTGGAGCCCAGAGTGTTAAAGCACAATGTGCTGCTTTGGGTTTTGGAGAAATTGTGGCAATCTGATTTTTTCTCTATTACTTTGCATGAACAAATCTCCTTGACCTCTTAACCACACAGAGTACTTGATGTTAGACTTACATTTCAGATTACAGCTCAAACAACATATTTAGGACTATCAAACAGCATATTTCCACCCAGTTAAATCGCAGTGACTAAAACTAGGAGAGAAGTTTCACAGTTAATTGCCCAGCTAGTGATGCACTTCCATACTAGGCTAGGCTGGCTTTAGCTTGTTCTGGGAGCTGCAGCTTCATTATTCCAGCACCAGGGTAACACAAATAGTCAATTATGACAGTAAATGATATCACAAGGCTATAAAAGTTAAGTTAATCAGCTCAAAGCAGATTGTTGCAGTTTTACAGCTGTCATACTAAATTAAGAATTTGATTACTGGTCACATCCTGCACTTACATCCTCCTCGAATGCTCCTGAGGTGCTGAATTTCTTTTTGAGAAAGTAGTACAGCTCTTTATGGCATGGTTATTATTAAAAGAGTTGGCTTGGTTTAACAGTTTGATGCCAGGGCAGTCCATAGCATTTTCATACAAGTTCAAGTCTCATTGCATTTTTGCTTTCCGAATTTTTCTTGCGAATATTTTTCATATTTGGTTGCATGAGTGGGATTTTACACCAATTTACTGTGCTTGAGTGAATTCCATCCCTCAATTGTTGTGATGTAATATTGTTTCCAACCTTTATTAAATACCATTTGGTACTGTAACACCAAGGGTGCAATAAATCAAAAAATTATTGTAATTTATAAGGTTAATTTATGAATATTTATCCATTAACCAAAATATCAAACTCACATATAGTTCCATATATTTCTTGATTTTGCATGTTTAATTACTTGATCATTCATTGCCACATAATATGCCAAAAAGCATTTAGATATAGGTTCAGGCTTGAAATTCCTCACATAAGGGGGAAAAATTCATCCCCTTTGTGCCTCCCATTAGCGCCAACAGATGGCACTAATGGGGCACTAGAGCAGTATCGCCGGGGCGAGGCAAATCCAGCGGTGCACGCCAAAATCCCGCACCCCCCCACCCCCGTAGCGCTGCCAGTAAGTGTTACCACTGGGAACGTCAATGGCAGGTAGATCGTGACATCAGTGAGTGTGCAACGCTCACTGACCACCCAATCTGCTAAATTAATTGTCGCCACCTACCCTAGCGTCTGGAGTAAACAACAGGGAGAGCTGGCGTGAAGCACCAGGAAGCCAGCTCCAGGGACATTATTTAAAGGGATCATCAGTAATGACTTGCAGCTGTCAGGTTAGCGCAGTTTCAGTGATTCTTGTCAGTTTCACATACTCCAACACTTTAATTCAGTCATTTCAAGTTTCTTTTGTATCAGGAGTGTTGTGGCAGCTAAAAAGTAGCTACATTTATTTTTCAAAGAATCAAACTGCTACACTTGGTAACATTAATGGGGGGCTGTACTGGCAGTCAACCTTGCCCTCCAGGATCTACGGCGGAGGGAGCGGAGGCAGAGAGAAAGACTGGAACATGTGCCCAGAGGGAGGAGGAGGGTGCACAACAGGAGGCCTTACTCTCCGAGGGTATTCCGAGAGCATTTTTCATATCTCCAATTAAGCGAGGAGCAGTGTATTTGAAGGCTCGGCTTCACCAAGAAGGTGGTCACAGAACTCTGCCACCTCCTGCAACCAGACCTCCAGCCTCAGACAAGGGTGACCACGGCTCTCCCAGTGACAGTCAAGGTCACCGTCACCCTCAATTTCTTTGCCAGCAGATCCTTCCAGTCTGCAACAGGAAACATAGCTAACATCTTGCAGTTCACCATCCATCACTGCATCTGGGAGGTCACAGAGGCTCTCTACAGTAGGAGAAGGGACTACATTTCCTTCCCCATCACCAGAGAGAAATAGGATGCGCATGCATGTGGCTTTGCCAGGAAAGCGGGATTGCCCATGGTGCAAGGCGCCATTGACTGCACCCACATGGCTTTGCGGGCACCGCATAACAATCCTGAGATCATCCGTAACCACAAAGGCTACCACTCACTTAATGTGCAGTTGGTGTGTGACCACAGAAAGCGAATCCTCAATGTGAATGCCCGCTATCCTGGCAGCAGCCACGATGCCTTCATCCTGTGCCAGACCCGTGTGCCAGCACTCTTCCAGCCACCACGTCAACCTCGCAGCTGGCTGCTTGGAGACAAGGGCTATCAACTCTCCACCTGGCTCATGCCTCCCCTCCACAACCAAAACACTCCTGCCCAGTACTCATATAATGAGAGCCATGCTGCCACCAGGAACATCATCCAGCAGAGCATCGGCCTGCTGAAGCAACGGTTCCGCTGCCTTGACCGCTCGGGAGGAGCCCTCCAGTACTCGCCGGAGCGGGTGTCCCATTTCGTGGTGGTCTGCTGCATGCTCAACAACTTGGCCATCAGGAGAAGGAAGAGGGAGAGGAGGAGGAGGAGGAAGACAAGGAGGATAAGGAACAGGAGCGAGGGAGGAGGCAGCCACTCAATCGGCCTTCAGGGAGGGTGGTCCGTGACCGCCTCATCAGACTGCAGTTCCAATAAATTAAACCCCAGATCCCCATTGCTCACCACATTCACATCATTCCAGCCCTGTCGCAGGCCATAACACAGTGCAAATCTGAAATGAGACTGTTACATTGTTATAGTATCACATCGTTAAATGGAACTACTTTGGTACGGAACTACTTTGGTATGGTGTAGTTATATTGCTATGTGGCACACTGTGCACGGGCAGTGCACAGTGCAGCGTTGGACATCTTGTATCACTCCGCACCATGCGGCAGCACAGAAACAAAGCAGAAATACAGCTAAGTAAAAGCAGTAACTAAAATGAGCTAAAGGTGTCTGTATTATTTATAGTATAAGAACACAAGGAGACACAACATGGTGGCAGCGGTATAAGTGAGTACAAATTGTGCTAAACGAACTACGAATAAGACGAAAAGTGATTTTATGAGCTGCTTGTGAGTGCCGGTGTCTGCGTTGATTGAGATTGAATCGTACGGGAAAGTGAAATGACGGCTGCCGCTGCACTGACTGTGCAAATGCAACCCCTCATGAACTGGGAAGCTGACAATATATAAGCATTCCGCAAGTTCAAACAGAAATGTGAGCTTACATTCAAAAGCTTCCTGAAGGGTACGACCAACGAGGAAAAGGTTAGTTACATTCTGTTGTGGACAGGAGAAAAAGGCCTAGATTTGTATAATAGCTGGAGTTTGACTGAAGAGGAAAAAGAAAACCCTGTGACAATTTTTGATAAATTCAGCAACCATCTAGAGCCTAAATCCAATCACCGTATACAGAGATACAAATTCCAGAGTCTAAGACAGGAACCCGGTGAAACTGCTGACAATTTCTTGACAAGGCTGAGAAATGAAGCCAGCAAGTGTAAATTTAAAGAAATGGAGGAAAGGCTTGTGGACCAGCTAATATAGGGGTCAGCGCATGTAGAGGTACAAAAAGCCCTGATAGGAAAAGAAAAGCTCGGAATAACAGAGGCTATAGATACTGCGAGAGCTCATGAAGCCATGAAGCAGCAAATGAAAACGCTGATTTCTCAAATGGCTGACATGCGGACGGCTTCTGAGACGGACAATAGAGTGGACGCAGTGAGAGAAAAGTACAACACACAAAGACATGCACATGACAACGGGGGAAACATGCGCAGAAACTGTGGAAGACCACACGATTACACAGACAAGAGGAAATGTCCAGCATAAGGAACAAGCTGCAATGCATGTGGCAAACTAAACCACTGGGAAAAGAGGTGTAGAACGAAGAAAGAAGGAACATACATCAAAAACAAAGGCGGACAGCAGAACCAGAGAAAGAAACACAATATCCATGCCATGGATGAGCAGGATGATGATGATGATCACGACAATGCACTAAACATTGAAACCATAAAGATACAGGTTCACGAGATGTCCAGAGCGGAAAATACTCCGAGGAGAGAATTGCACACCATCATCCAAATCAAAAAAAAGGTCAAAGGTCGGCCCACAGCCATCAACTTAAAGTTGAAGCTGGACACAGGGGCTCAGAGCAACATTCTCCCATTGAGACTGTACCAGCAGATCTTTCCCGAAAACCTGAGAGAAGATGGCTACCTGAAAAATGGTTGTTTAAAGGCAAGTAATGTCACGCTGACAGCATACGGGGGGAGTGAGATTAAACAACTTGGAATAACCTTTATCAAAGGGACACATAAAAGAAAGAACATCAACTGCATGTTCTATGTCACCGACACTGAGGGGCCAGCGATCCTGGGATTAAACAGCTGCGAGAAGTTGAGATTGATCTCAGTGCATCACGAGCTGACGGAAACGTCACTGAAGATAGACAGCAACACCCCATTGGAGAACCGCCCACAAATCAAGAGTAAAAAAGACTTGATAGACATGTATCCGGAATGTTTCGATGATACAGTGGGATGTTTAGGAGATTTCCAATACCACATCACCATCGATCCAGAGGTAAAGCCCGTTATCTATGCTCCATGAAAAGTACCCATCGAGCTGAAGACAAAGCTTGAAAGAGAGCTAAAGGAGATGGAAGAAAATGGAGTGATCGTAAAGGTCACTGAACCCACAGACTGGGTAAACTCAATTGTGGTACGAGAAAAGCCAAACGGGCGTCTCAGAATATGTTTGGACCCCAAAGATCTAAACCAGGTGATAAAGAGGGACCACAATCCTACCCCAACACTAGAGGAGATTACGCCATCACTGGCAGTAGCCAAGGTTTTCTCAAAACTAGATGCCAGAAATGGATATTGGAACTTGAAGTTGGATGAGGAATCAACAACACTGACAACATTCAACACACCATTTGGGCGTTACAAATTCCTGAGGCTACCATTCTGGTTAAAGGTCAGTCAAGATATTTTTCAACAGAAAGTAGATGAGACATACAGAGGCTGTGAAGGAGCTATAGGAATAGCTGATGATATTCAGATCTATGGAGCAGATGAAAGAGACCATGACATGCACCTACATGAGGCCATGGAGCGTACCAGAAAGGCTGGCATCAAGTTAAATGCAGATAAGTGCATAGTTAAAGTCAAGGAATGCCAATTCTTCGGTATGATTTATACACCAGAGGGAGTCAAGCCAAATCCAGAGAAGATTGCGGCGATTGCTGAAATGAAACTACCCAAAGACAAGAAAGAGCTGAGGAGTTACCTCGGCTTGGTCCAATACATGAGTTCTTTCATCCCACACATGTCAGAACATACAACAAATCTCAGAGAGCTATTGAAACAAGACGCCGAATACCAGTGGTCTGAATCACACAAAAGGAATTTCAAACAACTTAAAGAACTGTTGTGCAAAGAAACAAGTCTGTCATATGATGACAGAAGAAAACCAGTCACTCTGCAAGTAGATGCTTCTACCAGAGGACTAGGGGCAGCTCTGGTGCAGGAAGGAAAGCCGATAGCTTTCGCATCAAAGGCCTTGACGTCAGCCGAGGCGAGATACGCCAACATAGAAAGAGAACTATTAGCAGTAGTGTACGGATGCGAGAAATTCCATACATACCTGTATGGCAGGCGATTTATAATAGAGAGTGACCATCGTCCACTAGAACAGATCTATAAGAAGAATCTGAGCAAAGCGCCTGCAAGACTGCAAAGACTACTTCTAAGGATCCAAAGCTATGACTTCATGCTTAAATATAAGCCAGGAAAGGAAATGGTGCTAGCAGATGCGTTGCTCGATTGTCACCATATGAGAAACACGAGGTGGAGGGCCTAACAGTAAAAATCCACCACCTAGTGAGTGTTACCCCTACAAAGCTCAGTCAAATCAGAGATGAGACTAGCAAAGATGAGGAATTGCAACTACTCACACAACAAGTAATACAGGGGTGGCTGGAGAGAATCCAGCAGGTACAGGTGACAATTCGTCAATACTGGACGATTAAAGACGATATTGCAGTAGAAGACGGTATTCTCCTTGCTGGATCGAGGATCATCGTGCCAAAGATGATGCAGACACAACTTTTCCATCTCATACATGAAGGCCACATGGGAATGGAGAAATGCAAGCTGAGAGCCAGATCAGCTGTATACTGGATAGGCATGTACAAAAATATCGAACAGATGGTCTCTGCATGTGGTATATGCCAGAAGTACAGAAATGCACAACAGAAAGAGGAGATGATACCTAGTGAAATACCGTCAAGACCATGGCACACTGTTGGGGCAGATCTCTTCATGTGCAATCAAGAATGGTATCTCATAGTGGCAGATTACTATTCCAAGTTTCCTTTTGTGAGAAGCATGAAAGACTTGAGAGCCACAACTATCACCAGAATTGCAAAGAGCTTGTTTGCTGAACAAGGAATCCCGGAAAAGGTAATCTGTGACAATGGAACCCAGTTCACATCGAGTGAATTCAGAGCTCTGGCAGAAAAGTATGGGTTCAAAATAGTAACCTCATCCCCACATTTCACAAGGGGACACGGGTTCATTGAAAGACAGATCCAGACTGTCAAGAGAACTCTCATCAAAAGTAGTGAGATGGGGGAAGACCAAGACCTTGTCCTCCTATCACTCAGATCAACACCACTGAAAGCAGACATGAAATCACCTGCGGAATTGCTGAATGGGAGGAAGTTTAAGACTACACTACCAGCAAAAATACATCCTCCCCAGGACCAGGAGGACTTCAGACAAAAGCTGGCAGAAGCACAAATCGTAGGAAGCAAACATTACGATAAACATGCAAAGACGCTACCAGAATTGCTGAATGGACAATCAGTGCATGTGCAAGACCCGGTGTTGAAAACCTGGAATCCAGCCAAGGTCATTGGAAAAGCTGATACCCCAAGATCCTACTTCATAGAGACTGAACCTGGTAACCAATACAGATGGAACAGACTCCACATCAGACCTTCACCTGAACTGGATAAGCAGCAGACAACATCAGCAACATTGACAACACCAGCTACCACAAGCAGTACAACACCAGAAACAAGCGCTACAAATCAAACAACCACGAGCATGCACACTCCAACTCCAAAGGCGACAGCAACAACAACAATGAGAGCGGAACACACCAAAACACCGCAGAGAGGAATGGTCACCACCAAATCCACAAGATGGAGGGACAACATCCAACCACCTGAGCGATATCGTGAATAAAAAAAAACTCACGATTCTTTGTAGTTGATAATAATAGTTTAGATATAATATTTGTTAATTTAAATTGCTAAATTTCATGTTTTAGTTTTTTGAGAAAGAGGGATGTTACATTGTAATAGTATCACATCGTTAAATGGAACTACTTTGGTACGGAACTACTTTGGTATGGTGTAGTTATATTGCTATGTGGCACACTGTGCACGGGCAGTGCACAGTGCAGCGTCGGACATCTTGTATCACTCCGCACCATGCGGCAGCACAGAAACAAAGCAGAAATACAGCTAAGTAAAAGCAGTAACTAAAATGAGCTAAAAGTGTCTGTATTATTTATAGTATAAGAACACAAGGAGACACAACAGAGACATACCACAAAATAATCCAAACTGAATTAATAAATTGATCAAAAATCAGTGAACACATATTTACAACAAAAATATTAACTATTCACCCTTGGGCAATCCCTTAGTGCCTCTTGTTACTGTGCCTTTGCCTACTCTAGTGCTCCTACGAAGTATTGGCCCCGTGGCTGCAGCACAGCTGGTGGAAGGCTGCTGAGTGTCTGTGCGGGAGACTTCAGATGGCCTTGCAGGACGCCCTCATCTAGCTGTAGACTGCACCCCCTCAGCATGAGCAGCAGCAGTTTAGGCTGGCTGGATGACAGGCAGCGACAAGGGCAATGGCGGAGTGCCAGTGGTGGGAGCAGGAATGCTGTCATCCTGAGAGTGGACAACAGGTTCCTGCTCCACTGACCCACTGATCCCCAGCAATCTGTTGCAGCTGAAAGCCCCGGTTGACAGTAGTGGACACATTCAACGATGGCAGCAGTCAGAGCTTGCGTGGCATCAAGCTGAGACTGCATGAGAGTAGTCTGAGATTGAATGCCACCAAGCATAGACTGCATTACAGCCTGTGCAGATCCCACTACTATACTAGCCTCTAAAGAACACGTAGTGCCAGTATCTGAGCTGGTGTCTGCGGGTGAGACATGCAGTGACGCGGTGTGTTCTTCCTCCTCCTCTTCTCCCGCCTCGCTCTCTACGGTGCCCTCAGGGACAGGCAGCTCAGGTGCTTGCTGATTATCTGAAAGCATAAAAGCACAAAAGTCAGATTAAGGTGAGGGGAGGGGGGCAGGAAGGGAGAAATGCATGCATACAGCATGATTAGCTGGAAAGTGCGAAATGCTTGTGAGGTGAGGGGGAAGTGGGATGTGAGAAGAAGGAGTAGGGATGAACATACCGTTGTTGTCCCCAAGGGGGTCAACGTCGCTGGTGGCCACAGTGCCCACCACCTGGCGCCCAATAATCTGCAGCACTCGATTCTCCAGCGCAGACAGTGGTTGGGTGTCGGCTTCTCTCCCGCCTGTGAGCTCCTGCTCCTTCCTGTTGTGAGCCACCTTGGCCTGCAAGAGAAAGGAAAGTGTGTGAGTGAGTGTAGAGCAATGTGTTTGGGTGATGCGCCTGCCATATTTGAATAGCTCTCATAGTGTGCAAGGTGTGAGATGTGGGTGTGAGTGTTGCTAGGTAGAGAGTGTTGGTGGGTGAATGCTGGGGGTGTGGTACTTTGGGCAGTGTGTGAAGACTGTGGCTCAGATAGTGGTATGTAGCGTTTGCTGACTGTAATGTATATACCTTTAAGGGGGGGAACTATGTTTTACAGCTCATGTATACTGCAGTACCGGCAGTGACCACACCTGTATATAACACTGAGTAGTAATCTGTACAGATCAGTTGCAGTGTGAGCCACGTTGAGTAAACATCTGTTGTACCGTTCTCCGCAGTCTGTGTCTTATTATACATGGACGCAACATTGGCGACGAGGCAGGTTCGAACCTAACTGCAACTCTGCATCACCTCCCGGGGATTCGTTCCTGGAGATCAGTGGATTGGAGGTCAAGGCCAGAGACTCGGGCATCGACCACGGGCAACCGCCCAGTCATCCAGCAGAGACTCGAGAATTGCGGGGGAGGCTGTCGAGACCCAGGCTTGGCTTTCCAGTCGAGGTGGTCCAGCGAAACGGGCTGGCAACAGGTAGTGCGCAGACCCTTCCCGGACAGCGGCGGGCTAGAGCCCGACCGAGCGGCACAGCAAAGGGCCGAGCAGCGTCGACGGGGGAGAGAGAGAGAGGGCAGAGCGCACAGGGCGCAGCCGGTGTTCAGGGGCCGAGCAGCGTCGGAGAGAGGGAGAGAGAGAGACGCGCAGAAACCCGCGAGGCGCCGCCATTGCCACGAGGACCGCCGAGAGCGGCGTTGGCAGCAGTGCAGGAGAAGCATGCGAAACCGACAGGGCGCCGCCATTGCCACGAGAACCGCCGGGAGTGGCGTTGGCAGCAGCGGGGGAGGAAGGAAAGCGCGGGAGACGCCATTTTAAGCCATTGGGAGACGCCATTTTAAACCACACCCAAAATGCCGAAGAGTGGCAGTATCACCGCATTTGACAATGAAGTCGAAGATTGGACTACATATGTCGAACGAATAGAGGTGTACTGCAAGGCAAATGAGGTGTCAGATGACAAGAAAGCGTCGGTATTGTTAAATTTAATGGGTGCAATGACGTATGGGTTATTACGAAATCTAGTAACCCCAACAAAGCCAATTGAAAAGAGTTTTGAAGACATAGTAACGATACTAAAGGAACATTTAAACCCCACACCGCTGCTGATAGCAGAAAGATTCAAGTTTCACAAACGGAACCAGCATAAGGATGAAAGCAATGCTGATTATTTAACAGAACTGCGCAAACCATCGAAACACTGCCAGTTTGGAGCGGGACTGGCAGATACTTTAAGGGACAAGTTTGTGTGTGGGCTTCAAAGTGAAGGAACCCAGAAACGGCTTTTATCTGAAAAGGACCTTACGCTGGAAAAGGCTTTCAGCATTGCAGCACGGTGGCATAGTGGTTAGCATTGTTGCCTCACAGCGCCAGGGACCCGGGTTCAAATCCGGCCTCGGGTGACTGTCTGTGTGGAGTTTGCACATTCTCCCCGTGTTTGCGTGGGTTTCCTCCGGGTGCTCCGGTTTCCTCCCACAGTCCAAAGATGTGCGGGTTAGGTTGATTGGCCATGATAAAAATTGACCATTAGTGTTAGGGGGGATCAAATACGTAGGGTTACGGGGATAGGGCTTGGGTGGGATGGCTGTCGGTGTAGGGACCGGGTGCTAGGGTTTGGATGATCAGCCATGATCTCGTTGAATGGCGGAGCAGGCTCGAAGGGCCGAATGGCCTACTCCTGCTCCTATCTTCTATGTTTCTATATGAAGCAGCAGCACGGGGGCGCTGCAGAGATACAACAGAGACTGCAAGAATATGGCACAAACGAAATGTCATATGGAACAGAGAAGTGCTATCGCTGCGGCAGAACAACACACGACCAGAATGATTGCTGGTTCAAAAACAAAGTGTGCAGACAGTGTGGAAAAGTAGGACACATAGCACGAGTCTGCAGGTCGGGAAAGAAAACCAGCAATAAGAAACCTACCAAAGGAAAGTACAAGAAGGTACATAAGATGACGGAGAATAGTTCAGACGAACAAAAAAGTGATAACAACTCCGAAAACAAGGAACTGAGTTGTCTGAAACTACATAATGTGATCACAACGTAGGATCACCGAACCATTTGGGTCACTCTCAAGTTAGCAGGAGTCCAGGTAAAGATGGAATTGGACACAGGATCAGCCCTAACAGTCATAAACCGATGGGACTACGAGCGGCTATTCTCACACATACCCTTGAGAGACACAAAAATTATTTTGAAGACGTACACGGGGCAAAAAGTCTACCCCAAAGGAAAAATAAGGGTGACCGTTATATATAACGGTAAGGAAACACCAAAACTAGACCTGTATGTATTGCAAGATGGAGGACCACCATTACTGGGACGTGAATGGATCTGGAAAATACAACTGGTTTGGCATTCCATACAGGCACTGACTGTGGCTGACAAAAAGGATGACGACGTCACACCTGGGCGACTGTCAAAGATCCTAACTGACGCGAAAGAAGTGTTCCAGCAAGGACTCGGAACACTAAAAGGCATGACAGCGACGATTAAAATTGAAGAAAACGCAAGCCCAAAATTTTTTAAGGCCAGACCGGTACCTTATGCGATCCACCCAGCTGTCGAAGCAGAGCTGGAGAGTCTGGAACGTTCAGGTGTACTGTCCAAGGTAGACTGGAGCGAATGGGCTACACCCATCGTCCCTGTGATGAAAAAGTCGTTGAGCAGCACGCCTGGGGAACCAAGGAAGGTTCGCATCTGTGGGGACTTTAAGGTAAAAGTGAACCCGGTCCTTCACACCGTACAATATCCACTTCCGCGGATTGAAGATATTTTCGCCTCGCTATCTGGAGGGAAACGCTTCACTAAGATTGATCTGGCCCAGGCGTATCTGCAAATGGAGGTAAAGAAGCATCAAAAAAATACCTCACAATCAACACCCATAAAGGTCTCTACCAATACAACTGGCTGGTATTCGGGGTAGCATCAGCTCCGGCTATTTGGCAGAGGGCAATGGAACAAGTCCTGCAAGGGATCCCAGGGACCCAGTGTTATTTGGACGACATCCTGGTCACGGGCAAAAATGACAATGATCACCTTGCCAACCTGGAGCAGGTGCTCACTAGATTGCAGACATATGGGCTCCGAGCTAACCGCCCCAAATGCGAGTTTTTTGGAAAACAGATCTCGTATTGTGGCCACGTTATCGATAAAGAGGGGTTACATAAGTCCCCACAGAAGATTGGGGCAGTAGTCAAGGCTCCAGCACCGGAAAATGTGTCACAACTGAGGTCGTTCCTCGGGCTGGTAAACTACTACCATAAGTTCTTGCCAAATTTGTCTACAATACTACACCCACTGAACACCCTACTGCAAACTGGGGAGCCATGGAAGTGGAGTGACGAATGTAGACGAGCTTTCCAGAAGAGCAAAACACTAATCACATCGAAAGAGGTACTGGCCCATTACAACCCAGCATTACCAATTCATTTGGCATGTGATGCGTCACCCTACGGCATTGGAGCGGTGCTGTCGCACAAATTCTCGGACGGCTCAGAGAGGCCAATAGCCTTCGCGTCACGATCACTAACCTCAGCCGAGCGTAACTACGCCCAGATTGACAGGGAGGCCCTCAGCCTAGTGTGGGGAGTGAAAAAGTTCAATCACTATCTGCACGGGCAGAAATTCACCTTGCTGACTGATCACCAGCCTCTTGTCTCCATTTTTAATCTGAAGAAGGGCGTTCCGGTGATGACTGCGCAACGACTACAAAGATGGTCACTTTTTCTAGAGGCGCACCACTATGAGATTGAATATAAGGGCATGAAACAGCATGGAAATGCTGATGGGCTATCACGCCTGCCACTGCCTACTGCGGAGGAAGCACCAGCAGTGGATCCTGTCGAAATATTCCATTCGACCACAGTTGAATACCTACCGGTAACTAACGCTTGTATCGAAAGGGAAACCCGAAATGACCCGACACTGTCTCGGGTATATGATTTGACGGTGAAGGGATGGCCAGCACATGGCGACTCACTGTTGCCAGCATTCTCGACAAGGAGAGAACAGCTGTCAGTGTGCCGGGGGACCTTGATGTGTGGATCCCGAGTGGTAATTCCACCCAAGTTAAGGGATAGAGTGCTCAATGAGCTTCATGAGGGTCATCTGGGAGGGGTAAAAATTAAAAGCCTAGCCAGGGCTTATGTGTGGTGGCCGGGAATCGATAAACAAATCGAGGACCTGAGCAAGAGTTGCTCAGGATGCCAGAAAGTCCAAAATGCACCACCACATGCCCCTCTACACCCATGGGAGTGGCCCTCATCTCCATGGCAACGGGTGCATATTGATTTTGCTGGTCCATTCATGGACTCAATGTTTTTAATAGCCGTGGATGCGCACTCGAAATGGCCTGAGGTCATCAAAATGTCCTCCACCACCACGGAGAAAACTATTGCAGTCCTACGGACCATTTTTGCCAGGAATGGCTTGCCAGAACAGATTTGCTCCGACAATGGACCACAGTTTGTGTCCGAAGAGTTCCGGAGGTTCTTGAAAAAGAATGGGGTAAGGCATTACACATCCGCCCCGTATCATCCAGCCACAAATGGATTGGCTGAGAGGTTCGTACAAACCTTTAAGAAGGCAATAAAGGCTATGTACAATGACAACATTCCGCTGCAGCACAAGGTGGACAATTTCCTGTTCGCCTACCGGAATGTGACACATGCAGTCACCAACCAGGCCCTAGCCATGATGTTCTTTAACCGAAGGTTAAGATCTCGCCTGGATTTGCTCAGACCAAATGTACGAAGAGGTGTTGAGAGTAAGCAATTCCAGCACATCCATGAGAAGCCAACAAGGAGCTTCAATGTAGGGCAACCAGTCTTGGCCCACAACTACCGAACAGAAAAATGGCAGCCAGGAACGATATGCACACGGCAGGGGCCACTAATGTACACAGTGGACGTTGGGGAGAGCATCGTGAGACGCCATGCTGACCAGATCCTAGAGTCACAGGAACAAGTCAACTCCATGCCTCGCCCATACGTACCTGGTGATGAACCCGACGTACAGGTCGCATCTACCCCAGAAACAGTAGCATCGGAAGCTGATGAACCAACCGACGACAGGGGGCCAGAATCGCCTCCGCACCAAGAGCAAGGCACTCGGGAAAGGCGCTATCCAGAAAGGATCAGGAAGCCTCCCCAAAGACTGAATATATAAATAGACTATTTTCAGCTAATGTTGCATGTTAAAAGTGTTAATTGTAATTAGCTTGATATTTAATTGTTAAATGAGTGTTATGGTACTGTTAATCTAAAAGGGGAGGAATTGTAATGTATATACCTTTAAGGGGGGGAACTATGTTTTACAGCTCATGTATACTGCAGTACCGGCAGTGACCACACCTGCATATAGCACTGAGTAGTAATCTGTACAGATCAGTTGCAGTGTGAGCCACGTTGAGTAAACACCTGTTGTACCGTTCTCCGCAGTCTGTGTCTTATTATACACGGACGCAACACTGACCACCCAAGTGAGGTTGTTAAATTTCTTCCTGCGCTGTGTGTGGGTCCTGGGGACCACAGTGCTGCCCGAGACGTGCTGTGCTACCTCCCCTCCACATGGTGCAGAAAACTTGTGGCGAGGGCCTCCTGCCACTTGCCGGATAGAGCACCACCCTCCATCTCTCCACAGTGAAAACCAATCCCTCCAATGTTTCAGCGGAGAATCTGCAGGCTCTCTCCCTGGGGCATGGATCTGCCATGAGTACACCTGATTCAGTCCTCCGGCTCCTGCTCCTTGTTCTGCTTCTGCTTGCTGAGGCAGCTGCACAGCCAGCAATGCTGAGAATGAGGTGCTGCAACAACAATGAGCCTCCCCTTTAAGCACTGAAAAAAGCCTGTGCCAATGATGACTTAGGATTAGACTGCACCTGATATTAGTTCACCCTTTGCATGCAACGCCAATGAGCTTGGGCTTTAAGACTTGAATTAGGACTCCAATCATTTTTTTGAGCAGTGAGCACGAATTTTGCACGCAGTCTAAAGCATTAGCACCTGGTGTTAATTCTGCAACTTTTCTACTGACAACACCCATTCCTTGGCTATAATGAATTTCTAGCCCAAGGAGCTCACTGCCTTGGTCTTACCATCAGGGGAGACACATAAAGGGAGAGAGGGCAAAACATCTCCACAATGCTCTCCTGAAACTTCAAACAACTATATCAAGCATAGTGTCAACAGGTTGGCCACCGCTAAGGAAATGATGTCTGTGAGAGAAGACCTAAAGAAGAGGATTGTAAACAAAGCATCTTAATCATGGGGAAAAAAATAAGCCTTGATTCATCTTTGTTAAGGGCTTTCAGAAGACTTATGATGTGCGGTATCTGCAACAGAAAAATTGAATTAAATGATGAGATTTATATTCAGGCAGGATTTTATCTTCTGTTTTGAGATTTGAACACATTACAGTACTTAAACGAAATGAAGCATGTTACATTGCAGATGACATTTTGTGCAAGGCAGACGTTGGCTCTAAAATGCTGACTGCATGATATGTACATCTGTCAGGTTCAACACATGGCAATTAACAAAGTTTAAGTAACTGCTTCCCTTGAAATGAAGGGTAAAAATTGAAGTTATAGCAGCCATCTTGTTCTTAACTCAAATGACATTTTATAGCTGAATTTAACATTGCCAAGTTTGTTGAGACCTACTTTGTATTCGTACTCAACAGCAGATTGTGGATTCACACATTGACAGACTGCTGTTTGAGATCAGCATATGGCTGTCCTCAGTAACTGAATGCAATCGGGCAGAAAAGAAAGAATATGTTTTGCATGGTCTTTACTGGCACAGATAAAATTGTTGCAGAAATGATTTTGAATGGTGAGAAGCAGGGTCGAAGGGCCAAATGAACAGACTTTGCGATCAGTGCTGCCAACTGTCCTCCACCTATATTCCAACTACTGACTCATAGAAGCGGAAGGTCTGTAGCAATAATGTGATGAAGAAAGGGGTGGGGACAAGGTTCACTGGTGCCTCTTCTCTTATTAGGCAGTCCCTCGGAACCAAGGATGACTTGCTTCCACATTAAAAATGAGTTCGCAGGTGACTGATGAGTCCAATGTGGGACCTACAGTCTCTGTCACAGCTGGGGCAGACGGTGGTTGAAGGGGCGGGTGGGTGGGGTGCTTGGGTTGACGTGCGCTCCTTGCGCTGCCTGCGCTTGGCTTCCGCTTGCTCCCGGCGAAGAGACCCGAGGTGTTCGGCGCCTTCCTGGATGCTTCTCCTCTGCTTTGTGTGGTCTTGGGCCAGGGTTTCCCAGGTGTTGGTGGCGATGTTGCACTTTTTCAAGGAGGCTTTGAGGGTGTCCTTGAAGCATTTCCTCTGCCCACCTGGGGCTCTCTTGCCATGTCGGAGCTCCGAGTAGAGCACTTGTTTTGGGAGTCTCGTATCGGGCATGCGGGCAATGTGACCCGTCCATCGGAGCTATAGGTAATGCGTCATCAAAAGCCCAAGTCACCAGGGGGGAAAAATTCGGTATCGACCATTTTGGGGGCGCTAACATCATCTGGGCGCTAACTTTAGCGCCTGGCGCTAATTAGCGCTGGCCACCGCAAAATTGAATATTAGCGCCCCGAGAGGGAAGTGGGGCGCTAAATCAAGCGCTCCACTTCCTTCTTGGGGCGCTAACGTCAGAGAGCGGGGCGGAGACTTCAGCAGCGCGGCACCCTGGGCCATGCAGCTCTGCCGCGTTCAAAGGTTCCTTCCCTCCCTTAAAGGGAAGGTCCATCGCCACAGGCTCTGCAATATATAAAAGTACCAACCTGGACCACCAAGGCAGCCGCGATCCCACGCAATCAGCCCAGCACTCATGCAGGAACCCGCGAAATGTGGAGAGAGAAACAGAGTGAACATTTCAGGTCAATGACTTTTCGTCAGAACTCAGATGCATCTTCTGTTTTTATTTCAGATTTCCAGCATCCGCAGTATTTTGTTTTTGTATAACTGACTAGAATTTCATCAAGAAATCTCTACATCCGGAATATATTGTAAGATTGTGAATTCATGGCCATGATAAATTCAAAAGAGAACGAAGAAGCATCCGATCTTATTGCACTCACACATCCGGTGAATCCATTCCAGGGTTTCATTTTGAAGAGATTAGTCCCTCCCAAATAAAAAATTAGAAACAGTAAGTAATAATAGATGCTGTAATAGAAGAAGCAGAGGATGGGGCAGAAAATGAATTTATGGTTATTAAAAATATGGGGCAATAAACTGGTGGAAATGAAGATTGGGTGGGTTCTATAACAGATGTGTGATCTTCTCTGCCAAAGCAGTGAAGGTGAAGATTAATCACAATCCTAGGACATCACTGTTGGGGCTCCTCAGGAAAGCATCCTCGACACAACTATTTTTAGCTGCTTTATCGATGACCTTCCCTTCATCATAGGTTAGAAGTTAGACTGTTCGCTGATGATTCCACAATGTTCAGCTTCATTAACAATTCTTCTGATAATGAAACAGCCTTTGACAGCCTGCAGCAGGACCTGGATAACATAAATATCAGGTAATGACCATCTTGAACAAGAGAAAGCCCAGCCATCTCCCTTTGACCTTCAATGGCATCACTGTCATCGAGTCCCTTGACCATATTAACACCACATCTACCAGAGCAAGGTAGAGGCTGGGTACTCCAGGATGAGCATCTCGCCTCTTGGCCTCTCAAAGTCTCTCCAGCATTTACAAGGTTGAAATCAGGAGTATGATGGAATATATAGTATTACATCGTATTTACAGCACAAAAGCAGGCCATTCAGCCCAACAGGTCTTTGCTGGAGTTTATGCTCCACACGAGCCTCCTCCCACCTGACTTCATCTCACCCAATCAACATTTGCTTTTATTCCCTTTTCCCTCCTGTATTTATCCATCTTCCCCTTAAATGCATCTATGCTATCGCCTCAACTACTCCATGTGGTAGTGAGTTCCACATTCTAACTACTTGCTGAGTTCCTCTGAATTTCTCCTGAATTCCTTATTGGATTTATTAGTGACTATCTTATATTTATGGCCTCTAGTTTTGGACTCCCCCACGAGTGGAAACATCTTCTCTACATACCACTCGCCTGGATGGGTGGAGTCACAACACTCAAGAAGCTCAACACTGTCCAAGACAGAGCAGTTTGCTTTAATGGTGCCCCTGTCACTGTAACCAGTATCCACCCTCCCACCACTGACACAGTGACTGCAGCATTTTTATCTATAGAATGCACTGCAGCAACTCACCAAAGTTACTTCATCGCTACTTGCCTCCCCTGCGACCTTTACTACCAAGAAGGACAGGAGCAGCAACGTCATAGGAACACCATCATCTCCAAATTACCTTCCAAATCACACACCATCCTGGCTTGGAAATATAGCACTTGTCTTTCATCGTTGTTGGGTCAGAATCCTAGCATTCCCTACTTAACCTAATGGGAGTATTATCATCACAAGGAGCTCAACAGTTCAAGAAGGCGGACAACCATCACCTTCACCAGCCAATTAGAGATGAGCAATAAAAGCAGACTTGCCAACATCACCCATATCCCAAGAACAAATAATTGTTTTGTCACCTTTTCTCAGTTTTGTAGGTTGGCAAATATGGTTGTGCCACAAACTTTATGGCCTAGAAATTGAGTTTTGGCGCAGCCAGGGCTTTAGCGCCGGAAGTTAGTGCCGGAGCTAAGTCGCGCTGTTCGGGCCCAAAATTCACCAATTCTGCGCCCAAACGGCTGCCGGCGCTGCTGAGAGCTGTTTGCGCCTGAAAACTGGCGCTACGCGCTGAATATCGGCGCTATTCCGGCGCTGCGGCGCCCGCTGCGGTGCGGCAGGTTCGGGAAGTGCAGGCCTCCTCCTTCCCTTAAGGAGGAGCTGCCTGCACCCGGCCGCGGCCCGCGAAAATCTTTTTAAAAATGAGCCCGGCACCTCGGACAAGTGCCGGGCTTGCTTCTGTTCCGGGGGGGGGGGGGGGAAGTCCGGGGAGGGAGCTGCGGCCAGGCGGCCGGCGGGAAAGCGGCCGGCCGCCGCGGTGCCTTTAATGCGCCGGCGCAAACTCATGTAAGACTCTGTTGCCAGAGTCTTAGTTGCGGCTGCCACGGGCGAGGCGGCCGCAACTGAATTTCGGCGCTGGGGCCCGTCGGCATGGCAACCGGGACGCTGCGCACACCGATGACGTCATCGGTGCCGGCGCAGCGCTACCGGTCTACCGCGGCGGAAGGGCCCCAGGCAATTTCGGCGCCGGCGCCAATTGCAGCGCTAGGCCCTCTAGCGCCGCAAAATCAGCGCTAAGGGCACTGAATTTCTAGCCCATTGTCAAAGAAAAGCTGAAACTGCTTTGGATTTAGATAATATATGCAAGTTTACTTCCTCAAGAAAGTAATAGCCATTCTCTGAGAGCATGCAGTGTGTTTAGAATACTACCTGCCTTGTACAGGAAACATTTAGACTGAGTATTTGGACATAGGGAATGATTTTAAACATTCCCCTGAAAATGCTTCAGGCCATCTTTAGAGACATTCAGTGAACTGCACAGCACTAGCGAGTAACTCGCTCAACTGGGGAGCTCCCTGGGTGAGCCAAGATGGAAATCAGAATTAAACCTAAAATAAGGGCAGGAGAAGCAGGAATGCCGTTTAATGTGAGCCGCTACAGGCCTAGCCTAGCCCAAGCATCCAAGACTTAACCTAGCCCAAGCATCCAGACAGCAATATCAGTCCTGGTAAAAATCGCCATTCAGAGTGAAGCAGATGACCTTATCAACGAAAGTCAGTTTGATGCCCACACTTGTCTGGGCATCAATGCACGGACCATCAACTTCGGCATGTCCCCCTGGCAGTAAAATGAGTTATGCCGAGTGGCTGGCTTCTCCAGGGTCCAATCGGTTATAGATGGCACTGAAGTAGCCATTTGGGCGTTATCTATTAATCCAGTCAATTACCTGAGCAGAATTACCATTCATTGAATGTTTGATTCGTAAGCAACTAACACAACAGAATGCGAATGCCAGATATGCTGGCAGCTGCCACACCTCTTTCAATCCACCAAATGAGATAAAACTCCCAGAATCTCATATAATAAAAATGGAATTTGACTTATTCAGACATAACCAAAATATCCGTGCTGGGAATTTCCCCAGCAGATCTCCCAATTGGCACCGCAACTTCAGCGCTGTAGGGGGTTTTGGTTTGGGGTTTTGTGCCTGGCTAGTCAGACATATCTGAGCTGCTCCAGCCCCGTGCGGTTCGAATCGCTTCCCCTTTGGTTCTGACCACCGGACTTATTTACAAGTAGCGATATAGACAAACGAGACCAGTGGTTCGGTGCAAAGAAAACCAATGTTTATTAAAACAGATCAGCTCATTTCTTTGTCTGACCTGGACGTGTTGAAGTTCATACAAAGGGTACCGATCTGGGCCCATTGACCTGGATGGCCGGTTAATCGGTTTTAAACGTCTCATCAGTGTTCCCCTTTGTCCAACTGGTTTCGCGATGGGGCCATTCCAGACTGAATGCCCCGTTGATTGTTTGTAAACAGTGTCGATGTTCTCTAACGAAGGTCTGAAATGCAGCTAAGCTTGTCCCATTACATATTGAATAGGCCTTGCTTGCTCTTGATTGCTTGTGCAAACAACCTTGATGGGTTTTAATCAGAGGCCCGAATGCCACTGAGTTTGCTTCTCATGCATAAATGCAGAAGGTCTGTCTGCATTCTAATTTCTGGAAAGTTCCTTCTTTGTCAGTCAAACTGAAACTTACAGGCCTTGGCCATGAGGTTGACCGCAGCCATCTTGTTGAGCCCTGGAGCCCTGGATTTTAAACTCAGTCCAACCAGGTTTTTTTTTCAATAAGCCAGAAGTAAATCTTCGGGGGAGACATGAAATTTGTGAATCCTTTCAGCGCTTTAAAGACATATCCTGATTTTCTCAGTGGGCAAACCAAAATTAAGGAAGTTCCATTTTGCAATACACTGCTATGTACCTTCTTCTGTGCTGTAAACATCATTGCACAATAGAGGCGTTTTCTTTCTGTCCCAGGTTAAAACAAATAGTTGCATTTATATAACATTTTATTTGGTCAAAATGTCGTAAAGTGCTTCACACAACAAATTACTTTTGATGTCCACTAACTGCATTGTTGGCAAAGGTTACGTGCAGCATGGGTTAAATGCAGGACAGTTACAATTCTATTCTGATCCATCAATATATTCTAGCCTTTGAAGAGGACCTGCACCACATCACTGTGACATTTCCACTTCCCACATAGCCACTCGTATGGCCTCTCTGAGTAAAATTGCCAATTAGTACCAAATTTTGAGCAATTTTGTATTGTGAACTCACATCTGCTTAGACCTATGAAACAATTAAATAATAAAACTTTCCTTTGAGGTGGAAAGGAAGGGCATCCATAGCTAGAGCTCCCTGGACGACTAAAGATAGAGATTAAAATGAAACAGAAAAAGGAGGCTTATGAGAAATGTCAGATTCATTATACAGTAGAGAATCAAGCAGAATACAGAAAGTGCAGAGGAGAACTGAAAATGGGCAAAGAGAGTGTATGAAAATAGATTAGCAGGTAACATAAAAGGGAACACTAATGTGTTCTATAAACATATAAATAGTAAAAGGATAGCCAAAGGAAGTGTGGGGCCTATTAGGGACCAAAAAGAAGATCTTCTTGTGGAGCCAGAGGGCATGGCTGAGATACTAAATTAGTACTTTGCATCTATCGTCACAAAAGAAGAGGATGCTGCCAATGTCAAAGTAAAAGAGGAGGTAGTGGAGAAATTGGATAGGATAGAAATAGATAAAGAGGTACTTGAAAGATTGGCAGCGCTCAATGTAGATAAGTCACCCGGTCTGGGTGAGATGCATGCTGAGGGAAGTAAGGGTGAAAATAGCAGTGGCTCTGGCCACAATCTTCCAATCATCATTGGATATGAGAGTGGTGCCAGAGGACTGCAGGGTTGCAAATGTTACACCCCTGCCCTGTTCAAAAAAGGGTAGAGGGATAAACCCGTTAACTTAAGAGCAGTCAGCCTAATGTGGGTGGTAGGGAAACTTTTAGAGACAACAATCCGGGATAAAATTAATTGCCACTTGGAAAAACATGGGTTAATAAGTGACAGCCAGCATGGATTTGTTAATGGCAAGTCGTGCCTGACAAATTTGATTGAGTTCTTTGATGAAGTAACAGAGAGGGTTGATGAAGGTAGTACGGCTGATGTTGTGTATTATGGACTTTCAAAAGGCGTTTGATAAAGTACCACATAATAGACTTGTTAACAAAATTGAAGTCCGTGGAATTAAAGGGGCAGTGGCAGCGTGGATACAAAATTGGCAAAGGGACAGAAAGCAGAGAGTGGTGGTGAACAGTGTTTTACAGACTGGAGGGAAGTGCGCAGTGGTGTAATTTTACCCTCTTATTTTTTGGGGGTGCGCGGCCCATTCACAGTTTCGCACATGCATGTAACTGTACACTGAAAAACCTGGTCCTGGGCTGCATGGGACCGTCAGAGAGGTGCGCGGACCTTATAGGGAACATTGCAGTGGTGTCCCCCAGGAGTTGGTATTAGGACCACTGCTCTTTTTGATATATATTCATGACCTCGACTTGGGTATACTGGGCATAATTTCAAAGTTTGCAGATGACAGGAACTCAGAAATGTAGTAAACAATGAGGAGGATAGTAACAGACTTCAGGAGGACACCGACAGACTGCTAAAATTGGCAGATACATAGAAGATGAAATTTAATACAGAGAAATGTGAAGTGATGCATTTTGGAAGGAAGAATGAGGAGAGGCAATATAAAGTAAATGGTACAATTTTAAAGAGAGTGCGGGAACAGAGTTATCTGGTGTTTATGTACACAAATCTTTGAAGGTAGCAGGACAAGTTGAGAAGGCTGTTAAAAAAGCATATGGGATCCTTAGCTTTATAAATAGAGGTACAGAATACAAAAGCAAGAAAGTTATTCTAAGCCTGTATAAATCATTGGTTAGGCCTCAGCTGGAGTCCAATCCTGGGCACCACACTTTAGGAAGGATATTAAGGCCTTGGAGAGGATGCAGAGGTGATTTGCCAGAATGGCACCAGGGGTGAGGGACTTCAGTTATGTGGAGAAGCTTGAATTGTCCTCCTTAGAGCAAAGAAGGTTAAAGAGAGATTTAATAGAGATGTTCAAAATCATGAGGGGTTTTATAGTTTTAAAAAAATTGCATTCATATAGTGCCTTTTATGACCTCAGGATGTCCCAAAGCGCTTTACAGCCAATGAAGAACTTATTTGAAGTGTAGTCACTATCGTAATGTAGAAAATGCTGCAGCCAATTTGTGCACATTAAGCTCATGATGTGATAATGACCAGATAATTGGTTTTAGTGATGTTGATTGAGGGATAAATATTGACCAGGACACCAGGGAGAACTCCCCAGCTCTTCTTCAAAATAGTGCCATAGGATCTTTCACAAGCACCTGAGAAAGCAGACGAATTAAAGTCTCATTCTCCAACAGTGCAGCACTCCCTCAGTACTGCACTGGTGTCAGTCTAAATTTTTGTGCTCAAGTCTCTGGGGTTGGAACTTAATCCCACAACCTTCTGACTCAGAGGCCAGAGTGCTATCAACTGAGCCACAGCTGACACTGATAGCAAATAGGGAGAAACTGTTTCTACTGGGAGGAGGGTTGGGAACTGAAGGACACAGATATAAGGTCATTGTCAAAAGAACTAGAGGGGAGATGAGGAGAATTTTTTAATGCAGCGTGTTATGATGATCTGGAATGCATTGCCTGAAAGGGCGGTGGAGGCAGATTCCATGGTAACTTTCAAAAGGGAATTGGATATATACTTGCAGGGGAATGGGTCTAATTGGATAGTTCTCCCAGTAAAGTTAGCGCCCCAAAGGGGGCGCCACTGAATTTTTCCCCCGAAGATTCGACAAATTACTTATTACAGTTTGGGCACTTATGGGCAACAAAGAAACTTTCTGTCCATCAAAGTAAGCTGCACTCAAACCCAAATCCCAAAGGTGAATGGAAAATGTTGCACCCACTGTGCAATCGAGTTCCCCTCCATAAAGAGACCTTACTTTTACTCATTCATTCTGTTCATGTGTGCACAAGCAGGCTGGAATTATATGATCAGCAGTGTGTTTCTTCTCATGTAATGCAATTTATGTCTTTTTTTTTGGGTTTGAAAGCGATTAAGAACTATATTATCGAAAAAAATAAAGTTATCTGACAATTATAAGAACATAACAAATAGGAGCAGGAGTAGGCCAATCGGCCCCTCGAGCCTGCTCCGCCATTTAATAAGATCATGGCTGATCTGATCCTAACCGCCAATCTACTATCACAGAACCATCTCCTGAATCTAACAGAATTAGACACACGAAATAGGAGCAGGATCAGGTTACACGGCCCCTGGGCCCGCTCCGCTACCCACAGGGCCATGTCCGATCCGAACCTAGACTCATGTCCAAATTCCTGCCCGCTCCCCGTAACCCTTAATTCCCTTTACTTCTAGGAAACTGTCTATTTCTGTTTTAAATTTATGTAATGATGTAGCTTCTACAGCTTTTTGGGGCAGCATATTCCATGGACCTACCACCCTCTGAGTGAAGTAGTTCCTCCTCATCTCAGTTTTGAAAGAGCAGCCCCTTATTCTAAGACTATGCCCCCTAGTTCTAGTTTCACCCATCATCGGGAACATCCTACCCGCATCCACCCGATCCAACCCCTTCACAATCTTATATGTTTCAATAAGATCGCCTCTCATTCTTCTGAACTCCAATGAGTAGAGTCCCAATCTATTCAACCTCTCCTCATATGTCCATCCCCTCATCCCCGGGATTAACCGAGTCAACCTTCTTTGTACTGACTCGAGAGCAAGTATGTCTTTTCTTAAGTATGGACACCAAAACTGTATGCAGTATTCCAGGTGCGGTCTCACCAATACCTTGTACAACTGAAGCAATACCTCCCTATTTTTATATTCTATCCCCCTAGCAATGAAAGCCAACATTCCATTGGCCTTCTTAATCACTTGCTGCACCTGCATACTAACCTTTTGAGTTTTGTGCACCAGGGCCCCCAGATCCCTTTGTACTTCAGTACTTTCCAGTTTCTTGCCATTAAGATAATAGCTTGCTCTACGATTTTTCCTGCCAAAGTGCATAACCTCACACTTTCCAGGATTGTATTACATCTGCCAAATCTCTGCCCACTTACTTAGCCTGTCTATGTCCCCTTGCAGGTTTTTTATGTCCTCCTCACTCACTACTTTCCCTCCCATCTTAGTATCATCTGCAAACTTTGATATGTTACACTCGGTCCCCTCCTCCAAATCGTTAATATAGATTGTAAAGAGTTGGGGACCTAGCACTGACCCCTGCGGAACACCACTAGTTACTGATTGCCATTCTGAGAATGAACCATTTATCCCAACTCTCTGCCTTCTGTTAGATAGCCAATCCTCTATCCATGCCAGAATAGTACCCCCAATCCCGTGATTTTTTATCTGAAGCAATAATCTTTTGTGTGGCACCTTGTCAAATGCCTTTTGGAAGTCTAAATACACTACGTCCACTGGTTCCCCTTTATCCACCCTATATGTTACTTCCTCAAAGAACTCCAGCAAATTTGTCAAACATGACTTCCCCTTCATAAAACCATGCTGACTTTGTCCTATTAAATGATGATTATCCAAATGTCCTGTTACTGTCTCCTTAATAATGGACTCCAAAATTTTACCTACCACAGATGTTAGGCTAACCGGTCTATAGTTTCCAGCCTTCTGTCTACTGCCCTTTTTAAATAAGGGTGTTACATTAGCAGTTTTCCAGTCTGCCGGGACCTTTGCTGAGTCCAGGGAGTTTTGGAAAATTATTACCAATGCATCCACAATCCCTACCGCCACTTCCTCAAGACCCTAGGATGTAAGCCATCAGGTCCAGGTGATTTATTCGCCTTGAGTCCCATTATTTTACCGAGTACCACTTCCTTAGTGATTTTGATCGTGTTTAGCTCCTCCCCCCCTATAGTCCCCTGTTTGTCCAGTGTTGGGATATTCTTAGTGTCTTCTACTGTAAAGACTGATACAAAATATTCATTCAGTGTTTTTGCCATCTCCATATTTCCCACCATTAATTTCCCGGTCTCATCCTCTAAGGGACCAACATTTACTTTAGCCACCCTTTTTCTTTTTATATAACTATAAAAACTCTTACTATCTGTTTTTATATTTTTTGCTAATTTACTTTCATAATCTATCTTCCCTTTCTTAATCAATCTTTTTGTTATTTTTTGCTGTCTTTTAAAGTTTTCCCAATCCTCTATCCTCCCACTAGATTTGGCTACCTTATATGCCCTTGTTTTTAGTCGAATACTATCCTTAATTTCTTTACTTAGCCACGGATGGCTGTCTTTTCTTTTACACCCTTTTCTTCTCAGTGGAATATATTTTTTTTGGAAGTTGTAAAATAGCTCCTTAAATGTACACCACTGATCATGTATCGTCTTACCCTTGAATCTATTTTCCCAATCCACTCTACTCAATTCCGCTCTCATACCTTCAAAGTCTCCTTTATTCAAGCTTAGCACGCTTGTTTGAGATCCAACCTTCTCACCCTCTAATTGAATATGGAATTCAACCATGTTGTGGTCACTCATTCCAAGGGGATCCTTTACTAGGGCATTTTTAATTAATCCTGTCTCGTTACACAGGACCAGATCTAAGGTTGCTTGCCCCCTGGTCGGTTCAGTTACATACTGCTCAAGAAACCCATCCCTAATACACTCAATGAACTCATCCTCAAGGCAGCCCTGCCCAATTTGATTTGTCCAATTAATATGATAGTTAAAATCCCCCATAATTATAGATGTTCCCTTATTACAAGCCTCAACTATTTCCTGATTGATACTCCGTCCAACAGAGTTGCAACTGTTTGGAGGCCTATAGACTACGCCCACTAGTGTTTTTTTCCCCTTATTATTCCTTACCTCCACCCAAACTGTTTCATTATCCTGATCTTTTGACCCAATATCATTTCTCTGTATTACAGTGATTCCTTCCTTTATTAACATAGCCACCCCACCTCCCCTTCCTTCCTGCCTGTCCTTCCTGATCGTTAAATAACCTGGTATGTTTAATTCCCAGGCATTGTCACCCTGCAGCCATGTTTCTGTAATGGCCACAAGATCATACCCATATGTAGTTATTTGTGCCATTAACTCGTCTATTTTGTTACGAATGCTACGTGCATTCAGATAGAGAACTTTCAAATATGTTTTGTGACACTTAGTTCCTGCTTTTGCCCTTTTTATTACTTTACCTTTTACTCCATACCTTCTGCCCCTTCCTGACACGCTCTGGTTTTTAATTTCCCCACTGCTACCCAAGTCTATGACCTTCTCTGTTGTCATTTTTATTATTTGCTCTCTAGGAACCTCCCCCCCACTAGTTAGTTTAAAGCCCTCTCTACAGCCCTAGTTATATGATCCGCCAGGACTCTAGTCCCAGCACTGGCCAAGTGAAGCCCGTCCCAACGGAACAGCTCCCTCCTGCCCCAGTACTGGTGCCAGTGTCCCAGGAAGCAAAACCCATTTCTCCCACACCAGTCTTACATTTATATAGCATCTTTTAAAGTAGTAAAGCGTTCCAAGGCATATCACAGCAGCGATTATCAAACAAAATTTGACACCGAGCCACATAAGGAGAAATTAGGGTGTGGTCTGAATGTAAAATGTAAATCATGTCCTGCTGCCACACAGACTAATAATTGAAAGGCTACAGGTGAAGTAGTCCAAATGGCTCAAAGGTAAATGCTCCCTTCGAGTCATACAGACTAGGTTTAACCCCTATTAGCTCTCTCAGTCCAGGCAGCAGTCGGGGTGTTGCACACAATGGGGTCGATTTTAACTCAGGTGTGGGGAATTGTCGGGTTCCCCGAATTTGGTGTTTCCCACATGAATCTAAATGGCTGTGTGAGATTGATGCAATTTTAACTCAATTGGCCAATTGATTTCCAGCGTGTGGGAACCCTTGGCAAATGAGTATTTCCAGTCAGTCAGGAAGTCGCATAATATGACGTCATTATTGCTGCTGCATTTAGTGTCTGCAACAAGCCTTGCTTCTTCTGCAGGCTGCCAACCTTTTGGCATTTGCTGATACACTGAGCTGGAAGCAGAACGGCAAGAGAAAGACCAAGGTCTGCACCCCATTTTGACGACGTTGCCCTGCAGGCTTTAGTGGAGGGAGCAAGAGCTCACAAGGAGGTGCTCTTCCCTTCATCAGGGAGGAAGATGCCTCCCCAGCAGACAAAGGCTGCGTGGCTGCAAGCGGCAGAGGAGGTCAACTTCTTATCGGCTACCCGCAGAACCTGGATACAGTGCAGGAAGAGATTTCATGACATTCAGCACACTGGAAAAGTGAGTATGAAGTTCCCATCACTCTCAATCTGATCCCCATTGCCTCTCCTCACCAGCACTCAGCTTTACCAATCTTTTCCTCCACATCCCACTTGACACTGACATCCATGCACCCTTACCCATTCCCTCCCTCTCTATGCTCACATTCACCTAACTATTCAACTATGCAGCCCTCACACTCCCTATCACTCTGATGCTATGAAAACAACTGACAACACACAGGGAGGGCCCTTGGTCTTGCCACCTCACTCCATCTTTGTCTCCTTCTAAGCATCTATGCTATGGATTCTCTACACTCACTCCTTCATTCTCACTCAAACTCCACTTGTCTCCCTCATTGCAGGAAAAGAGAGCTCACAATAAAAGAGAACGAGTGAGGACAGGAGGAGGGCCACCATCTATTATGTCCATGTATAATTGAGACACGGACTGCAGGAGTTGATTATAACAAGTCTTTACTGAATGGAGACAACCTGGAAACTGAAACTACAGAAGCCTGCTAGGGCCTTTTATACAGGGGTGGTCACTGCCGGTACTGCAGTCTGAGACCAGTTATTCCCTTAAAGGTACATACACAACAATTCCTCCCCTTTTAGATAAACAGTACATAACATTCATTTAACAACTAAATAATAACTAATTACAATTACAATTATGGTTGCTAGATACATTGGTTGAAGTTAAGCAATTATAAGTTCAGTCTTTGAGGAGGCTTCCTGATTCTGTCTGGATAACACCTCTTTGGGATATCAGGTTCTTCTGGCAAGGCTGAGTCGGGATCAATGTCATTGTTTGGTTCGTCTGCTTCCAATATCACCGATTCTGCGGTAGATGCAATTGGTACTTCGGTTTCATCGTCAGGTGTATCAGATCGTGGTGTGGAGTTAACATTTTCCAGTGACTCTAGAATCTGGTCAGCATGGCGTCTTACAATGCTCTCCCCAACGTCCACGGTATACATTAGAGGTCCTTGCCGTGTACAGATCGTTCCTGGCTGCCATTTCTCTGTGCGGTAGTCCCGGGCCAAAACTGGTTGACCTATCTTAAAACTCCTGGTCGGCCTTTCATTCATATTCTGAAACTGCCTGTTCTCCACATCTCTTCGGACGTTTGGCTTAACCAAATCCAAGTGGCATCGTAGTCTTCGATTGAAGAACATCATGGCTGGAGTTTGGTTGGTAACCGCATGTGTCGCATTCCGGTAGGCAAACAAGAAGTTATCCACCTTGTGTTGTAGGGGTATCTCTTCATTACACATTGCCTTGATAGCCTTCTTGAATGTTTGAACAAACCTCTCGGCCAATCCATTAGTGGCTGGATGATATGGGGCGGATGTGTAATGCTAAACACCATTGTTCTTTAAGAACCTCCGGAACTCTTCAGACACAAACTGTGGTCCATTGTCAGAGCAAATCTGTTCAGGCAGCCCATTCCTGGCGAATATGGTTCGTAAGACTGCGATAGTTTTTTCTGTGGTGGTTGAGGACATTTTTATTACCTCTGGCCACATTGAATGTGCATCCACCGCAATTAAAAACATCGAGTCCATAAAGGGACCAGCAAAATCAATGTGCACCCTTTGCCATGGAGATGAGGGCCACTCCCATGGATGTAGAGGGGCTTGTGGTGGGGCGTTTTGGACCTTCTGCCATCCTGTACAGCTCTTGGTCATCTCTTCGATTTCTCTATCGATTCCCGGCCACCACACAAATGCTCTGGCTAAGTTCTTCATTTTTACCCCTCCCAGATGACCCTCATGAAGCTCATTGAGCACTCTATCCTTCAATTTGGGTGGCATTACTACTCTGGATCCACACATCAAGGTTCCTTTGCACACTGACAGCTGTTCTCTTCTCGGCGAGAATGCTGGCAGCAGTGGTTCGCCATGTGCTGGCCATCCCTTCACCGTTAAATCATAGACCCAGGAGAGTGTCGGGTCATTTCGTGTTTCCTTTTCTATGTTTGCATTCATCACAGGGAGACTTTGGATATAGTCGAGTAGAATAACTCCACTGGATCTACTGCCAGTTCTTCTTCCACCGTCAGCAACGGTAGGCGCGACAATCCATCAGCATTCCCATGCTGTTTAATTCCTTTGTACTCGATGTCATATTGGTGAGCCCCTAGGAAAAGGGACCACCTCTGTAGCCGTTGTGCCGTCATTATCGGTACGCCCTTCTGAGGGTTGAAAATGGAGACGAGAGGTTGATGATCAGTAAGTAGAGTAAATTTCTGACCGTGCAGATAGTGATTGAACTTTTTCACCCCCCACACCAGGCTGAGGGCCTCTCTGTCAATCTGGGCGTAGTTACGCTCGGCTGAAGTTAACGAGCGTGACGCAAAAGCTATCGGCCTCTCTGAACCATCAAGGAATTTATGTGACAGTACCGCCCCAATGCCGTAGGGAGACGCATCACACGCCAGTCTTATTGGTAGTGATGGGTTGTAGTGAGCCAATACTTCTCTTGAAGTGATTTGGTCCTTACTCTTCTGAAAGGCCCGCTTGCATTCAGCGCTCCATTTCCATGTTACTCCCGTTCGTAGTAGGGCGTTCAGTGGATGCAGAATTGTGGACAAATTCGGCAAAAACATATGGTAGTAATTCACCAATCCGAGGAATGACCTCAGTTGCGACACATTTTCAGGCGCTGGAGCCTTAACTACCACTTCAATTTTGTCAGGGGACTTATGCAACCCCTCTTCATCAATCACGTGGCCACAATACGATATCTGTTTCTTAAAAAACTCGCACTTGGGGCGATTGGCTCATAGCCCATGTTCACGTAGTCTAGTGAGCACCTGCTCTAGGTTGGCAAGGTGTTCACTGTCATCTTCACCTGTCACTAGGATGTCGTCCAAGTAACACTGAGTCCCCGGAATCCCTTGCAGGACTTGTTCCATCGCTCTTTGCCATATCGCCGGAGCTGATGCTACTCCGAATACCAGTCGATTATACTGGTAAAGACCTTTGTGAGTGTTTATCGTGAGATACTTCCTAGAGGATTCTTCAACCTCCATCTGCAAATATGCTTGTGCTAGGTCAATTTTTGTAAAACGCTTCCCTCCAGATAGTGAGGCGAAGATATCTTCTATCCTTGGAAGAGGATATTGTACTGTGTGAAGGACTGGGTTCACCATCACCTTGAAGTCCCCACAGATGCGAACCTTCCTTGGCTCCTCAGACTTATTGTTTAACGTTTTTTTCATGACAGGAACGATGGGTGTCGCCCACTCGCTCCAGTCTACCTTAGATAACACGCCTGCATTCTCCAGATTCTCCAGCTCTGCCTCAACGGCTGGGCGAATTGCATATGGTACCGGTCTTGCTTTGAAAAACTTGGGAATTGCATTCTCCTCTATTTTTATCGAGGCGGTTACGCCTTTAAGAGTGCCCAGTTCTTGTTGAAATACCTCTTTGGCGTCAGCTAAGATTGTTGACAATCGTCCAGGAGTGACGTCGTCATCCTTTTTACCAGCCACCGTCAGTGCCTGAATGGAGTGCCAGTCTAAACGTATCTTTCTGATCCATTCACGTCCCAATAACGGTGGTCCACCATCTTGCAGAATGTAGAGATACAATTTCCATATTTTCTTGCCGTTGTATTCAACAGGTACCCTTATTTTTCCTCTGGGGTATACTTTTTGCCCCGTATACGTCCTCAAGACAATGGATGTCTCTCTCAAGGGTATGTGTGAGAATAGCCGCTCGTAGTCTCGTCGATTCATGACGGTTAGCGCTGATCCTGTATCCAATTCCATTTTGACTTGGGACCCTGCTATCGTGAGGGTGACCCAAATGGTTCGGTGATCCTCTTTTGCGATTACGTTGTGAAGTTTGAGACAGCTTAGTCTCTTGTTCCCGGATTCACTATCGCTCATCTGGTCTTCGGAACTACTGTCCGTCATCTTTTGTACTTTCCTGTACGGTTCCTTCGTAGCCTTTTTGTTGTCATTGGTCTTCTTCCCAGACCTGCAAACTCGTGCAATGTGTCCCATCTTTCCGCATTGCCTGCATATTTTGTCCTTGGACCAGCAGTCCTTCTGGTCATGGTTTGTTCTGCCGCAGCGATAACATTTTGCAAATCCCCGTGTCATTTCGTGGGTGCCGTATTCCTGTGGCTTTTGTTGTATTTCCGCAGCTCCCCTTGCTGCTGCTTCGTACGATACTGCCACGCTGAAAGCCTTATCTAGCGTCAGCTCTTTCTCTGAGAGTAACCTCTTCTGGGTTCCTTCACTCAGGAGTCCACAGACAAATTTGTCCCGTAAGGTATCTGCCAGTCCTGCTCCGAACTGGCAGTGCTTTGATAGCTTGCGTAGTTCCGTAAGGTAATCAGCATTGCTCTCATTTTTATGCTGATTTCTCCTGTGGAATTTAAATCTTTCTGGTATCAGCAGCGGTGTAGGATTTAGGTGTTCCTGTAGGATAGCAACAATTTCGTTAAAACTCTTCGCCTTCGGTTTGGCTGGAGTAATCAGGTCCCGCAATAGGCCATACGTTCTTGCGCCCATTAAATTTAGCAATACCGATGCCTTTTTCTCATCGGCTATTTCGTTTGCCTCGCAATATACCTCGACTCTTTCCACATACGTGGTCCAGTCTTCTATTGCATTATCGAAGGCAGTGATATCGCCAGTCTTTGGCATCTTGAAAATCTAAGATGGTGCCTCCCGCGCTTTTCCTTCTTCCCCGCCGAGTTAAGATGGCGCCTCCCGCGCTTTTCCTTCTTCCCCGCCGAGTTAAGATGGCACCTCCCGCGCTTTCCCACCGCTGCCGCTGCTCTCAACGCTGTTGCTGGCGATTATATTTATTTTACTATCCTGTAATGGCGACGCCCTATGGTCTTCGCGCCTCCCCGATCGCTGCTGCCAATGCCGCTCTCCGCGGTATTTTATTTTTCTGTCGCGCTTCAATATTTGCTCCGTTAATTGAAGAACCGTTCCCGTCGTGGAGAGGACCCTCTGGGACACTTCCCTCCCTCTTCTTAGGTCCGAATGCTGCCCGGCTTCGAAGCAACGGCCGCCACCCTCTCTCTCTCCCTCTTTTCTTCCCGACTCGCTGCCCGGCCCCGTTGCAGAGCCACCCGATCGAGCTCTAGCCCGCCGCAGCCCAGGAAGGATCAGTGCACTACCTGCCACCAGCCTGATTAGCTGGGAAACCACAGACTGGAGAACCGAGCCTGGCTCTCGACAGTCTCTCCTGCAATTTTTTCAATTCAATGATTTGGAGGGCGGTTGCCCACGATCGACGCCCGTTTCTCGAGTTTCCTTGGATTATTATTTTTTCTTTCTTCTGGCTCCGACCTTCAATAACGTCGTCTGAGGTGCTGCCGAGTTGCAGGTAAGTTCGTTTCTTACTCGCCGCCAGTATTATGTCCGTGTATAATTGAGACACGGACTGCAGGAGTTGATTATAACAAGTCTTTACTGAATGGAGACAACCTGGAAACTGAAACTACAGAAGCCTGCTAGGGCCTTTTATACAGGAGTGGTCACTGCCGGTACTGCAGTCTGAGACCAGTTATTCCCTTAAAGGTACATACACAACACCATCAGTAGCCCACCTCACCCCCTGGGAGGAGGCGTTCCTGGAGATCACAGGACTGGAGGATGAGGCGCAAGTGGGGGACGGACAGACGGGTGCATCACAGCAAGCTGGTGACAGAATAGTTTTCCATCTCTCTCACTGACATTGCGTGAGTCGCTGATAATGATTCTGAAGCTGTAACAGATGGACTATGATCATCTGCAATATGCAATGTGCATGTAACCTTGACCTCACATCGCTAACTCTTTCTTTTACTCCCCCACAGGACCATCGAGAGCCCCCATCCCCAGTGTGCAGGAGGAAGAGCCTGAGCTTCCAGACGCCTCAGAGGAATCTGCAACCTCTGAGGGCACAGCGTCAGCAGAAGTAAGCGCACCCAGCACCAGCGCAGACACTCACACCTCGGTGGGACCTTCGGGACATAGAGTAGTGTTGTCACCTGGTGTAGCACAGCTCACAAGTGAGCATCAGCAGATTGTGGAGACAGGGACAGCAGTGGAGAGTGCTAGTCGGAGGGTGCAGGACTCTGCCAGCTCGGCTCAGCTGCATGTCGACCCTCTGCCTCTGGGTCCATCCATAAGATCAGCAGGGCTGGAACTCCAGGAACAGATGCAGGGGTCTCTGGCACGTTTTGTCTCCAGGGTCGATGTGAGTGTGGAGCGAATGGAGGAGGCCATAACGAACATGAGCAGAACCTTTGTGGAGTCATTGGCGCATGAATGCATCACCATGGAAAGGATGGCAACCTCCATGGAGGAGATAAGTCGCCAGGGTACGGAAAACATGGTGAGTGTTCATAATAGATGTGACATCTCTTGAGGAGCAATGGGCATCTATTGAACAGAGAAACCAGACCGTCATGGAAGTCCTTCTGAGTAGGACTGCCAGTGCATATACGGGTCCCCCTGATGTGCAGCAAGGTGCTCTCAAGCCACTTCCAAGCGCTGGCCCCTTCTGGCCTGTGCAGCTTCAGGTGGGTGCGCAGCAGCCTGGCGCTCCTGTTGCTGCTGCTGTTGTTCCTGGTTCTGCTGGTGCCGTGGCTGGTGTTCGAGCTCATCTAATGCCCAGAAGGGAAGGAAATAAATGGCTCCCATGCTTCTGGTATATGCCTCCGTTGAGGAAGCGCTGAGTGAAGGTGGCGAGCGGGGTTTCCCAGGAGGTCACGCTGGAGATGTGTGTGAGGCTCCAACCTTCCACAGGTGTGGTTAAGCCTGGTAAAAGTTGCCCCAGGCCTGAAACAACAAAGTCCTGCCACCTGCAAATGATGACTGATCAAATCTCCACTTTAATGGTTGACCTGCAGCTGATAGTCAGCAAGCCAATAGTGCTCATGCCAGGTTTCACAGGCGTGATCCCCACCAGGCGTGTTTTATGCAGGAAAAGGGTTAAAAATGTTGAAATGGGGTTATAAAGGCCAATTATTGCTGATTAAGGGCCTTAAAGACCAGTCCCGCCTGTTTGAGGCGGGACTGATTCGGGACCATCAGACACGCCTGGGTTAAAATGGCTCAGGGTCGGGAACCAGGCGGGGGGGTCCTGACCCCCAGTTTTTGCGATTTTAGCCCCCCACACGCCTCAAAGCCCGCCTCACAGTTGGGTTAAAGGTGACCCCAATGTCCCTGGGTTAGAAAAGAGAAAATCACCAGGATTCTGCTACTGGAAGTGCACACATGTGGGTGCTGGGGAAGGACGGGGTTGAGTGTGGCTCAGTGGCGGCTGGTGACCTCTTTGCCTGACCAAGCTAGTGTGTTACCAGGACATCCTGTGGAATCCCACCACCAACCTTATGAGGCTTGGGGTTGTTTAAAGTACAGTGACAAATAAATTCATCCTGAGAACTTTCCCACGGGACGTCCTCCCTCTCCTTGCCGTGGTAAGTTGGTAAAAGAAAATTAGGCCAGCGAGGTTTAAAATGGGCCGGTGGTTTGAATTGAATTTAATAGCGGGATCTTTCCGCGGAGGATAAAACTCTCATGTTGCCTTGGTAGTCGATAAGTCATGAAAAGAAATTCGGGCCCATGGTTAAAGTTAAATAAATATACCTAAAAATGTAAGTACCTCTAACTTTCTGGTGGAAAGTCTGCACAGGATGCCAGGTGAGGCAGTGCTTTACTTGGCTCACCTGACGATGATGTCGTCCTCAATCTGACGACATTCACTGTCGTGGCTCAGCCTTGACTAATGGACGCTTGGGTGAGGTAACGTGGGGTGATCAGCACCAACAGAACTGCTCCCTAGTGATGGGGGGCCTTAAGGACAGCAAGGGAGGGGAGAAAATTAGAGCGGACTTTTTTTTTTAAAACATTACAGGAGAGGCCAAGTCCTTGAATGGCTTCCATGATTCACAGAAAAACACTTTAATCCTTTCATCCATTAATAATGGTTACCAGGATTCAGATAAGTGTCCTTTATGGATGGTCTCTCCTATCTCCACCACTATCTCTCTTTACTGATCACTTGTCTGATTCCATTTCCTCTGTCCCTTCTGCTGAATTCAGTATATTAAAAAACTGGCAGTAACTGGAGTGAGGCAGGTGAAACAGTAATAACTTGTTTTTTAGAGTAATGGATTAGTCAGTGGCTGTGTAGTAAATGAGGCATCTGATCCAGTTCAGTCCGCCACCGCCCGACTGAGTGTTGTAGATTATTTTATAATAGGCCGCTATTATTTATGCATAAAAAGCCCGGCAATTTGTGGTGAGGAAGAGATACAGCTTGAGTTGTGAATCGCCACAAATTGCTGGACGATTTGCGTAGCTCTGCTGCTTTTTCATGTTGTCAGGACGCTGCTAATGACGTGATTTATGGTTCTGACATGAAACTCAACCTTGGAGGCCCAGAAAGGGAACAATTGAAATTGTGGAGTCTCACTCCTGCAGGTAGTAAATTGTACCTAGAGGTTTTTTAAATTTAAAATGTTTTATGTTTTTCTTTTCCTTTATGTCTCTATTTCCTCTCTCTCTTAATCCAATCGTTCCCTCTCTTTATTTCTCTCTGGTGGAACAATTCAGTTGGTTCGCGCCTCCCGTTAGTGCCAGCTGCTGGCACTAACGGGGCGCTAATGCAGTAGCACCAGGGTGAGGCGAATCCAACGCTGCACGGTCCCCCCATTGCACCACTGGTACGAGGTACCACCGGGGACTTCAATGCCAGGCAGATCATGACGTCTGTGAGCGTGCAACGCTCACTGGGCGTCCGGTCTGCAAAATTGATTTTCGCCACCTACCTTAGTGCCTTGACCAGACAGCAACAGGGGGAGGAGGCTTCAAGCAGGTGGAAGCCGGCTCCAGGGACATTATTTAAAGGGATCATGACTAATGAGTTGCCGCTGTCAGTTTAGTGGAGTTTCAGTGATGTCTTGTCAGTTTGACATTGTGCAACAGTTTAATTCAGTAATTTAAAGGTTCTTTTGCATCAGGAGTGTTGTGGGAGCTAAAAAGTAGTTACATTTATTCGTAAAAAATATCAAAGTGCTATACTTGGCTTACATTAATGGGGGCTGTACAGGCAGTCTACCTGGCCCTCCAGGATCTACGGCAGAAGGAGTGGAGGCAGTGAGAAAGACTGGAACATGTGGCCAGAGGGAGAAGGAGGGCCATCAAAGTGTGAGAACTATTAAATAACCAAAATGGATACTTAATGCTTCTCAATTCTTCCCATTCAGCAGACACACTGGAGGTAATTTTAACCCCCAAAAACGGGTGGGTTTGGGTTGGGTGGGAGGTTAAAAAGTTAAAAACCTGAAACCGGCTCCCAACCCGCCTCAAACCCGTCCACTTCCAATTTTAACGGAGGTGGGACGAAGGGCAGGTGGCCAATCCGCTCGCAGGAGGCGGGTAAGTTGTTGAAAACTTTTAAGGAGGCTTCATGCCTCCTGAAAACTGGAAATGGCCCTGTTGCAAGTTTAGAGTCTTGTCTTAGATATTCTCTGGGCGACAGTCACCCCCATAAGCGTTCTGAGTGTTCCATCTTTAAGGATGTGTCATAACTTTATGATAGTGTAATCCAGGGGGTGTAACAGTTCCCCCTTTATGATCTGAATTGATGGTTTTTGCACGTGCTCTCATGAGGGCCTGTTTAATCCCTTTGACGGTGAACCAAGAAAACATTTGGCAAGATGGGGCCAGACACAAATCATTAAGCTGATTTAATTCACAGCAAATCAATATACAGAGCAAAAAATATGATTGGTTCTCACTTAATTCAGTCAATACAACTTGTCTGTAATAATACAAAATAATTAACAACCTACACTTTCCCACATCAGTGGATCGCCATGCTTAACTTAAACAAAATAACTTCTAACTGTCCCCCTGCATTCTAACCTTCTGAGTCTTATAGTAGCGGGCCCTCACAGCTTTCCACTTAAAAATCTCACTATCAGCAAGACCACGATTTTTTCAATGGAGGCGGGTTGGGTGCGGGTCAGGTAGTTTCTGGCTTCCAGTCCCACCCCCAACTGCATCTGGCCCACAGACATGATTTTACGCTGATTGACCTTGTTGAGCCCGCCCTGTGGGCTTGCCGGCCAATTAAGAGGAAGCCCGTCAGATGACATCATTTGAAGATGCATCATCTGCCAGTTTTCTTAAAGGGGCCACGCACAATGTTTTTTTGACTGCTGATTTCTCAGTGGTTGACAGCGTTGAGGTGCTGCAAACACTGACAATCACTGTACAAAGGTGAGCTCTTGCACCCAAGCTCTCCAATGACTCCCTGCATAGGCTGGAATAGATGGCAGCTGCAGGTGAGGTGACAGAAGTGATCTGTCACTGGTGACAGAAGTTCTCCCAATGAGGTGGCACTGGACATGGATTTCAAAACTTGTTACCTAAAGAAATGGGTAAATGCATTAAAAATGAATTTCCCAACATTTTCTTACCTCTGAGACTCACCAGTGCATCATTGGATCCTTCACACCACTTCTGCAGCTGTCATCAATCCAGAAACATTACAGCAGACTCACAACACACCACACTTACCTGGCGTGGTGTCTGGACATCGGGAAACCTGGAGGCAGAAGCGGCAAAATTGAAAAATAGCCTGTCAACTACTAGCAACTACCTGTTAATAGGCAGGTAGTTGGTTTTAATCCTCTTCCCGCCACTAGGTGTCGGGTCCATGCACAAATCGGGGACCTGACACTTGGGAAAATTGTTTGGAGGCGGGTTGACGGCGGGATCGCAACCCACTGTCAATCAAAATGATTTTAACCTTTGACCCACCTCCAAACCCGCCCTGAACATTGGAGTTCAGAAGAATGAGAGGCGATCTTATTGAAACATATAAGATTGTGAAGGGGTTGGATCGGGTGGATGCGGGGAGGATGTTCCAGATGATGGGTGAAACTAGAACTAGGGGGCATAGTCTTAGAATAAGGGGCTGCTCTTTCAAAACTGAGATGAGGAGGAACTACTTCACTCAGAGGGTGGTAGGTCCATGGAATATGCTGCCCCAAAAAGCTGTCGAAGCTACATCATTACATAAATTTAAAACAGAAATAGACAGTTTCCTAGAAGAAAAGGGAATTAAGGGTTACGGGGAGCGGGCAGGAATTTGGACATGAGTTTAGGTGCGGATCGGTCATGGCCCTGTGGGTAGCGGAGCGGGCCCAGGGGCCGTGTAGCCTGATCCTGCTCCTGTTTCGTGTGTCTAATTCTGTTAGATTCAGGAGATAGTCCTGTCATAGTGGATTGGCGGTTAGGATCAGATCAGCCATGATCTTATTGAATGGCGGAGCAGGCTCGAGGGGCCAATTGGCCTACTCCTGCTCCTATTTCTTATGTTCTTATGTTCTCTGAGTGCCGGCAAAATCCAGCCCTAAGTATTTCTGATTCTCTTTGTTTGCAGCCTGAGGGGAGGGTCTAATCCAAGACAGCCTTTGCTGAGCACCCAGGACCAAGGACCTCCCAATACAATGGGTGTGAGGTGTTTATCAATTACTGAGACAGGCTAACTCATTGCACATTGTTTACAATCTTTGAGCTTCAATGCCTAGCCCATAAGAATTTTAACCCTTCTTTTAGTCTCAGTTGTTTTCTTAAACCTGCTTTGCTTTAAAGACCAACATTTAATGCAACTCTTTTACAAACCACTTCAGGGCAGTACAGAGGGATTGCTGCACTGTCAGAGGTGCCCTCTCTCGGATGAGAAGTCAAACCGAGACTCTGTCTGCCCTTTCAGGTGCATGTCACTGGAAGAAATTATCTTTCCCTATGCTCCCTCTCAAAACTCATCATTATTTTAAAAAACTCTTATTAAATTTCCTTGTAGGCTTCTCTGCTCCAGGGGAAGTAGTCCCAGGAACTGAAGTCTCTTTTTATAACTATAGTTTCTCGTCCTGATGAATCTTTGCCATATAATCTCTACGGCTTTAATGTCCTTTTTAAGATGGGATGATCAAAACTGCACAGAGTACTCTAACTATGGCCTAACCATAGCCTTGTAGAAATAATTCTACAGCGAGCCTGTCTCCAAAGGCTAAGAAAACAATATATCATTGTTCAAATACTGCATGTGACCATCACAAAATGTTCACCATTGTAATTCCAGACACAAAAATGAGAAGGATGGTAAACGTAGCACCAGATAGAAAGATAAAAATGAAACTGTACATACTGAATGCATTTTCTGATTTTACTCCTGTTTGAAACATTGACCTTTAACAATTGAATTTCTGTTACAGTTAATAACCACTGCCTTTGTGATCAGAATTAACTGAGGAATGAATCTTCTGTGTGAAGAGTTTAAAAATACACATTGGCTGACAGAAAAGGTAATTAGGGCAGTGAGAGAAAGGACGTGATGCTGATTTCCAGCAATTTGTCGCTCCAAATTAATGAACTATTAACAATTCATGGAAGGAAAAACAAAATCAATCCTTGATTAAAAGGTGCCATTTGATTCATCTGCTGCTTTAATCTGTCTAAACCTGAATGGTGTGAGGTTCCTCTACTTACCTCAAAGATACGGACTAAACCCGCCAGAAAATGTTAGGACTTGTCAATTCCAGTGTAAGTACCTTAAGTCTTAATTACTGCCAAACCACCTCTCTGGCACTGAAAATTAACTTTCACAAGTGTGAAGTCTCATTTCTTCAGATTTTAATTGTTGGAGATTTTCTTTTAACTTTTTCTTTTGGTCCCTTTTATCTCCCTTTCATAATCCAATCTTTCTCTCCCTCTCTTTATTTAGCTTTCTGTACCTGATTTGACATTGAATTCAATGGGCTCAAAATTCGGGGGCTTTACGCTACCCGTTACCGTCAAACTGTAGCCAAAAGAGGCCGGCTGCCAGTCATTCGCCAGCTAGTGGCAGGTCCTGCGGCGTCCGCCATTTTCCGAGTCCCGGCAGCGCTGACAGTATGAGCAATGGCTGTGGAAATTTAAATTTGGGAGAGGTGAAGTGCACGCTGATTTATTGTCACCTCGCCGTACTTGGACCTTAGCGTTGAGTTCAGCACTCGGTCTTAAGCTCACCATGAAAATCTAGTGTTCAGCAGACTCACAGGGGCGCTGTCAGCACCTCTTAAAGGGGCTCACACATCTTTCAGGTAAGTTTGCATTTAAGCTTTTGGACTGGATTTTTTTTGATTTTATTGAAGTAGTGGCTTGCTGCAATAGATGTTAAAAGTTTTTTAAGTGTGGAGGGAGTGTTGCTGGATGCTTGCAAGGCCTCGGATGGTAAAGGAAGGCCTCTGAGAAGACAGACAATGCTGCAAATACTCAGCAGGTCAGGTAACATCCATGGTGAGATAAACAGAGTTCATGGGCAGGATTTTCATTGGGCCGTGGAGTCGGGATTGGAGGCATGTGGGGGGTTAAAATCCCGAAATCAGGGGTCCGGACACCATCCCACACCCAAACCCGCCTCCATGCCAGTTTCAAAGGAGGCGGGTACCCGCCCCGCACTGGGACCCGCCTACCCGAGGTGGGAAGGGATTAGTGCCAATTAACTGCCTGTTAACAGGTAGTTAACAGGCAGTTTTTACCCTAATCCCTATTTTTAAGGTTGAAGTGTGGGATTCCTGACAGCTCCAAACCACGCCAAGTTAGAGGAGGTGAGCCGTCGGGTTGAAGGACTTGGAGGGGTCGAGATGTCGGTGTTCAGGTGAGTGATGTGTGCATGAGTGCAAAGGTAAGTGTGTTTGGTGTGTCTAAAGTGATTAAAGAAGTTTAAATGACCTTTTCTTACCTTTTCAGCCTTCCTTCCTTTAGGTCCCGGGAGTCCCTCATCTCACCGGCACAGAAAGCAGAATGGCTGCGAACGGTCAAAAGTGACAGCCTTCACATTACTGTGCAGGAGAGATTTCTAACTGAGTCTGTGGAGAAGGACTCAGGTTAGAAGTAAGACTGTCAGTGTTTGACAGATTCAAACAGCTTTCAAATACTGATATTTCATCTGTCAAAACATCTTGATAGATGAAATTTCAGTCTGTGACGTCACCTGTTGCCGGGTGGCCCTTAATTGGCCTGCTGAGCCCGCTGGGCGGGCTCAACAAGGGCAATCAAGTTAAAATCACGTGGATTGGCCGCATCTCAATGGAGGCGGAACTACAACCCCGAAAGTTGTAGTCCCACCTCCAACCCGACTCCTGAATGAAAATCCTGCCCCATGTCTCAGGTCAAGATGCTGCCTGACCTACTGAATATTTCCAACATTTTATGCTGTCATTTCAGATTTACAGCACCTGCTTGCAGAGGGAAGAGGAAGACGCAGAAGAGGAAGATGCAGAAGAGGAGGAAGCCGAAGGCAACATGCAACACAGACAGCCCCTTTCTGGCTGGGATATCCGTGATTCCCCTTTCAACATTTGTCCCACACCTTCCCTTCCCTCTGTTATTGACCATCACAGTGTCCTCTTGGCCACAATGCTGAAATAAAAGCCACCACAAAGCAAACTTTCCAATTCAACTTATCCATCCAATATGACATCAAGAAATCAATTCATCACCCTTCTGCATTCTCTTAGTGATTGTCTTGTGTGTGCTTTTGCCTATCCTACTGATGTCACGCAGTGCTAAACCAGTGGCTGCAGCATGGCTGGTGGAAGGCTGCTGACTTTCATTGGAGGACAATGCAATTGGCCTTGCTGGTCAACCTTGAGGAGCTGGTGGCTGGGAGTGTGAAATCGAGTGACGGTGTTTCTTCTTCTTCTCTCCTCTCCCTCTTCTTGGTCAACCATTGGCTGAGCAGGCGGCATTTCTTGGGTGGGTGAAATGAGAAAGGCACAAGGGTGGAGTTGTGGTGAGGGGAGGGTGGGAAAGCAAGAGGTGCATGCAAGAATGAGGATACCAGCATCTTGTATCCTTTCTGCCCCTCCACTGGCCAATGGCTCAGCCATGTCCCTGCCAAGAATAGCCAGCACTGTCTCCTCCAAGGGGGTGAGGTGAGGCTAGGAATGGGAGATGTGCCTCGTGATTGGTACAGATTGCTGGTAGGTGAGTGATTGGGCGGGGAGGAGTCGTGCATTGAGAAGTGCGTGAGGCTAGTGATTCAGTTGGTAGGAGACGGCTTTTGAAGATGCATTCACTGACCTTGACCAGTGGTCTGAGGTCATGAAGCTTGTTTGGGCACTGGAGTCAGGTGGTGGGGGCGACACTGCTGGTAGTGATGGCCTCGGTGATGTGGTCCCACATCGTTCTTTCTGGAGGGCCTCCTGGCCCCTGTGGGTAGAGGACCTGTCTTGCAGTGTTGACCCCTTGCACAAAGCTGGAGTGCTGAGTGCGAGACCCTGAGTGCCCCTTCCGTGGCTTGCTGAGCCATTTCTGTTAGTGCTGAAGCACTTTTCCCATTTTTTGAGGTGCGGAAGGGAATTCAGCTTTTTAATGTTAATTTTTTTAAACAGGCAGTAATCACTGAAAACTGCATTTTTTTTACTTCATTTTTATTTTTACCAGTTCAGAAGGCATTTCCCTTTTAATGTCCCACAATGCCTAGCGAACTCATTGGGCTCGAATTTACAAGCCCCGAGGAGGCGGGTTTGGAGGCGGGAGTGGTGGGAAAATTGCAGAATCGGGGGGCAGGAACCCATCCCGCCCCCAACCCGCATCCGTGCCAATGTCCCAGGAGGCGGGTATCCGTCCTGTGCTGGGAGCCGCCTCCCCGAGGCGGGAAGGGGATTAGTGCCAATTAACAGCCTGTTAACAGATAGTTAACGGGCAGTTTTTTGCCTAATCCCTATTTTTAGCCCTGAAGTGTGGGCTTCCCGACGGCTCCGAACCACGCCAAGTTAGTGAGGCAGACCATCCATCTGAAGGGGTTGGAAGGGTCGAGATGTCCGTTGTGCAGGTGAGTGATGGGTGCATGTGTGCAGAGGTAAGTGTGTGAGGTAAGTGTAAAGTGTTTTAATAAGTTTTACTTACCTTTACTTTCTCCTGCAGGCTTCCTCCCTTCAGTTCTCGGGAGTCCCTCAGCTCACTGGCACAGAAAGCAGAATGGCCGCTGAAGTATCAAAAGCTGCAGCCTTTGCTTTCTGGTCTGGAGAGCTCTCTCACTGAGTCTGAGTAGAAGGACTCAAGTTAGAAGACAATTGTCAGTGTTTGACAGTTTCACAGAGCTGTCAAACGCTGATTTTTCATCTGTTAAATGCTCTTGACAGATGAAATGTCAATCGCTGACGTCACCAGTAACCAGGTGTCCCTTAATTGGCCTGCTGAGCCCGCTGGGCGGGCTTAACAAGGTCAATCAAGGGAAAATAGCGTGGGTTGGCCACAAGTCGATGGAGGCGGGACTACAACCAAAAAGTGGGAGTCCCACCTCCAAAAGCTCCCCATTGACAAAATCCAGCCCATTGTCTCTCTTCCCGAGGCTGTTGGAAGATAGAACGCCTACTTCGCTACCGATGCCTGCACTAACGCCACCAGGAGGATGTTACACGGTGAGTTAGCGCTGGGCTAAAATTCGTTAGTCCCCAGCGCAAATTTTTCTCTCCTACCGCCGCAACTATTTTCAGCAGCCATTAACCCGAGGCCATGGTGACACCAGCAACTTTCATGGCGCCCACGAGTTTCTAAGCCAATATTCCAACATTCACTTCCTGGTTCAGACTCTTCACTGCTCATTAACGATTCTTCAATGTGATTGGTTAAGGAGATACACAGTTGCTTTCCCTGTTCACACAGGTCGCACATGCCCTGTAGAGGGCGCTGTTTTTTTTGGGCTCCTTGGCTGACAGGAACTTGCCGTGCAAAAGCCCACAGAAAGTCTATGGGCAAGAGCATGTCTAATAAATGGCTGGCACTGTTCATTCGCCGCTCAGAGAAAAATCAAGCCCATTGTGGAGCAGAAAAGGCCAGTTGTCTCAACGAGCTTCTTCTGCCAAATTGATCTGTCCTACAGATAATTCCATCCATAGTTCTCCTCCAAATCTTTATCAGTCATAAATTCAATCTTATCCAGTACACTTTTACTGTAACAGAAATTCTTAAAGCTCTCTTCTGAGCAAATCCACTTCTACTGCACCGAGTGTTGGTTTAGTCACGTTAAGAAGCCAAAACAAGAAGATCCTTGTTTTAGATCCTTACTTTACTCGTGAATATCCTGCTCTAAAAATGTTGTTCTTTTCATTCTGTCTCTTGGATTTCATTCAATGAATGCTTGCTTCTGTATTGCCTGCTTTCTTCCTTAATTAAACACCCTCAATATCTCATCCAAGTCTGTAATTTTCTAAATGATATAAACCTAAATTCCTCAGCTAGGAATTGTCCATTTGGTTACATTGTGCATTCATTCTACTGTACCAGTTTCCTGATAAGACATCTGAATCTTCAAAAAAAACAAATCTTAATTAAAATTTAATTTTTCATACTACATTTGAACTTATGTATTCTGTATCTGGAGCCTAAGGTCATAAGAAAGTATGGGATGAAAAATATTCCTTTGGATCCATCAGACCTTTAGACAACATGCTATCTTGTATTTTATTAATAGATTCAGTCTCTTGGACAAGATGAATAACCACAGGTAACACTTCCGACTTATAACTTTAACCACCCCCCCTACCCACCCACTAACCCCAACCACACCTGGAGTACTGTGTACAGTTTTGGTCTCCTTACCTAAGGAAGGATATACTTGCCATAGAGGGAGTGCAACAAAGGTTTACTAGGCTGATTCTTGGTATGAGGGGATTGTCCTATGAGAGCTTGAGTAGACTAGGCCTATATTCCCTAGAGTTTAGAAGAATGCGAGGTGATCTCATTGAGACATATAACATTTTTAAGGGGCTTGACAGGGTAGATTCAGGGAGGATGTTTCCCCTGGCTGGGGAGTCTAGAACTAAGAGCCACAGTCTCAGAATAAGCAGTCAGCAATTTAGGACTGAGATGAGGAGAAATTTTTTTACTCAAAGGTTTGTGAATCTTTGGAATTCTCTATCTCAGAGGGCTGTGGATGCTCAGTCGTTGAGTAGATTCAAGACAGAGAATGATAGATTTTTGAATATTAAGGGAACCAAGGGATATGGGGATAGTGCGGGAAGGTGGAATTGAGGTAGAAGATCAGCCATGATCTTATTGAATGGCGGAGCAGGCTCGAAGGGCCGAATGGCCTAACCCTGCTCCTATTTCTGATGTTCTTATGATCAAACAGAATTCCCAGAATTCATAGTAAATAATTACCTATACTGATAGTGTAATCTCACTTTTATTTGCACATATTTTTAACTAAAATGCCTGATTTCACAGTAAAGTTGGTGAGGTCTCTCCTTTTATGGATTTGCCCCATTTTCTTTTTCATACATCAATGATTATTGTTACAAATGATTATTTATCCTCCAGGTGGCCAAGCTGTCTTACCTAGCGCAATCCCAGCAAAATCTATTCTACTGAATGGAACCATCATTTAAGAGGAACATTGCTATCCTACATCAGCAGCAATAATTACACTTAAACAGCAGAGGTCCGTAGCATTGACTGTCAATCACCATGCTGTATGACTTAATTCCTAGTGTCAGAGAGTTCCATTGGATGGTTTCTGATCTGATATAGCCAGGTAAACCGAGGAAGACTCCGTGGCCACTTTCAATCTGGAGCATGCCTTCCTTGCTTCAATTCAGTGCCCAGTTTAGAGGAACTTTGGGGGGAATTTTAACATGGGTGACTGGGTGGGAGTGGGTGCGGGTCGGGGGCAGTTAAATGGGCAAAAATTCCGAGCGCGCGGGAAGCCGGTTCCAACCTGCTGACTTCCGGGTTTTAATGAGGTGGGACAAGGGGCGGGCAGCCAACCCGTTCCCAGGAGGCGGGTTGGCATTTAAAATATGTTAATGAGGCTGGAAGCCTTGGGTTTAACCTGCTCTGCAGGTTTTACTGTGGCCAGCCGGGTTTCCTGGGCCTTGGGAAACCGGGCAGCTGCAGCAAGGCGAGGACAACCTCGGGGAGCAATCCTTGAGTTCCAGGAGGAGCAGGAGTGCTTCCTACCGGCCCCCAAGCTCCCCCATTATCAGAATGCCACCACCACCCCCTCCACAAACCCTTCCCCGGGATTACCCGCCCGGGGGTCGGGGATCAGACCCCACTTCTGGACCGGACCCTCCCCCCCCGCAACACTGGGTCGGGGATTAGACCTAACTGGTCCTGCGGCCTCCTCCAGAGTGCTTCCTGCCCGACTGGATACCAAGCCTGTCAATCAGGTTGACCTGTCAGGTCCAAAAGTCGCACGCTGTGAAGTTAAAATGAGCAGGGAAACCCAGACTTACGGCTTTCCTGTCCAAAACTCCCCCCACCGCCCCACCCTGCCTACACATCCATCCCCTGTAAATATACAGCCCTTTGACTCTGATATGAACGACATGACCAAAGAACACTTTGCGGTAATGATTAATGATGACTTCAATCCTCTCAAGTCCGGTTCTCATTGTTACATCTCTGTTACGGACAAAGTCGAACTATCCAATTCCCAGCGGTCACGTCTGACAGTGCATGTGGAATGCTTCTAGTCTTTTGATAGCAAAATACTGCAGATGCTGGAAATCCGAAATAACAACAGAAAATGCTGGAAAAACTCAGCAGGCCAGGCAACATCCGTGGAGAGAAATTAGAGTCAACGTTTCGGGTCAAAACCCTTGATCGGGTCTTGATAAAGGGTTTTGACCCGAAACGTTGACTCTAATTTCTCTCCACAGATGTTGCCTGGCCTGCTGAGTTTTTCCAGCATTTTCTGTTGTTATTTAGTCTTTTGATGTCTTGCTTAAGCAGCAGTCATTTTTCAGATTCAAGTATTGAAAGAACGCAGGCCTGACAGATCCGTGCTTTCATTGGGATTTTCACCTTTTGACTTCCGTGGAGAAAATGCTTTCTGGGGCCTTGGAGGGACTAAAATCCTACTATGAAGAAAACCACCTTCGCGCAAACCCATCAAAGACGCAAGTTTGTGCATTCCACCTCAGAAACCGTGAAGCCAAACGCCAGCTGAAAGTAACCTGGTGTGGAGCAACACTGACGCATTGCGAGCACCCTATCTACTTAGGAGTCACCCTTGACCGATGCCTTACCTTCAAGAACCACATCGAGAAGACAAAGGCAAAAGTGAGTGTACAAAACAACATCCTGAATAAGCTCACTAACACAAGATGGGGAACAAGCCCGAAAACATTGCGAACCAGTGCACTTGCTCTTTGCTATTCCACTGCCGAATACGCCTGCCCTGCATGGGAAAGGTCTACTCATGCCAAGAAGATGGATGCCGTTCTGAATGCAAGCTGCCGATTTATCACAGGTTGCTTAAAACCAACAAACACCAACAGCCTATATATCCTGGCGGGTATCGCTCCCCCTGATATAAGAAGAATGGTCGCCAGCAAGAAAGAGCGACTCCGTCAAACATCAGATGAGAGACACCCTCTGCATTGTCATACACCTACACCCAGCCGCCTAAAGTCAAGAAAGAGCTTCATGAACAGTGTTGTTCCATTACAATCAACCTCATCTGAAGCCCGCATCGCCTTGTGGAAAGACCGGCTCGCCAGTCTTGAACAACCCCCAGCGATGGAAATTTTACTTGATGAAAGCCTTCCTCCAGGAGCTAATTGCAACTGGGCAACCTGGAAGTGCCTTAACAGACTTAGGACCGGTGTAGGTTGCTCAAAGGTGTCACTAAGCAAATGGGGATATTCAACCAGCCCGACAACTTGTGAATGTGGAATTGAGGCACAGACTATGTAACATCTCCTGCAATGCCCATCATTAGAGGAACCCTGCACTGTTGCAGATCTTGCCGAATTCAACAACAAGGCACAAAAATGTGTCCAGTTCTGGCTGGGCTATGTATAGACTGTCCGTGGACACGATAAGAAGAAGACTTCCGACCCTGTGCAGGTCCTTCATTGCTGGCGATATCGAGTCAATTCTCCTCAGTATATCTGGCTCGCTACACCCATTTGATGACAGTTTGCTACCAAGGTAGATAAAGTCGACTGCTGCCTCCATGAGAAGGTGCCAGTGGAGTAGTTAGGGATCATTATCGCACTATAAAGGAAATGGTCTGCACACCGAGTGTGGCAATTATAGACATATCACCAATGGACAATCTATAATGGATGTCATACTTGCTCTCCACCTATTGTCTGAGATTTATCGCAAATTCAACCATCCATTAGCAGTTATATATGTTTCCTCAAGGCAGCCTTTGATTCTGTTGACGAAAACAGCCTATGGAAGCTTCTACGATGCATTGGTGTCCCTGATGTCCCCCTGAGGCCAATTCAAGATCTACATCATGATCCAGTATGGGTCCGACTGGGGAACCACAAGTCTGAGAGGTTCTATACCAGATCTGATGTAAGGCAGGGATGCGTCCTGACTCCAACCTTATTCTGTTGTGCAATGAACTCCAATCCTCGACCGCATCTCTGCAAATATCAGCAGTACCGTCGATCGGGCATCTTTTTCCAACCTGGACTACGTGATGATGTCGCCCTCCTTGGTCAGGAGGCGAGGTGACCTCAGAGACGAATTGGAGAACTTTATGTGTGAAGCAGCCACGTTTGGACTGCTGGTTTCTTGGGCAAAAACTATCGACCAGAGTGTCAGTGCAAATGCTGCGATACGAGACATTCAAGTAGATGGACAAATCGTGGAGGCAGTGGGCGACTTTATCTACCTAGGCATCCTACATCACATAAGAACATAACAAATAGGAGCAGGAGTAGTGTAAAGTCCGCGCCTCAATAATACACGGACTTCGGGAGAACAGTTTAACCGGTACTTTACTGAACAGGAGGGCAACGTCAGACTGAAATACAGAAGCCTGCTAGGGCCTTTTATACAGGGGTGGTCACTGCCGGTACTGCAGTCTAAAACCAATTATTCCCTTAAAGGTACATACATAACAATTAGTGTAGTGTATGTACCTTTAAGAGAGAACTACTTTTACAGCTCCTGTATACTGTAGTACCGGCAGTGACCACACCTGTATATAAGCCTTGAGCATGCCTCTGTACTGCCTGTCTTGAGACTACCCTACTCCAGTAAACACCTGTTGATTGTTAAGTTACAGCCTCCGTGTAGTTATTGGAAAACATCATACTTTAAGAATCACGGATTGAACAGTGGCGACGAGGTCGATTCGAATCTGCCTGCAACTCTGCATTTCCCTTCAAGGATTCGCTCCGGGAGGGCGGTGGAAGAAAGTCGAGGCCAGAAGCACGGGCGTCGACCACGAGCAACCGCCCAGTCATCCGGCAGAGAGTGAACATCGCAGGGGAGGCTGTTGAGAGCCGGGCTTGGTTCCCCAGCCACGACGATCCAGCAACAGACTGGCAACAGGTACAGCGCAGACCCTTCCCAGACAGCGGCGGCTGGAGCCGACCGACGGCATAGAAAAAGCCGAGCAGCGTCGACGGGGTAAGAGAGAGGGTGAAGCACACAGGGCGCGGCCGGGGGTTGAAAACTGAGCGGTGTCGAGGAAAAACAAACAGAGAGAGAGAGAGGGTAAAGCAGCAGCCGGTTTCAGGACCGAGCGACAGCAACGGGAAAGGCGCACAGGAGAACGCGCAGAGCATAGCCAGGGCTCAAGGGTTAAACCGCATCCGTGGGGAGAAGAAGGGAGAGCGCGGGAGACGCCATTGAGCCGCGGAGAAGAAGGGAGAGTGCGGGAGACACCATTTTTAGAAGCCGCAGCGGAGAAGAAGGGCGAGCGCGGGAAGAAAGGAAAGCGCGGGAGACACCATTTTGTGCCAGCGGAGAAGAAGGGAGAGCATGGGAGACGCCATTTTAGACAGTTAAATCACACCCAGGGATGCCGAAGAGTGGTAGTATCACTGCGTTCGACAATGAAGTCGAAGATTGGGCGACATATGTGGAACGCATTGAGGTGTACTTGCAGGGCGAATGAAGTGCCAGATGCTAGGAAAGCACTGGTTTTGTTAAATTCCATGGGTGCAAAAACTTATGGCTTACTGCGAAACCTAATAACCCCAGAGAAGCCCGAGGATAAGAATTTCGAAGACATAGTAGAAATCCTACAGGACCACTTAAACCCCACACCGCTGCTGATAGCAGAAAGATTTAAGTTCCACAAAAGGAACCAGCATAAAGACGAAAGTAATGCTGAGTACTTAACGGAACTGCGCAAGCTATCGAAACACTGCCAGTTTGGAGTGGGACTAGCAGATACATTAAGGGACAAGTTTGTGTGTGGGCTTCAAAGTGAAGGAACCCAGAAACGGCTTCTATCAGAAAAGGATCTTACGCTGGACAAGGCTTTCAGCATGGCAGTATCACACGAAGCAGCCGCATGGGGCGCGGCAGAGATACAACGGAGACCGCAAGACTATGGCACCAATGAAATGTCATATGGAGCAGGGAAGTGTTATCGCTGCGGCAGAACAACACACGACCAGAAGGATTGTTGGTTCAAGGACCAAGTGTGCAGACAGTGTGGAAGAGCAGGACACATAGCAAGAGTCTGCAGGTCAGGGAAGAAAACCAGCAGCAAGAAATCTCCACAGGAGAAGTACAAAAAGGTACATAAGGTGATGGACAGTAGTTCAGATGAACAGAAAAGTGATACAGACTCCGGAAGCAAGGAGCTGGGTTGTCTGAAACTACATAAGGTAATCAAAAAATGGAGGATCACCAGACTATCTGGGTCACACTCAAGATAGACGGAGTCCAAGTGAAAATGGAATTGGACACTGGATCAGCCCTAACAGTCATAAACCAAAGGGACTACAAGTGGCTATTTTCACATATACCCTTGAAAGCTACAGAGATTGTCTTGAAGACATACACGGGGCAAAAAGTCTACCCCAAAGGGAAAATAAGGGTGAAAGTGATATACAAAGGCCAGGAAATAGCTAAAGTGGACCTATATGTATTGCCAGATGGAGGACCACCACTACTAGGACGTGAATGGATCCGGAAGATACAATTAGATTGGCATTCCATACAAGCACTGAAGGTTGAGGCCAAAAAGGATGACGACGTCACACCTGGACGACTGTCAAAAATGCTAACTGACGCACAAGAAGTGTTCCAAGAGGGACTCGGAACACTAAAAGGCATAACAGCAACGATTAAAATAGAGGAAAATGCAAGCCCAAAGTTTTTAAGGCCAGACCGGTGCCTTATGCGATCCGACCAGCCGTCGAAGCAGAGCTGGAAGGGTTGGAACATTCAGGAGTACTGTCCAAAGTAGACTGGAGCGAGTGGGCTACACCAATCGTTCCTGTAATGAAGAGGTCGTTGAGTAATACGCCTGGGGAACCAAAGAAGGTCCGCATCTGTGGGGATTTTAAGGTGACAGTGAACCCAGTCCTTCACACGGTACATTATCCGCTTCCACGGATTGAAGATATTTTCGCCTCGCTATCTGGAGGTAAACGCTTCACCAAAATTGATCTGGCCCAGGCGTACTTGCAAATGGAGGTAGAAGAAGCCTCGAAACAATACCTCACGATCAACACTCATAAAGGTCTCTACCAATACAACCGGCTGGTGTTCGGGGTAGCATCAGCTCCGGCTATTTGGCAAAGGGCAATGGATCAAGTCCTGCAAGGGATTCCAGGGACCCAGTGTTAATTGGACGACATCCTGGTCACGGGCGAAAATGACAGTGATCACCTCGCCAACCTGGAGAAGGTGCTCACTAGATTAAAGGAATATGGGCTACGAGCTAATCGCCACAAGTGCGAGTTTTTCCAGAAGCAGATCTCGTATTGTGGCCACGTTATTGATGACGAGGGGTTACATAAGTCCCCTGAAAAGATTGAGGCAGTAGTCAAGGCTCCAGCACCGGAAAATGTGTCACAACTGAGGTCGTTCCTCGGGCTGGTAAACTACTACCATAAGTTCTTACCAAATTTGTCTACAGTATTACACCCACTGAACACCCTACTACAAACGCGGGTACCATGGAAGTGGAATGACGAATGTAAACGAGCTTTCCAGAAGTGCAAAGAAGTGATCACATCAAAAGAGGTGTTGACCCATTTCAACCCAGCACTACCAATTCGTTTGGCATGTGATGCATCACCCTATGGTATTGGAGCGATGCTGTCGCACAAATTCCCAGACGGGTTGGAGAGGCCAGTCTTTGCGTCTCGGTCACTAACCTCAGCCGAGCGCAACTACATCCAGATCGACAGGGAGGCCCTCAGCCTAGTATGGGGAGTAAAAAAATTCAACCACTATCTGCAGGGGCAGAAGTTCACCTTGCTGACTGACCACCAACCACTTATCTCCATCTTTAATCCAAAGAAGGGCGTTCCGGTGATGACTGCACAACGGTTACAAAGATGGTCCCTTTTTCTAGGGGCGAACCAATATGAAATAGAATATAAAGGCACGAAACAGCATGGAAACGCTGATGGGCTATCACGCTTGCCACTGCCTACTGTGGAGGAAGCACCAGCAGTGGACCATATCGAGATATTTTATTCGTCAATAATTGAACGATTGCCAGTAACGAACGCGGATATAGAGAAGGAGACCCGCAATGATCCGACACTGTCTCGGGTATATGATTTGACGGTGAGGGGATGGCCAACACATGGCGACTCACTGTTGCCAGCATTCTCATCCAGAAGAGAACAGCTGTCAGTATGCCAGGGGACAGTGATGTGTGGATCCCGAGTGGTAATTCCACCCAAGTTAAGGGTGAAAATGAAAAGCCTTGCTAGGGCTTATGTGTGGTGGCCGGGGATTGATCAACAAATCGAGGACCTAACCAAGAGCTGCTCAGGATGCCAGAAGGTCCAAAATGCACCACCACATGCCCCTCTACACCCATGGGAGTGGCCCTCCTCTCCATGGCAACGGGTGCATATTGATTTTGCTGGTCCATTCATGGACTCAATGTCCTTAATAGCAGTGGATGCGCACTCGAAATGGCCTGAGGTGATAAAAATGTCCTCAACCACTACAGAGAAAACGATTGCAGTCCTACGGACCATATTTGCCAGGAACGGCTTGCCAGAGCAGATTTGCTCTGATAATGGACCACAGTTTGTGTCCGAAGAGTTTCGGAAATTTATGAGAAGGAATGGGGTAAGGCATTACACATCTGCCCCGTATCATCCAGCCACAAATGGATTGGCTGAGAGGTTCGTACAAACCTTTAAAAAGGCGATAAAGGCCATGTGCGATGATGAAATTCCACTACAGCATAAGGTGGACAATTTCCTGTTAGCCTACAGAAATGCGACACATGCAGTTACCAACCACACCCCGGCCATGATGTTCTTTAACCGAAGGTTGAGATCTCGTCTGGATTTGCTCAGACCAAATGTGCGAAGAAATGTTGAGGATAAACAATTCCGGCACATCAATGAGAAGCTGACAAGGAGCTTCAATGTAGGACAACCAGTCTTGGCCCGTGACTACCGAACAGAGAAATGGCAACCCGGAACGATATGCACACGGCAGGGGCCATTAATGTACACAGTGGATGTCGGGGAGAACATTGTGAGACGCCACGTCGACCAGATCTTATCACAGGAACGAGTCAACCCCATGTCTCGCATACCTGGGGATGAACCCGACATACCGGTAGCATCTACCTCAGAAACAGTAGCAGTGGAAACTGATGAGCTAACCGACGAAAGGGGGCCAGAATCGCCTCCGCACCAAGAACAAGAACCTCAGGAAAGGCGCTATCCAGAAAGGATCAGGAAGCCGCCCCAAAGACTGAATCTATAAATGGATTATTTCTGTTTAATGTGCATGTTAAAGTGTTAATTGTTATTTGAATATTATGGGTACTGCTAATCTAAAAGGGGAGGAATTGTAGTGTATGTACCTTTAAGAGAGAACTACTTTTACAGCTCCTGTATACTGTAGTACCGGCAGTGACCACACCTGTATATAAGCCTTGAGCATGCCTCTGTACTGCCTGTCTTGAGACTACCCTACTCCAGTAAACACCTGTTGATTGTTAAGTTACAGCCTCCATGTAGTTATTGGAAAACATCATACTTTAAGAATCACGGATTCAACAAGTAGGCCATACGGCCCCTTGAGCCTGCTCCGCCATTCAATAAGTTCATGGCTGATCATCGATCTGAACCCCACTTTCCCGCCCGATCTCCATATCCCTCGATTCCCCTAGAGTCCAAAAAGAGCCTTTAAGAGATTTGCTCTATAACACATGGATTTCATGGTAATACTGGAATAATAGTATTAGTTCATTTTAATGACACTATACATATGGATAATCATTTCAGATTATATTGTCCACCAGAAGCCTGGCTATAATCCTGATTTAAATTTTAAAAATGTTAAAGCTTTCAAGTTTCCACACAGTTGAACGCATGTCTCATGCAGATACACAATTTCTTCATAATTGCAGGTAAATTGGTACACCTGCTGGGTCCTGATTAGAATCAGGCAGATATCAAATCTTACTGCTGATGACTCAGCACGTGTACAAACACGTTTTCCACTCAAATCGGTACGAAGATTCTGTGGGGATTGAAAAGCAGAGAAGTTATGTTAAACTTATATAGAACCTTGGTTAGACCACACTTAGAGTACTGTGCATAGTTCTGGTCTCCATATTACAAAAAATGATTTAGAGGCACTGCAGAAGGTACAAAAAAGATTTACAAGGCTGATACCAGAACAGGGAAGACTGAAGGCTGAGGGGTGACCTAATAGAGGTCTTTAAAATTATGAAGGGGTTTGATAAGGAAGATGTTGAGAAGATGTTTCCACTTGTGGGGAGTTCAAAACTAAAGGTCATAATTATACGAAAGTCACTAATAAATCCAATAATGAGAAACTTCTTTACCGAGGGAGTGGATAGAATGTGGAACTCACTACCACATGGAGTAGTCGAGGCGAATAGAATAGATGCATTTAAGAGGAAACTAGATAAGTACACGAGGGAGAAAGGAATAGAAGGATGTGCTGATAGGGTGAGTTGAAGTAAGGTGGGAGGAGGCTCGGGTGGAGCATAAACACCGGCATAGACCAGTTGGGCCGAATGGCCTGTTTCTGTGCTGTAATTTCTATGTACTTCTATGTGACCATTTAAGCCCCTCAATGAAATACTCTTCCTGTATCAACAAAAATCTTTTTATTTTAACTTATCTAACACGCAAATTACAAAATTAATGTCACCTTTGTTTGTCCCTTTACATTGCTAAGTAACACACATTACTGAATATTCATGTGAGCAACTCCCCATCCTCAACGAATTTAGTCTCCCATCTCAGCTCCTCTGTCCTCTCTCCTCTAAATGTAATGACCTTCTGTCCTCCTTAAACCTCTCCCTTCATTTAAATTCTCCTATCCATACTTGCGGCCACCCCTGCTCCTATTTGAGGTTGAAAAGGCCATCCGACAACTGAAGAACAACAAGGCCTCAGGAGCATATGGAATCCTCGCCGAGGCGCTAAAACATGGTGGAGCAGCACTACTGGCGCGAATACATGAACTCATTTCTCTTATTTGGAAGGAGGAGAGCATGCCAGGGGATCTCAGAGACACCGTAATCGTGACCATCTTCAAGAAAGGTGACAAGTCCGATTGCAGTAATTACATCGGAGTGTCCCTGTTGTCTGCCACAGGGAAAGTCATCGCAAGAATCCTCCTCAGTCGCCTTCTCCCAGTGGCTGAAGAGCTCCTCCCAGAGTTGCAATGCGGATTCCGCCCACTAAGGGGCACAATGGACATGATCATCACCACGCGTCAACTACAAGAGAAATGCAGGGAACAGCACCAAATGCAGTACATGGCCTTCTTTGACCTCACAAAGGCCTTCGACACCATCAACCGTGAGGGATTATGGAGTGTCCTCCTCAAATTCGGCTGCCCTCAAAAGTTTGTCACCATCCTCCGCCTGCTTCACGACAGCATGCAAGCAGTGATCCTGACCAACGGATCCACCACAGACCCAATTCACGTACGGACCAAGGTCAAGCAAGGCTGTGACATTGCACCAAAACTCTTCTTCATCTTCCTGGCTGCAATGCTCCATCTCACCCTCAGTAAGCTCCCGCTGGAGTGGAGCTAATCTACAGAACAAACGGGAAACTGTTCAACCTCCATCGCCTCCAGTCCAGATCCAAGGTCGTCCCATCCTCTGTCATCAAATTACAGTATGCAGACGAAGCTTGCATCTGCACACACTCTGAGGCTGAACTCCAAACCATCGTCAACACCTTCACTGAAGCGTACAAGAGCATGGGCCTTACACGAAACAGCCGTAAGACAAAGGTCCTCTACCAACCTGCCCCCGCCACACAGTACTGCCCCCCCGATTATCAAAATCCACGACGAGGCCTTGGACAACGTGGACCACTTTCCATACCTCGGGGGCCTACTGTCAACAAGGGCAGTCGTCGATGGCGAAGTCCAACACTGCCTTCAGTGTGCCAGTGCAGCCTTCGGTCACCTGAGGAAGAGAGTGTTTGAAGACCAGGACCTCAAACCCAGCAACAAGCTCATGGTCTACAGAGCAGTAGTGATACCTGCCCTCCTGTATGCTTCAGAGACATAGACCATGTACAGCAGGCACCTCAAAGCACTAGGGAGGTACCACCAACACTGCTTCCACAAGATCCTGCAAATCCATTGGCAGGATAGGTGCACCAAAGTCAGTGTTCCCCAGCATCAATGCTCTGACCACGCTCGATCAGCTCCGATGGACGGACCACATTGTCCGCATGCCCGATACGAGACTCTCAAAACAAGCGCTCTACTCGGAGCTCCGACACAGCAAGAGAGCCCCAGGTGGGCAGAGGAAACGCTTCAAGGACACCCTCAAAGCCTCCTTGAAAATGTGCAACATCCCCACCGACACCTTGGAATCCCTGGCCCAAGACCGCACAAAGTGGAGGAGAAGCATCCGGGAAGGCGCCAAACACCTCGAGTCTCTTCGCCGGAAGCCAAGCGCAGGCAGCGCAAGGAGCGCACATCAACCCAAGCACCCGACCCACCCGCCCCTTCAACCACCGTCTGCCCCACCTGTGACAGAGACTGTAGGTCCTGCATTGGACTCATCAGTCACCTGAGAACTCATTTTTAGTGTGGAAGCAAGTCATCCTCGGTTCCGAGGGACTGCCTAAGAAGAAGATTTACGGCCACCCCCTTGACCTAGCTATATCCCATGGACTCACTGCTCCCGTGGTCACTAACAAGGCCATCTCTGACCACTTCCTTTTATCCCTAACCACTCACATGCCCCTTACCCACTTCTAGCTCCACTTCCTTCTGATTCTTCCCCATGAAAAAAAACTCTCCTCCAAGTCACTTTCAAACTCCCAATCTTTGGCCCTCCACTCACTACAATACCTCCACAGCTATCTTCGATCTGTCAAGTCAAAGGGGTGCAGACTTGAGCGTATCCAACACACAACTGGCTTGGTTCCAGTGTGACATGGTTATGTTTTTCTTGCTTGGAAATAATTTTTCTAAGGACCTGCAAAACCTTGAGACTTGAAATGTCCCAATTTGGCAACCACCATGGTGTATCATTTCCATTATGTTCGAGCTGTAGTGAAATCTTTTATTGATAAACATCCTTGCTATTTTGTCAGGCCAAACACACAGACGAAATCCTCCCCCAGAGTGGTAAGGATTGTGAGTAACTTGCAAGAAAGAAGTAGGTAAAGTTCAGAAGACTCATACTCAGAGGGAGAAATGGACATTGGTGGACGAGATTCTTAAGAGCGCTAGTAAAAAGAAATGCATAAATTATATTAGCGCCTGGGGATGTTTTTCTATGTTAAAGGCGCTATATAAATGCAAGTTGTTGCATACGGTGACGTACCTACATCAGAATTTCTCCCGAGTTACACAAATGTCATCCCAAATAAGAACTCCAGACTGGTAGAGGAAATCCTGAACTAGCAAAAACAACTCAACTTCTCTAATGATCTAACATCAGCCTTAGTGTTAGTTACTGACAGTTTACACTAACAGAACCGGGCCTAGTGTTCCTTTTAATCACTAATTTGGGAGTGCCAGTCATTGTCTATCCCGTAAATGGATTAGTCGGTGGCAGCCAGTAATGGGTCAGGGATTGCTTCGCAGTTGAAGCTTGGCATATTGAATGAATTGATCCCTAGTTTATCAATTCAGATGCTTTGTGACCAAATCACTTGCTGCTGAGTTAATCTCAAGGCCTGAAGCGAGTCTCCTGCGGCTGAGTTGGACAAATTCAAAATTTTTACCTGATAAGTAATATTTTTAAACTTTGCATGAGAGGGAAAGTTCGATGAATTGAAAACATCTCATATAGTTCTATCCCTCTTTAACTTCCCAGAAAAGACTATTTAGGGGCCAGTAAGCAGGGCTCTGTTTCCAGTGGTGAAATGTTCTTTCACTAACTGTAGGTGCAACACGATAACATTTACAAGGCTATTACTCTGGAAATGAGTCACGCAAGGTTCACTTTTTTGCCACAATTCCCCAACAAAAACACAGCGTGATTGTTATATAAAATGTCAGATGATACAACTTTATAATGCTACTAGTTATACAAGTCAGCAAGAGCAATTTTACAATATTTTTCATTCTATTCTAAATTTAGAAAGGCAATAAATTATATTTATTTCAATTTTGTCATTAAAGTGCTTTGGTCTTTCAAATGAAAGTTTGTTTAACAAAGCACATCCCAATAGCAAAGTGCATTTTGCTTTTAATAAATGATAGAACTTTATTCAACATTTTGTAAATATCTACCAATTAGCAACTGATTTGAGAAGCAGGAGCACATTATGTTAGGAGTGCTTCAGTCACGTCTCTGGTACGCTTCCTCATAGCTTTTAAGTGCTTTACATCTTTAATACCTGGCTTGCTTTGGATAATTTTAAATAGCACTTTCATACGTCTCAATCTATAATTTAGTATTAAATCTTGCTTCTGGAAATCTTCAGTTACCCTTCTTTTGAATGATTCCCTTGTTGCATGTGTTGAAGCAACAGAAAATTATGATAGTAAATAAAAAAATAGGGAAGTTTTAACTAGGAGTGGGTCTCACGCAGACAGGGGTTGGGGGGAGAATCAAACCCATCCGACGTCATCAATTTGAAGCCTGGGCTATTTTGACTCCTATTTCATTCGCATTTCGCCAGCCCAGTGTCTGCCTGAAACAGGCGGAAAGAGGCAGCTGGGCGTCTTCAGGCAGGTCAAAATTGCAGGTCCCGGAAACTGCCCACCAACACCAAGGTAAGTCGCGGGGGGGTTGGGTGGATCAGGGCCATTTCGCAGTTGTAAACTGGGGATTCTGGGCAACAGAGGCCAAGACTTTCCTTGTGGTAGTCGGAGGAGAAGTCTTACTCAAAACATCCCCATTCTCCTAGCATCTTGCTTCCTCTCCCTCTCAGCTTATCCGTTACAAGCAAGAACCCCACAAATCTGCACCTTACTTCTCACAAGTTACTCATAGCTCTCTCCTTCACCTTCTGCAGTAGAAATCGCACAACACAAGGGAGAGAACTAGGACTGGTGGTGGAGCAGCTGACATAGTCACCCTCACCTTGGTGGAGGAGGAGGCCCTGGGAATAAGTGGCACATCCAGAGCGATGTGGATTGGAGATGATAAGGTTGGCGGCTCTGCTGAGCAGGGTAACCGGTTATCACTTGTACCCCTGGATGTACCACAAGCAATTGCACCTTCAGCAAATTTCTAAACTTCAACCAGTATGGTCAAGCCTTTCATGCGCGAATGTCCAGCCTCCCATTGCCATTCTAACTCTTGTCCCATTCTTCTTTCCTCCAGGTCCTTCTCAGCAACAAGAACCTCCAAAAAGAAGACACCTCGGCAAACAGAATATCTCCTGAGGAACCACACCCTACATCCCTCCCTCGCACCAAGCGTTGGATGGATAGCAAATTAGAGGGACCTGCACTTGGTGAAACGTACATCTCAAGTGAGCAGGAGCAGGTACTGGTAGCAGGGATAGCCTAGTAGATGACTTGCCGGAAGGCAACATCCTCTCTTAGCTCTGCTGAGTGGGACAGAGATGTGAGATCCGGGTTCTGGCCATGAAAAGAAAAACTTTTCAGGCACAGCAGCAATTATATGATGTATTGGAAGGCCAGCCAAAGACATTGAGCACCATGTCTGGCAGTATGGAGAAGTCTACTTTCAATATGCGCAGGCTTTCAGAAGGCTTTTGATAAGGTCCCACATAAGAGATTAGCGTGCAAAATTAAGGCACATGGGATTGGGGGCAGGATATTGACTTGGATAGAGAACTGGTTGGCGGACAGAAAGCAAAGAGTTGGAATAAACAGGTCGTTTTCCGAGTGGCAGGCAGTGACTAGTGGGGTACCGAAGGATCGGTCCTAGGACCCCAGCTGTTCACAATATATATTAATGATCTGGACGAGGGAATTGGATGTAATATCTCCAAATTTGCAGATGACACAAAGCTGGGTGGGAGGGTAAGCTGTGAGGAGGATGTCGTGAAACTCCAGTACGATTTGGACAGATTGGGTGATTGGGCAGAAACATGGCAAATGCACTATAATGTGGATAAATGTGAGGTTATCCACTTTGGTGGCAAAAACAGGAAGGCAGATTATTATTTGAATGGCAATAGATTGGGAGAAGGGGAAGTGCAAAGAGACCTGGGTGTTCTTGTGCACCAGTCGCTGAAGGTAAGCATGCAGGTGCAGCAGGCGGTTAAGAAGGCAAATGGTATGTTGGCCTTCATAGCAAGAGGGTTCGAGTACAGGAACAAGGATGTCTTGCTACAATTGTACAGGGCCTTGGTGAGGCCGCACCTTGAGTATTGTGTGCAGTTTTGGTCGCCTTACCTGAGGAAGGACGTTCTTGCCATGGAAGGAGTGCAGCGAAGATTCACCAGGCTGATACCTGGGATGGCAGGAATGACGTATGAGGAGAGATTGTGTCGATTGGGCTTATACTCACTGGAGTTTAGAAGATTGAGAGGGGATCTCATCAAAACCTATAAAATTCTGTCAGGCCTGGACAGACTAGATGCAGGAAGGATGTTTATGATGGCCGGGGAGTCCAGAACCAGGGGTCATAGTCTAAGGATAAGGGGTAAGCCATTTAGGACTGAAATGAGGAGGAATTTCTTCACCCAGAGAGTGGTGAACCTGTGGAATTCTCTGCCACAGAGGGCGGTGGAGGCCAGTTCATTAAATATATTCAAAAAAGAGTTGGATATATTTCTTAAGGCTAAAGGGATCAAGGGATATGGGGAGAAGGCAGGGACAGGGTACTGAATTTGGATGATCAGCCATGATCTCATTGAATGGCGGAGCAGGCTCGAAGGGCCGAATGGCCTATTCCTGTTCCTATCTTCTATGTTTCTATGAGTTCTCACCTGGCATTTCCACTCTGCAATCTACCATGGAGTTGTGGCCACCTCCAGGGACACTGCAGCCAGGCCCTCACAGCAGGTGTCCATGTCAACAGCTTATGCAGCTCTGATGGCAGCTCACACGTCTGCCATCTAGACTCTGGGCTCCAATGCCTGCTCTACCTTAGAGATGGATAGACAGGTGGGCCACGTGGACAAGGTCTTTCAGGGCATCACTGCAGTCTGTTCTCCCTCAAATCATTGGGAGTAATGAGCCGCAGCCCCATGGGAGTGACCGCAGCAGTAAGGGACAGTCAAGTGCTGCCCTCTCTCAGGAGGCAGCGCGTGCATGTCCTGTAGTCTGCTCTATCGCCACCCTCTCAACCACTACCCACCATGGTGCCTGAAAGCCAGCTGAGTCAGGCAATCTGGGCAGCAGCTCAGGTTCTCCAGTCTGCACGGGCTCGGGCTCCCAGAGGTAACAGGCCACAAGCATTTCAACATGATCCACAGCAGCCTACTATCAGCTCTGCTGAAGCTACTGAAGGAGCACTTCATAGAAGTAGTAGAGTATGTAAGCCTTCTTTTACAAAAGGCACTATGGGTTGATACTTGTGTACTTGATGATTTCATACAAAGGTTTGTGGTTAGATTCACATTAAAAGCTTTGTCGCTATTGGCACTTTGGTCTGCTAAATGTTTGTCGAGCAGCTTATGAGTCTGCCTTGTCAGTAAGTCATTGATGTGAAAGTTGGGTGAATGCTTTCAATGTTAGAGAATGCAAGATTAAAGGAGTGGTGACTGAGGTTCCCAGGACTGTTACTGCAAAGGGGGTTGGTTTCAGTTCTACTGGAAGGGGAACGAGCTATTAACCTGAGCAATTAATGCATCCCTTGCATCTCCATCCGCAAAGCAGCGTGCTGTCCCTTCTTCCTCTGCCTTGCCTTCGCCCACCTGTTCCTCTACAGATGATGCCTCTTCTTGCCCATTTGCCCCCTGCAGGTCCAACCCTCTCTGGATAGTGATGTTGTGTAGGACACAGCAAGCCACTATTATGTGCAAGCCCGCCAATCTTATTATTATGAGGCCTGGCTGTTAAAATCGGCTGGGCTTCGCTTCCTTTACAACCTCGGAATGCACCAGCCCGCTTTTGCACTCTCACCCACCGATCCCGCCTGCCGGTAAAATCGACCCCTTTGCTACTAAACTGTCCCTTTCAAAAAAAATGCGGGAGAGGTTGATGACAGTAATGATATAATCAAAAATATATAAAGAACAACAACTTCCATTTATTTAGTTGCTTTAATGTAGCTAAATATCCCACGGGATTTCACTATTGAGGACCCGGCCTGAGCAGGAGTAAGAGGGAGGATGAGGGGAGGTGGTTGATAGCACTTTGAAATATTCTTAAGTCATTATATTGTTGAATAAAACTATCAAATCTTATTCTATGCTTTTTGTGTTTATATACTTTCTTTTGCACTCATTTCATTCTCTTTTCAAATGACAGCAAATTGGAGCAAATGTGCAGTGGGGAAAGAGTTAAACTGACATCGCTGGCAGTTTCACTGAATGGTGTAATAAAGACAATAATCTAATAGGCCTTTTGTAGTAGTAAGCTTTTTCTAAGTTGCTGAGCTGGCAGTTGAGATAACCTAGCCGGACATGGAACCATAAAGAGGCCTAGAGGATGTAAGTTCTGTTCTGGCAGGAAAGTAAAACAATGAGTTGGAAGTAAAGAGGCCTAGAGAGGCAGGAAAGGAGGACAATGAGTCAGAAGTACAATGTTGATGAGACCCCATCTGGCATAAACAAAGGTCATAGGTGCAACAACAGCTTGGGGGATAACGGACATATACTTTTCCGATAATAAAGGCGGTACTTTAATGTATCGCAGCATAGGCAACCAATCAGTGAAGATGCATGCGGGCCAAGGTTCAATCAGGTGGCAGGAATGAATTTTGAATGAGCTGGACATATGTGTTGTAATGTATAATAATGTAGTGTTTGCTGTACCAATTTGGAAAGGTCTGGCTAAGACAGAGCAGACTGTTTCCCCACGGTGCAATAAAGACAACTTGACTATCGATCTAAAACCGTGTGTCGAGTGTTGGTTTAAAATACTCCACAACAAAATGTATTTGGTATTTTGTGTCAGCAAGGCACATTACAACACTATCACACTTGCTTTGTAAATGATGAGCAACAAATCTCTTCAGGGTACATTTGTCTTTGACGTTTGATGAGCGTCCTTGATGTCAACTTCCATTTTCAAAGCAAAACTTATAATACACGAAAGTTAGCCAATTGAAGACTGCTCTATGGATTCTGTCACTCCCATATTAAAAAAAGTTGAATCAGATTTTATGGCTTTAGACGATTTAGACAGCACTGTGAATTAATGCAATTTTCACTTCTTTAACCCTTTAAAACAAAATATTCAGTATAATTCTCCAGAGCTGCAAGATTTCTATTGTGCCACCCCAAACCACATCTTTCTGTGTTTTTTGTTTATTATCCATTCAAGCAGTTTTGTGCTGTGGATCTTGCAATCACGGCCAATATATTTGTTTGTATTTTCACTTATGGTCAGAAATAAAGGCCGGAATTTTCACAGGTAAGAACAGGTGGGTCGGAGGTATGGGGGGAAGTGAAAGTTGTGAAAATGTACCTCGAGGGTAATAATCTCTGGATTATTGCCTGAGCCACGTGCAAATTGGCATAAAACCAGACATATCAGGAAAATTAATACGTGGCTAAAGGGCTGGTGTGGGAAAGAGGGGTTCCTTTTCAAGAGACACTGGCACCAGTTCTAGGGCAGGAAGGAGCTGTACCGATGGGACGGGTTCCACCTGAACCGGGATGGGGCCCGTGTCCGAGCGGAAAGGGTAAATAGGGAGGTGGCAAAGGCTTTAAACTAGTAAGATGGGGCAAGGGATCTACAAGAAACGTAACCAGCTTAATTATAAACAAAACAGGAAAAGAGTGCATAGGAAAGAATAAAGTAAGGGAGGACATTGATGGCAAGGGAATAAATAGAGTTATAGAATGGGAGTCTAAAAAGATGGTTAAACATAAAGTGGAGGAAATCCTATTAAAAATGAGTTAAACTGTCTGTACAGCAATGCACACAGTGTCCGTAAAAAACAGGGGAGCTGAAGGCAATCATGCATTGTGAGGAACCAGACATAGTAGGGATTATTGAGACATGGCTAATGAAAAATTAGGGCTGGGAATTGAACATTGCAGGGTATAACATATTTAGAAATGATAGAGAGGGAAAAAGGGGAGGTGGAGTAGCTGTACTTATTAGGGATAACATAATGGCAATAGAAAAAAGTGACACAGATATCAGCAAGACAAAAATAGAATCCATATGGCTAGAGATAAAAGATAATAAAGGATCAATCAAATTAATAGGTGTAGTCTACAGACCACGTAATAGTGGAAGGGAGGTGGAGGAAGAAATATGCAGACAAATTAGGGAAATGAGTAAAAAACATAGAATAATAATCATGGGGGATTTCAATTACCCCAATATTAATTGGACAGAAGAGGTAGGTAAAGGGGATAAGGGAATGGCGTTCCTACAATGTGTACAGGACTCCTTTCTAACCCAATATGTAAAAAGCCCAACAAGGGAGTATTCGCTATTGGATCTAGTAATGGGGAATGAACCAGAGCAGATAAGAGAAGTAAAAGTAGGGGAACATCTAGGCAATAGTGACCATAATATAATACGCTTTAAGATGACAATTGAGAAGGACATAATAAGGTCGAAAACCAGGTTAATAGATTGGAGAAAAGTTAATTTTTATGGGGCTGGGAATAGAGCTTGGGAAAATAAAATGGTCAACAATATTGGCAAACAACAATGTAGAACAGCAATTGGAAATATTTAAAACGGTGTTCAACAGAGTGCAGGAAAAATATTATCTGCTAAAAGGAAAGGACAAACTAAACACTAATGAGACACCATGGATGAATAAAGCCATAAGGGAACAATTGAAGGTAAGGAAAGAGCCATACATTAAGTACATAGACAGCAGGGGAGTGCATGATAAGGGAGAATATGAAGAGATTAGGAGAGAAATCAAAAAAACAATTAGGAAGGCAAAGAAGAACTATGAAATTAAATTACTAAGCAACATAAAACAAAATAGGAAAATATTTTACAGGCACCATAATAAAAAAAGGAAGGTTGGAATGGGAATAGGGCCTTTAAGGGATAGACAGGACAATACCACAGGTAACGATAGAGAGATGGCAGAAATATTAAATAATTATTTTACTTCAGTATTTACCAAGGTGCTAGAACAGGTGGACATGACATTGGATGATGAGATTAGTAATGAGATAAATGCATTTAAAATAAAAAGTGGGGATATATTAAATAAACTAATCAAACTCAAAGAGGATAAAACCCCTGGTCCAGATGGATTGCATCCATGCATTTTAAAGAATCTAGGGAAGAGATAGCAGACGGATTACTACACATATTTAATAATTTGTTAGAAAAAGGTGTAGTGCCAGAGGACTGGTGGACAGTTAATGTAATACCTATATTTAAGAAGGGGGATAGCACATGTCCAGGGAATTATAAGCCAGTCCGCTTAACATCGGTGGTAGGAAAAATAATGGAATCCCTACTGAAGAAGAAAATAGAAGAATATCTAGAAACCAAAAACATAGTAATGAATAGTCAGCATGGATTTCAAAAGGGAAAGTCTTGCTTGACCAACCTCATTGAATTTTTTGAAGAGGCAACAGAGAGAGTAGACAATGGTAATGCAGTAGATGTAATTTATCTAGATTTTTAAAAGGCCTTCGATAAGGTACCCCATAATAGACTGATGAACAAGGTCAGAGAATGCAGAGTCAGGGGACAAGTAGCAGAATGGAGAGCTAGCTGGCTTCAAGACAGAAATCAGAGAGTAGGGTAAAACGTAGCTATTCACAGTGGCAGAAGGTGGGTAGTGGTGTTCCACAAGGATCAGTGCTGGGACCACTGTTGTTCACAATTTATGTTAATGATTTAGACTTTGGAATCAAAAACACAATTTCTAAATTTGCGGATGACACCAAATTGGGGGGGGGATAGTCAATTCTGTGGAGGACTGCAACAAATTACAGGATGACGTTAATAAACTTGCAGAATGGGCATATAATTGGCAACGAAGTTCAACACAGATAAATGCGAGGAATTACATTTTGGTAGGAAGAATAGGGAGGTCACTTATTACTTGGAGGGTGCGAGTCTAGATGGAGTAGAGGAACAAAGGGATCTCGGAGTACAAATACACAAATCACTAAAAGTTGCGACGCAGGTTAGCAAGGCCATAAAAAAAAGCAAACCAAGCACTAGGGTTTATTTCTAGAGGGATAGAATTGAAAAGTAGGGAAGTTACGCTAAACCTGTATCGAACCTTGGTTAGACCACACTTAGAGTACTGCATACAGTTCTGGTCACCATATTATAAAAAGGATATAGAAGCACTGGAGAGGGTGCAGAGAAGATTTACAAGGATGATACCAGAAATGTGAGGGCATATATATCAGGAAAGGATGAACAGGCTGGGTCTCTTTTCTCTTGAAAAAAGAAGGCTGGGGGTGACCTTTATCAAAACCTTTCATTATTTTAGAGTGGATACAGGAGAATGTTTCCACTTGTGGGGAAGAGCATAACTAGAGGCCATCAATATAAGATAGTCACCAAGAAATCCAATAGGGAATTCAGAAGAAACTTCTTTACTCAGAGAGTGGTGAGAATGTGGAACTCGCTGCCACAGGGAGTGGTTGAAGTGAATAGTATAGATGCATTTAAGGGGAAGCTAGACAAGCATATGAGGGAGAAGGGACTGAGGGTTATGCTGATAGATTTAGATGAGGAAAGACGGGAGGAGGCTCGAGTGGAGCATAAACGCCAGCATGGACTGGTTGGGCCGAATGGCCTGTTTCTGTGCTGTATATCCTATGTAATCCTATGTAAAACCTGACCCAACCCGCCTCTAACCCTGCCACTTCCACCTTTCACTCAGGCAGGACCAGGGATGCAGGCTGCCAACCCGCTGCTAGGAGGCAGGTTGGCAATTTAAATATTATAATGAGGCCTGAAGTCTCTACTTTAACCTGCTTTGCGGGTTTTACTGCAGGCGGCGGGGGATCCTGGAGCTCGGGATTCCCAGTAACTGCAGCGAGATGGCCTCAGCCTCGGGGAGCAATCCTTGTGGGCCAGGAGGAGCCAGGACTGTTACTCCCACCCCACCTCCCCCCAAGTTCCCACAGTATCAACCTGCATCCCCTGGGGTCATGGATTGGAAACCCCCCGCACCCACCCCGAGATTGGAACACCCCACCGACCCCTCCCAGGATCGCGTCTCAGCCCCGGGGTCGGGGATCAGACACCCACCCACCCACGGCTTTGAAACCCCCTCCCTCCCCCCTACATCCCAGGGCCCAGCACCCACCTGGTCCTGCGGCCTCCTGGTCCATGTTCTCCACCCGACTGGGATAGGAATCAGGAAAATCCAGCCCTCACAATGTTTAAGTGAATTACAGTGTGCTCTCATTTCACATGCACTTGGTTAATAATATTGATAATATAAAAATTATACAAAATACAGTATCAACAGTCAGATATATTCCTAGTGGCATCATCACTTTCCTTTGCAAAGCAGCAAACAACAAAAATTTCCCGTGTGTTTTTTTCATTTTCTATGGATTGAATGCAATTTGCACTTGCCTATTAGTTATTATTTACTTTGGTTCTTTAGATGTATCCTGTAAAACACCTTTTAGGAACCCGAAGAGACTATCTCCTTTAAAGTTAATCTTCTCCTTCAAGAACACGTTGGGGTATAAAATGGCCTTGGGCAGTAGCGCAAAAAGGGCAGTGCACGCCGTGCAATTCTCTTTTCCATTGTGGTAAAGAAAATCAGGCAGAGTGCAAAATGGGCCACTGATTCGCTTTGGCTCATTTTGTGCTATTGCCCAAGACATATTTATACCCCCTTTGGATCCAGGTGATTAGCCCTGTTATCTAAATGGTGTGTGAGATTATTTTGCTGGCTCTGTCCTTCCTATAAATGAGAGGCAATCACTCCATGTAGCACATGGAAGCAAAGGTTCCTAAAAGATTTAAAAGCATTTGGTGAGAGTTAACTTAGGCCAGAATTTGCGGTGGGTATGATGGCGTACTCTGAGAGTACGCCGTCATACCGCCTTTGAAATGGACAGCAAATTCGGGGTTTCTAAACGCATGCGCTAACTCCCAAACTTGCGATATGTCAAGTTCCAACTTGACAGACCATCCGCACCGACACCGCACTGACATTGGCAACCTAATTGCCGGCACAGAGTTGGGCTAATTGCCCACCAACCACCCAGCAATTACGTACGAAAATTTTATGGCTGGTGGAAACAGGCATGGGGCCAGTTTCCACAATGTAAGGTGATACCCGAATCTTCATCTGATGCTTTATTACTGTATTGGAATTTTTTTTAATGCTTTTTTTCAAATAGATGGCATCCAGGAACGTATAAAATTGTAGAACCTGAGGCCAGAATTTTGCAGGGTGTCAGCGGGCGTGATCGGTGGCGGGTGAGGTGGGAAAGTGTTTTTTTCACAGCCATCAGGACAACGTAGCGGTAGGTCCACAGTGAGGGACCCAATTCAGGTAATTAGTGGCTTGTTTAGAGCCACTTAAGAATGATTTTCAACTTATCTTTTGTATTCGACAGCTCGCCCACGGGGTCCACGCTGGTCGTGGACCATACCTGTCAAGCTGAGGTGGGAGTTCAGTGGCCATTGAATCAGCTGTTGAGTTGACAGCTTGAAATGTAAAGTAAAAGCTTCCTCCTTACAGAGATATCTTCCCTCAGCCACAAGCTCTTCCTCACTGCATTTCCACAACAGATTCACCATGCTGCAAGTCTTTACACAAGTCTCCATCCAGTCTGACCTCATTACCTCTCTTACCATTGACAGATCGCCTCTGTCATCTCAACTTCACCTGCCATATATTCTCTCACCTTGGTCCTCAGAATCCCACCACGATCAGCCTCAACACCAGCAGCACCAGGCACAACAACAACACCAACCTTCTCCGCAATCAACTAATGTTGCACAGGACAGAGGGCATCAGCACCCAACCACATTGCTGCCCAGGAGGCCAGGGATGGCCTCACTATGGCCAGATTTACTTCACTTGATGCTGTACACCCTGGCTGCCACATGATGTGCCAGGTTGGCACCACCCCACACCAACACCATAAAGCATCCCTACAAAGCCCAAGCCATTCCTTTCACACTCATGACCATTGCAGGGGTACCGTTATGTCTCACCATTCACTGCAACTCACTGAGCCACTTCCAAAGGTGCACACAAATCTTTCCAAGAATGCAAAGTGTTGAAAATAAAGGTTTCAATGTTTGACACCACATTAACAGAAACTTTACATGAACATTGCATAAAACACCCAAGTGCCTACCCTTGTCTGTTGTTAGTTGTTATGATTGGACTAGGATGAGGGTAAGTGTGAGGGTTGGCTAGTGAGATGGGGATGTGATAATGTAGATAGAGAGGGATGGTTGGAGGTCCAAGGTAAGTTGGTGTGAGTAAGGATGTGCAGGAGTAGGGTAGGGAAGGCAGAGTGATGGGGATGTGATAAGAGGCACAGCAGGATGAGGTTGAGTGTGGCTTTGTACTAACATTTTGTGATCTACTGAGATCATTGAAACATTTGCGGCACTGCATGCTTGCTTGTGCCCTCCTGTGCAATGTGCAACCAGGCTGTGTTGATCTCCTGGAAAGATCTCTACCGCCTATGAAAAGGGAAGAGGACCTCCCTGCATGCTGTGGCTCACTCCATAAGCATATGGAGGGAGTGATGGGAGAGCCTGGGTGCAGCCCTGTGACTTTATGCAGTCATTGTCAGTGTTTGCAGCACCTCAATGCTGGAGAACACGGACAGCACAAATGTCCAAATAAAGTTGGCCATGGTCCCTTTAAGGAAGCCGGCTGATGACGCGTCATGAAATGACGTCACCAGACCCGCTTCCTCTAATTGCTCCGGGAAATGCGCTGGGCGGGCTTAACAAGCCCCATCAAGGGAAATTTATTTTAGAGAGCAGGATGGAGCCAGCAGTGGGGTCTGGACTCGCCACCGACCTCGCCCGCCCTGGACCTGCCGAGGTTAGTAAAATCCCGGCCTGAGTGTCTGATTTTGGACGACGCCTGGAGAAAATGTGGAATGTAGCACAAATTGACAGAGAATCATCATAACTTAGTGGATGTTGTTAAATTTGTGTTTCTTTAAAAGAAATGGGAATGTAGCAGATGTTAATTCAATTTCACCTTGATGTCTCCTGAGTGCCATTAAACTACTGGAATCTGCCTCCTCTTTTCCTTGGATTTATTTTTACTTTTCCTGTTTTTATTTCCTTTTCTTCTTTCTCTGAGAAAGCTTCAAAGATCAACAATTCTCCAAATATATGTTGCTTCTCTTTCCTGGGATCCGTGGGCCATTACTCTGCCTTCTAGTACGCAGTGTCAAACAGCAAGTTCCCGGAGGAGGGTCCCCATCAGGTAAGTGCGCATTCTACTCGGTTGCCGGTGCCGCCGACCACAAAATCCAGGCCAATAATACATGGTTGCCTGGCCCTTTATGGTGATGCAGTAGTGAGATGGCCTCTCTTTTACTCTGTTTTTTTTGTTCTCCTTCACGTGCATTGTGCCGCTGCTACCAGTTACAATCATACCAAACTGCATGAGACTACTGTCGCCATGGTAGTTCGTCAGTAATTAGAAGTCACCTTAGTAACATAAGGTTATATCTCTAGGTTTCATGTTACTGGTCAATAAACAACATTCAGCTCATCATTATCTGCTCTGTCCCATAATAGCAACAGCCCCTGTGACTCCAAGCCACACTGTATCTGAGGAAAATATATCACTACACATGCATTTCCTTTATTTAATGTCTTGTTTCCTTCTTTTCCTTTCTATCTCTCTGTTCAATTAGCTATATGATTGTCTTCAATGTATTTACCTTTCACCCCTTCTTTCCATCTGTTGATAGCTGTATTAATTTGTATATCAATATATCTGTCTATTGGGCAGGAATTACTGTTGCCGATATTGCTGGATGAATGCTTAACATGTTCATATGACATTCCTCTGCCTGCTAATTTAGCATATACTTACCTGTTAGGAGATGAGAGGGTTGTCCTATGAGGAGAGATTGAGTGGACTGGGCCTACACTCTCTGGAGTTTAGAAGAATGAGAGGTGATCTCATAGAAACGTATAAGATTCTGAGAGGGCTTGACGGGGTCGATGCTGAGAGGCTTTTTTGCCTGACTGGAGAGTCTAGAACTAGGGGGCATAGTCTCAGGATAAGGGGTCGGCCATTTAGGACTGAGATGAGGAGAAGTATCTTCACTCAGAGGGTTGTGAATCTTTGGAATTCTCTATGCCAGAGGGCTGTGGATGACCAGTCATTGAGTATGTTCAAGGTGGAGATCGATAGATTTTTGGACTCTCAGGGAATCAAGGGATATGGGGATCGGGCGGGAAAGTGGAGTTGAGGTTGAAGATCAGCCATGAGCTTATTGAATGGTGGAGCAGGCTCGAGGGGCTTTATGGCCTACTCCTGCTCCTAATTCTTTTGTTCTTATGTTTATATTAAGTGGACTGACATCTGGGAATACCATACAAATGTATGAAGTATTTGATCGGCAATAGTAATTTCTACCCTTATACATCTTTCCTTTGCTATTTGTTTTTAACACTTAATTTAGTACTTCATAAAACGATGCCTTGGTGTAAGTTACATGGCTCAACTGACATGTATTGTGGTTTCATTTACTGTGCATGAGTGAGAATTCCTGCCCTTTTCAATAATTCCTGTGTTGACTTGTGCATCATGGTCTTTTTGGCACTAATATTACTGAGCAGCTTTATGCATACGAAGGAATATACATAATAAACAGGAGTTACATACTGTGGTCCTGAATGCGAGAGAGGATAAGACTTATAACAAAAGAAGCAAACAGCAGCAAAACAGTATAAGAATAAAAAGAGATGCTCATCAGTTAGCTGGTAATTTGACAATTAAATAAAACAGCAACCCTTGCCCCACATTCAGGTCATCTAGCAGACCTGGGAAAAGAGAAGAGGAGCAGGGAACAAGATACCTTCTTCTTACATACCGAGCTCACTGTCATAAATCGCAACTTCTACAAGAAGTAACTCAGGAAGTACTACTGAACGGCCAGCTGAGGGCGCCGTCCGAGGAGTATAAATACTCGGGCGTGGGCCCAACTTGGCCAGAGACAATCTGGAAACAGGAAGCTAGTGACTACTAACTAGACCTCCATGTTTTGTTACAAGTCGATTAAAGCCTTGCTCTATGTACAATCAAGTGCGTAGTGAGTCTTTACTACGTCACTCACCAAAACTTTCATGGCCTCATCAGGAAACCAAAGCATCCTATTGCTCCCTCAACTGCTCGTGGGCATCATTCAGACATTGTAGGCACTGATTGCTCCTCGTCATGCACCCAAAGTGCACTGCCCCGTTAATCTGTTGCAGGCCTTGTGGGCCATTAAGACCTGCAGTAGCTTGCAATATCCTGTCCCCCAATATTACTTCTGCCCACAGTCTGTTAGCATTATGAGAATGAGACTGAATGGCCTCAATTTTGAGGGCTTCCACCCAGTGGGAATGGGACAGTAGTGCTCTGAAAATCATGGTGCTGAAATTACCATCCCAATCCAACTTCTGTCCTGCCTGCCAGCATTTTGTTTGGGGCCCTCACAAGGGCAGCCCAGGCACCCACCAGAAGCAGGCAAGAGCCATGTTGTGGTATTCAAATCGGGGTCCTGTAGGACCACTAGAATCATCATCGAGCAGAATGCTCAAATAATGCGGCAGCTGCCTGGACTGGTCTGAGGGCTTGTCGCAGTACAGCTCACAGAGAGTGTCCTAGATTGTGAAAGAAAGAAAGAAAGAAAGGAAGGAAGACTTGCATTTATATAGCACCTTTCACGACCACCAGACGTCTCAAAGCGCTTTACAGCCAATGATGTACTTTTGAAGTGGAGTCAATGTTGTAATGTGGTAAACACTGACACATGTCATCTGCTGCATTCTGCATAGCTATGCAGTACAACAAGGGCAGCAAATGAAACCCAGGCAGCATGAAGACCTCCACCATCTGATGAGGAAGACCCCAATGACAGTGAGGATGGAGCAGAAGCGGGAGTGCAATATTACCAGTCAGCAACCAGAGCTCGTGGCAACAGCTGATCAGCCATCGCTTCATCCGAACTAGTCCATCCCCTCCACCCCCGCATTAATAGTCCTGAAAACCATCTGTACTAGTCCTTCCACCCTCCAATAAAGTACTTCCAACCACCGACCAATATTGATATACATGGCACCTGACATTACAGAGTCAGCAATTACTAGAGAAACACCCTGCAAAGTCATTTCCAACAGTGTGACTTTTTTAGTGGCTTAGCAACTGCCATAAAACAAGATTAGCCTTACTTATGTGATGTCTTTGCTAATCTAGTGATCCTACCAGGTACGCGCCCAGTGGCTTCAGCGTAGATAGTGGAAGGCTGTTGATGCTCATTATCGGCGACATCTAGGAGTTTGGACCCGAGAGGGCCTGGTTGCAGACTGTAGCATCACGGCTGCTGCTGGGGCAGTCTGATCGAGCTGGCTTCCTGGCACCATCAGTACATTGCTTGCGAGGGTGGCACGACTACCTGAGAGACGGCAACATGTGTCACTTCCGTTGCGCCACTACTACTATCCATGGGGCTGTGGCTCAGCATTCCCACTGATCTGCAGGAGAGCAGACTGTAGGAGATCTGTGGCACAATTAAATCCTTTATCAATGTGTTCCCTTAGCCTTTTGAGGGAGGTGGAGATGGTGGAACCAAGAGCCTGAATGACACCAGTTTAAGATTCCATCAAAGCTGGAAGAATTGCTGATAGAGATTCCTGTACAGATGACCCAGCTGCAATGTCCACAGAGTTGACTACACACTCTAATGCAAACTGCATTGTGCTGATGATTTGCACTGGCAGAACATCACACCAGCTGGAAGCAGACACTTGCATACTCTCAGACATGCTACGACAACACTTAGGCAGGCTGTCCAATGCCTTGAGCAATTGCAGCTGCGCAGAAAGCTGTTTGCTTTTGAACGCTGGGCCCTTAAAGTTGGCATCTCTGTCCTCTTCAGCAGAACTAAGACCCAAGCTTGCCCTCCAGTGACTCATCTCCTGGGCTGTCCTTTCCACTAGCCCCTGCTGCTGCTCGTATGTGCTCTATGATTCACCCTGCATAAAATCCTATAACTCACTATCTATAGAAGCCAGAGTGCCATTTTCTGTGCGGGTGCTTGACAGATATGGAGCAAGTGCCGGAGCTTCTCCTGGAAGGTTGTTCGCCTCTGTGTCTTCTCCTACCGGGTCCAAGTCATCGGATGGAATAAAAGAAAGGGGAGAGGGACAAGGGTCAGCATAACATGACAAGATTATGATTGGCAGCGTTATGCAGCATCAGTGTTGCCACATTGCTTGTATGTGTTATTGCTTGTGGAAAGAGAATAGATAACAGAAATAGGCAGATGCCGGGCTGTGTGTGGCCTCCAGCCTTGCCACCCTAATGCTCCTCGAGCTGCCTATGACAATGAACTGCATTGCTTCCTCCTCCATCTGCATGAGAGCCCCCAGATGGAGGCTGGCCCTCCCTAGCCAACCCCACTGGTCCTCCTCCCAAACCCCCCACCGCCCAAGTTCTGGCCTTCTTCCGGTTGTTAGGAGCCAAGTTCTCCTGTAAAAAGAGTGGGAATGAGTTAGTGTGTGGTTCTTGTCAAGGTTTGTGCAGATTTCTGAGGTGGCTTCATATGGTGTGCACTCCGAGTGGGTGAAAAAGCAGTAATGCCAACCCCACCGTCTCAAAAATCATGAGACAAACTGTTAATAATCATGAGATTTGGTAAGAAATCATGAGTTGCTATTTTTTGGTTTATAAACCTCATTAGTGGCTTTATTTATTCTCTAACAGGTCACAGCTCTTTACAAAAACTATATTACTGCATCTGAAAATGCTTTACAAAAAACTTTTAGAAAATCCTACCCGTTATCACCATGCTTTGCACGCCAAGATGGTGGAGGGTTTTGCCGCCAAATTTTAATGACTCCACTCAGGCCAAGAGCAATGAAAAAACTGAAAACATTTAAATGTTCATCTTAATGCTTTCTGAAGTTAAATAAGGCAACATACGAGCTGATTGAGCTTTTAATTGTAAACCATTGTACAAGCGCAAGTGGAATCTGTCGCTATGAAATTGAAAATTTCTGTTGTTATCTCCAGTGGCCAGTCCCATTACTACGGGAATTCAGTCAAATTTCTTCTATTTTTAAGAGTGAAAGGGGAGGAATCCCAGAGCACCCAAGTCAGTAAATGCTTTTAGCGAACTGAATAAACACTTTGTTAACTTGTGTTTGTTAACAATTGAGTTACAGAGACTGAGCTTATCATTGCAATGAGTTACAGGGACTGAGCACAGCATTGCAATGAGTTACAGGGACTGAGTGCAGCATTGCAATGAGTTACAGGGACTGAGCACAGCATTGCAATGAGTTACAGGGACTGAGTGTAGCATTGCAATGAGTTACAGGGACTGAGTGCAGCATTGCAATGAGTTACAGGGACTGAGTGCAGCATTGCATGGAGTTACAGGGACTGAGTGTAACATTGCAATGAGTTACAGGGACTGAGTGCAACATTGCAATGAGTTACAGGGACTGAGTGTAACATTGCAATGAGTTACAGGGACTGAGCGCAGCATTGCAATGAGTTACAGGGACTGAGTGTAACATTGCAATGAGTTACAGGGACTGAGTGCAACATTGCAATGAGTTACAGGGACTGAGTGTAACATTGCAATGAGTTACAGGGACTGAGCGTAGCATTGCAATGAGTTACAGGGACTGAGTGTAGCATTGCAATGAGTTACAGGGACTGAGTGTAGCATTGCAATGAGTTACAGGGACTGAGTGTAGCATTGCAATGAGTTACAGGGACTGAGTGCAGCATTGCAATGAGTTACAGGGGCTGAGATTGCAATGAGTTACAGGGACTGAGTGCAGCATTGCAATGAGTTACAGGGACTGAGTGTAGCATTGCAATGAGTTACAGGGACTGAGCGCAGCATTGCAATGAGTTGCAGGGACTGAGTGTAGCATTGCTTGGAGTTACAGGGACTGAGTGCAGCATTGCAATGAGTTACAGGGACTGAGCGTAGCATTGCAATGAGTTACAGGGACTGAGCGTAGCATTGCAATGAGTTACAGGGACTGAGTGCAGCATTGCAATGAGTTACAGGGACTGAGTGCAGCATTGCAATGAGTTACAGGGACTGAGCGTAGCATTGCAATGAGTTACAGGGACTGAGTGTAGCATTGCAATGAGTTACAGGGACTGAGCGTAGCATTGCAATGAGTTACAGGGACTGAGCACAGCATTGCAATGAGTTACAGGGACTGAGCACAGCATTGCAATGAGTTACAGGGACTGAGCGTAGCATTGCAATGAGTTACAGGGACTGTGTAGCATTGCAATGAGTTACAGGGACTGAGTGTAGCATTGCAATGAGTTACAGGGACTGAGTACAACATTGCAATGAGTTACAGGGACTGAGTGCAGCATTGCAATGAGTTACAGGGACTGAGTGTAGCATTGCAATGAGTAACAGGGACTGAGTGCAGCATTGCAATGAGTTACAGGGACTGAGTACAACATTGCAATGAGTTACAGGGACTGAGTACAACATTGCAATGAGTTACAGGGACTGAGCGCAGCATTGCAATGAGTTACAGGGACTGAGTGTAGCATTGCAATGAGTTACAGGGACTGAGTACAACATTGCAATGAGTTACAGGGACTGAGTACAACATTGCAATGAGTTACAGGGACTGAGGGCAGCATTGCAATGAGTTACAGGGACTGAGTGCAGCATTGCATGGAGTTACAGGGACTGAGTGTAACATTGCAATGAGTTACAGGGACTGAGTGCAACATTGCAATGAGTTACAGGGACTGAGTGTAACATTGCAATGAGTTACAGGGACTGAGTGCAACATTGCAATGAGTTACAGGGACTGAGTGTAACATTGCAATGAGTTACAGGGACTGAGCGTAGCATTGCAATGAGTTACAGGGACTGAGTGTAGCATTGCAATGAGTTACAGGGACTGAGTGTAGCATTGCAATGAGTTACAGGGACTGAGTGTAGCATTGCAATGAGTTACAGGGACTGAGTGCAGCATTGCAATGAGTTACAGGGGCTGAGATTGCAATGAGTTACAGGGACTGAGTGCAGCATTGCAATGAGTTACAGGGACTGAGTGTAGCATTGCAATGAGTTACAGGGACTGAGCGCAGCATTGCAATGAGTTGCAGGGACTGAGTGTAGCATTGCTTGGAGTTACAGGGACTGAGTGCAGCATTGCAATGAGTTACAGGGACTGAGCGTAGCATTGCAATGAGTTACAGGGACTGAGCGTAGCATTGCAATGAGTTACAGGGACTGAGTGCAGCATTGCAATGAGTTACAGGGACTGAGTGCAGCATTGCAATGAGTTACAGGGACTGAGCGTAGCATTGCAATGAGTTACAGGGACTGAGTGTAGCATTGCAATGAGTTACAGGGACTGAGCGTAGCATTGCAATGAGTTACAGGGACTGAGCACAGCATTGCAATGAGTTACAGGGACTGAGCACAGCATTGCAATGAGTTACAGGGACTGAGCGTAGCATTGCAATGAGTTACAGGGACTGTGTAGCATTGCAATGAGTTACAGGGACTGAGTGTAGCATTGCAATGAGTTACAGGGACTGAGTACAACATTGCAATGAGTTACAGGGACTGAGTGTAGCATTGCAATGAGTTACAGGGACTGAGTGCAGCATTGCAATGAGTTACAGGGACTGAGTACAACATTGCAATGAGTTACAGGGACTGAGTACAACATTGCAATGAGTTACAGGGACTGAGCGCAGCATTGCAATGAGTTACAGGGACTGAGTGTAGCATTGCAATGAGTTACAGGGACTGAGTACAACATTGCAATGAGTTACAGGGACTGAGTACAACATTGCAATGAGTTACAGGGACTGAGGGCAGCATTGCAATGAGTTACAGGGACTGAGTACAACATTGCAATGAGTTACAGGGACTGAGTACAACATTGCAATGAGTTACAGGGACTGAGTGTAGCATTGCAATGAGTTACAGGGACTGAGTGCAGCATTGCAATGAGTTACAGGGACTGAGTGTAGCATTGCAATGAGTTACAGGGACTGAGTACAACATTGCAATGAGTTACAGGGACTGAGTACAACATTGCAATGAGTTACAGGGACTGAGCGCAGCATTGCAATGAGTTACAGGGACTGAGTGTAGCATTGCAATGAGTTACAGGGACTGAGTACAACATTGCAATGAGTTACAGGGACTGAGTACAACATTGCAATGAGTTACAGGGACTGAGCGCAGCATTGCAATGAGTTACAGGGACTGAGTGTAGCATTGCAATGAGTTACAGGGACTGAGTACAACATTGCAATGAGTTACAGGGACTGAGTACAACATTGCAATGAGTTACAGGGACTGAGCGTAGCATTGCAATGAGTTACAGGGACTGAGTGTAGCATTGCAATGAGTTACAGGGGCTGAGTACAACATTGCAATGAGTTACAGGGACTGAGTGCAACATTGCAATGAGTTACAGGGACTGAGCGCAGCATTGCAATGAGTTACAGGGACTGAGCGTAGCATTGCAATGAGTTACAGGGGCTGAGTACAACATTGCAATGAGTTACAGGGACTGAGCGCAGCATTGCAATGAGTTACAGGGGCTGAGTACAACATTGCAATGAGTTGCAGGGACTGAGTACAACATTGCAATGAGTTACAGGGACTGAGCGCAGCATTGCTTGGAGTTACAGGGACTGAGCGCAGCATTGCAATGAGTTACAGGGACTGAGCGCAGCATTGCAATGAGTTACAGGGACTGAGCGCAGCATTGCAATGAGTTACAGGGACTGAGTGCAGCATTGCAATCAGTTACAGGGACTGAGCGCAGCATTGCTTGGAGTTACAGGGACTGAGCGCAGCATTGCAATGAGTTACAGGGACTGAGCACAGCATTGCAATGAGTTACAGGGACTGAGTGCAGCATTGCAATGAGTTACAGGGACTGAGTGCAGCATTGCAATGAGTTACAGGGACTGAGCGTAGCATTGCAATGAGTTACAGGGACTGAGCGCAGCATTGCAATGACTTACAGGGACTGAGCGCAGCATTGCAATGAGTTACAGGGACTGAGCGCAGCATTGCAATGAGTTACAGGGACTGAGCGCAGCATTGTTTGGAGTTACAGTGACTGAGTACAACATTGCAATGAGTTACAGGGACTGAGTGCAGCATTGCAATGAGTTACAGGGACTGAGTGTAGCATTGCAATGAGTTACAGGGACTGAGTACAACATTGCAATGAGTTACAGGGACTGAGTGCAGCATTGCAATGAGTTACAGGGACTGAGTGTAGCATTGCAATGAGTTACAGGGACTGAGTACAACATTGCAATGAGTTACAGGGACTGAGTGTAGCATTGCAATGAGTTACAGGGACTGAGTGTAGCATTGCAATGAGTTGCAGGGACTGAGTACAACATTGCAATGAGTTACAGGGACTGAGTACAACATTGCAATGAGTTACAGGGACTGAGTACAACATTGCAATGAGTTACAGGGACTGAGTGTAACATTGCAAAGAGTGACAGGGACTGAGTACAACATTGCAATGAGTTACAGGGACTGAGTGTAGCATTGCAATGAGTTACAGGGACTGAGTACAACATTGCAATGAGTTACAGGGACTGAGTACAACATTGCAATGAGTTACAGGGACTGAGTGCAGCATTGCAATGAGTTACAGGGACTGAGTACAACATTGCAATGAGTTACAGGGACTGAGTGTAGCATTGCAATGAGTTACAGGGACTGAGTGTAGCATTGCAATGAGTTACAAGGACTGAGTACAACATTGCAATGAGTTACAGGGACTGAGTACAACATTGCAATGAGTTACAGGGACTGAGTACAACATTGCAATGAGTTACAGGGACTGAGCGCAGCATTGCAATGAGTTACAGGGACTGAGCGCAGCATTGTTTGCAGTTACAGTGACTGAGTACAACATTGCAATGAGTTACAGGGACTGAGTACAACATTGCAATGAGTTACAGGGACTGAGTGCAGCATTGCAATGAGTTACAGGGACTGAGTGTAGCATTGCAATGAGTTACAGGGACTGAGTGTAGCATTGCAATGAGTTACAGGGACTGAGTGCAGCATTGCAATGAGTTACAGGGACTGAGTGCAGCATTGCAATGAGTTACAGGGACTGAGTGTAGCATTGCAATGAGTTACAGGGACTGAGCGCAGCATTGCAATGAGTTACAGGGACTGAGTGTAGCATTGCTTGGAGTTACAGGGACTGAGTGCAGCATTGCAATGAGTTACAGGGACTGAGCGTAGCATTGCAATGAGTTACAGGGACTGAGCGTAGCATTGCAATGAGTTACAGGGACTGAGTGCAGCATTGCAATGAGTTACAGGGACTGAGTGCAGCATTGCAATGAGTTACAGGGACTGAGCGTAGCATTGCAATGAGTTACAGGGACTGAGTGTAGCATTGCAATGAGTTACAGGGACTGAGCGTAGCATTGCAATGAGTTACAGGGACTGAGCACAGCATTGCAATGAGTTACAGGGACTGAGCACAGCATTGCAATGAGTTACAGGGACTGAGCGTAGCATTGCAATGAGTTACAGGGACTGTGTAGCATTGCAATGAGTTACAGGGACTGAGTGTAGCATTGCAATGAGTTACAGGGACTGAGTACAACATTGCAATGAGTTACAGGGACTGAGTGTAGCATTGCAATGAGTTACAGGGACTGAGTACAACATTGCAATGAGTTACAGGGACTGAGTGCAGCATTGCAATGAGTTACAGGGACTGAGTGTAGCATTGCAATGAGTTACAGGGACTGAGTGCAGCATTGCAATGAGTTACAGGGACTGAGTACAACATTGCAATGAGTTACAGGGACTGAGTACAACATTGCAATGAGTTACAGGGACTGAGCGCAGCATTGCAATGAGTTACAGGGACTGAGTGTAGCATTGCAATGAGTTACAGGGACTGAGTACAGCATTGCAATGAGTTACAGGGACTGAGTACAACATTGCAATGAGTTACAGGGACTGAGCGCAGCATTGCAATGAGTTACAGGGACTGAGTGTAGCATTGCAATGAGTTACAGGGACTGAGTACAACATTGCAATGAGTTACAGGGACTGAGTACAACATTGCAATGAGTTACAGGGACTGAGTGTAGCATTGCAATGAGTTACAGGGACTGAGTGCAGCATTGCAATGAGTTACAGGGACTGAGTGTAGCATTGCAATGAGTTACAGGGACTGAGTACAACATTGCAATGAGTTACAGGGACTGAGTACAACATTGCAATGAGTTACAGGGACTGAGCGCAGCATTGCAATGAGTTACAGGGACTGAGTGTAGCATTGCAATGAGTTACAGGGACTGAGTACAACATTGCAATGAGTTACAGGGACTGAGTACAACATTGCAATGAGTTACAGGGACTGAGCGCAGCATTGCAATGAGTTACAGGGACTCAGTGTAGCATTGCAATGAGTTACAGGGACTGAGTACAACATTGCAATGAGTTACAGGGACTGAGTACAACATTGCAATGAGTTACAGGGACTGAGCGTAGCATTGCAATGAGTTACAGGGACTGAGTACAACATTGCAATGAGTTACAGGGACTGAGTACAACATTGCAATGAGTTACAGGGACTGAGCGCAGCATTGCAATGAGTTACAGGGACTGAGCGTAGCATTGCAATGAGTTACAGGGACTGAGTACAACATTGCAATGAGTTACAGGGACTGAGTGTAGCATTGCAATGAGTTACAGGGGCTGAGTACAACATTGCAATGAGTTACAGGGACTGAGCGCAGCATTGCAATGAGTTACAGGGGCTGAGTACAACATTGCAATGAGTTGCAGGGACTGAGTACAACATTGCAATGAGTTACAGGGACTGAGCGCAGCATTGCAATGAGTTACAGGGACTGAGCGCAGCATTGCTTGGAGTTACAGGGACTGAGCGCAGCATTGCTTGGAGTTACAGGGACTGAGCGCAGCATTGCAATGAGTTACAGGGACTGAGCGCAGCATTGCAATGAGTTACAGGGACTGAGTGCAGCATTGCAATCAGTTACAGGGACTGAGCGCAGCATTGCTTGGAGTTACAGGGACTGAGCGCAGCATTGCAATGAGTTACAGGGACTGAGCACAGCATTGCAATGAGTTACAGGGACTGAGTGCAGCATTGCAATGAGTTACAGGGACTGAGTGCAGCATTGCAATGAGTTACAGGGACTGAGCGTAGCATTGCAATGAGTTACAGGGACTGAGCGCAGCATTGCAATGACTTACAGGGACTGAGCGCAGCATTGCAATGACTTACAGGGACTGAGCGCAGCATTGCAATGAGTTACAGGGACTGAGCGCAGCATTGTTTGGAGTTACAGTGACTGAGTACAACATTGCAATGAGTTACAGGGACTGAGTACAACATTGCAATGAGTTACAGGGACTGAGTGCAGCATTGCAATGAGTTACAGGGACTGAGTGTAGCATTGCAATGAGTTACAGGGACTGAGTACAACATTGCAATGAGTTACAGGGACTGAGTGCAGCATTGCAATGAGTTACAGGGACTGAGTACAACATTGCAATGAGTTACAGGGACTGAGTGTAGCATTGCAATGAGTTACAGGGACTGAGTGTAGCATTGCAATGAGTTACAGGGACTGAGTGTAGCATTGCAATGAGTTACAGGGACTGAGTACAACATTGCAATGAGTTACAGGGACTGAGTACAACATTGCAATGAGTTACAGGGACTGAGTACAACATTGCAATGAGTTACAGGGACTGAGTGTAACATTGCAAAGAGTTACAGGGACTGAGTACAACATTGCAATGAGTTACAGGGACTGAGTGTAGCATTGCAATGAGTTACAGGGACTGAGTACAACATTGCAATGAGTTACAGGGACTGAGTACAACATTGCAATGAGTTACAGGGACTGAGTGCAGCATTGCAATGAGTTACAGGGACTGAGTACAACATTGCAATGAGTTACAGGGACTGAGTACAACATTGCAATAAGTTACAGGGACTGAGTGTAGCATTGCAATGAGTTACAGGGACTGAGTGTAGCATTGCAATGAGTTACAGGGACTGAGTACAACATTGCAATGAGTTACAGGGACTGAGTGTAGCATTGCTATGAGTTACAGGGACTGAGCGCAGCATTGCAATGAGTTACAAGGACTGAGTACAACATTGCAATGAGTTACAGGGACTGAGTACAACATTGCAATGAGTTACAGGGACTGAGTACAACATTGCAATGAGTTACAGGGACTGAGTGTAGCATTGCAATGAGTTACAGGGACTGAGTGCAGCATTGCAATGAGTTACAGGGACTGAGTACAACATTGGAATGAGTTACAGGGACTGAGCGCAGCATTGCAATGAGTTACAGGGACTGAGTGCAGCATTGCTTGGAGTTACAGGGACTGAGTACAACATTGCAATGAGTTACAGGGACTGAGTACAACATTGCAATGAGTTACAGGGACTGAGTGCAGATTGCAATGAGTTACAGGGACTGAGTGCAGCATTGCTTGGAGTTACAGGGACTGAGTACAACATTGCAATGAGTTACAGGGACTGAGTACAACATTGCAATGAGTTACAGGGACTGAGTACAACATTGCAATGAGTTACAGGGACTGAGTGTAGCATTGCAATGAGTTACAGGGACTGAGCGCAGATTGCAATGAGTTACAGGGACTGAGTACAACATTGCAATGAGTTACAGGGACTGAGTGTAGCATTGCTTGGAGTTACAGGGACTGAGTACAACATTGCAATGAGTTACAGGGACTGAGCGCAGCATTGCAATGAGTTACAGGGACTGAGTGCAGCATTGCTTGGAGTTACAGGGACTGAGTACAACATTGCAATGAGTTACAGGGACTGAGTACAACATTGCAATGAGTTACAGGGACTGAGTACAACATTGCAATGAGTTACAGGGACTGAGTGTAGCATTGCAATGAGTTACAGGGACTGAGTGCAGATTGCAATGAGTTACAGGGACTGAGTGTAGCATTGCTTGGAGTTACAGGGACTGAGTGCAGATTGCAATGAGTTACAGGGACTGAGTGCAGCATTGCTTGGAGTTACAGGGACTGAGTACAACATTGCAATGAGTTACAGGGACTGAGTACAACATTGCAATGAGTTACAGGGACTGAGTGTAGCATTGCAATGAGTTACAGGGACTGAGCGCAGATTGCAATGAGTTACAGGGACTGAGTGCAGCATTGCAATGAGTTACAGGGACTGAGTACAGCATTGCAATGAGTTACAGGGACTGAGTACAACATTGCAATGAGTTACAGGGACTGAGTTCAACATTGCAATGAGTTACAGGGACTGAGTACAACATTGCAATGAGTTACAGGGACTGAGTACAACATTGCAATGAGTTACAGGGACTGAGTGTAGCATTGCAATGAGTTACAGGGACTGAGTGCAGATTGCAATGAGTTACAGGGACTGAGTACAACATTGCAATGAGTTACAGGGACTGAGTGTAGCATTGCAATGAGTTACAGGGACTGAGTGTAGCATTGCAATGAGTTACAGGGACTGAGTACAACATTGCAATGAGTTACAGGGACTGAGCGTAGCACTGGAATGAGTTACAGGGACTGAGCGTAGCATTGTGCAGATAGGCCTTAATAAACTACCTGCCCTTGACAAATGGTAATTTCCAGGACCTTACAGGGTCTTAAGAGTTGTTAAGAAGTATGGAATGCCAGGTTCTCAATGATAACCATGTTGCTGTGGAGCTGGGGAAGAGACCAAAACGTCAAAGATTGTTCCTCACACCACCAGCACCAGATCGGAACGCCGTACTGCTATCGCTGCCTGGGAGCTCAGACGCTTTGACATTGACATTGCCGCCCTAAGTGAGACCCGGCGGGCAGGGGAAGGCCAGCTCAAGGAGCAAGGCGATGTTTACACCTTCTTCTGGAAAGGCAAACCCGAAGAAGAACGCCGCCTCCATGGGGTAGGCTTCGTCATAAAAAATGAACTGGTTGGGCGTCTCAGAGACTCCCCTAGCGGTATAAGCGAGCGCCTCATGACTCTTCGACACAACCTAGCCCGAAACCAGTGCGCTACAGTCATCAGTGTGTACGCCCCAACACTGGAAGTCACAGACGAGACCAAAGAGGAATTCTACTCCAGCCTCGAACAATCCCTGTCCCGAGTCCCAACGGGCGACAAGCTGATCCTCCTTGGCGACTTCAACGCCAGAGTTGGAATAGGACACAGACCTCTGGGGAGGTGTGATCGGCAGAGAGGGGGTAGGGAAAGTCAACTCCAACGGTACCCTCCTCCTGTCGAAATGCTTAGAACATGGCCTCGTCATAACCAACACCTTGTTCCGGCAGAGAGACAAGTACAAGGCTTCATGGCAACACCCTCGTTCCAAGCACTGGCATCTGCTGGACTACGTCATCGTCTGAGTGAGGGACCGCAAGGACGTCCACATCACCCGCGCCATGATAGGAGCTGATGACTGCTGGACAGACCACCGCCTAATCCGCTCTGTCATCTCCATCAATGTAGCCCCAAAACAGCGGTGGCAACAGAAACAATGCCGCAGGAAAATTAACGCTGGAGCACGCAAAGACCCCGCTAAGAAAGCCCTATTCAGCCTGCGCCTCACAAACAACCTGACGACTCCCAGTGATGCAGAGACACAAAGTGCCCACAGCGTCTGGTCTGCACTCAAGGCCTCCATAATCAGCACCTGTGAAGAGACGCTCGGTCACTCGACCAGGAAACACCAAGATTGGTTCGACGAGAATGACCAGAAGATCTAGGAGCTAATAAGCCGCAAGCGCAAGGCATTTCTGATCTGGAAACAGCAACAGAATTCGAGAGCAAGAAAGCAGCTCTACAGACGCCTCAAGGCCGAGGTCCAACAAAAAACTCACGACCTAAAGAACAGGTGGTGGGTGGAGAAAGCGCAGGAGATCGAGCAGCTAGTCGACAACCATGACGTGCATGGATTCTTTAGCGCAGTCAAGACCATCTACGACCCAAGCACCCAAGGCCCTTACCCACTGCGGGCCAAGAACGGAGAGGTAGTCATCAAGGACAGGGAAGCAGTCAGTGCCCGCTGGAAGGAGCACTTAGAAGATCTCCTTAACCACGACTCTGTCTTCGACACGAGTGTCCTCAACTCCATCCCACAGCATGCTACCCGCCACCATCTCAGCACAACCCCAGCCCAGCATGAGGTTGAAAAGGCCATCCGACAACTGAAGAACAACAAGGCCTCAGGAGCAGATGGAATCCCCGCCGAGGCACTAAAGCATGGCAGAGAAGCACTACTGGCGCAAATTCATGAACTCATTTCTCTTATCTGGAAGGAGGAGAGCATGCCAGGGGATCTCAGAGACGCCATAATTGTGACCATCTTCAAGAAAGGTGACAAGTCCGACTGTGGTAATTACAGAGGAGCTTCCCTGCTATCTGCCACAGGGAAAGTCATCGCAAGAAACCTCCTCAATCGCCTTCTCCCAGTGGCTGAAGAGCTCCTCCCAGAGTCCCAATGCGGATTCCGTCCACTAAGGGGCACAATGGATATGATCTTCGCCGCATGTCAATTACAAGAGAAATGCAGGGAACAGCACCAACCACTGTACATGGCCTTCCATGATCTCACAAAGGCCTTCAACACTGTCAACCGTGAGGGATTATGGAGTGTCCTCCTAAAATTCGGCTGCCCTCAAAAGTTTGTCACCATCCTCCGCCTGCTTCACGATGACATGCAAGTCGTGATCCTGACCAATGGTTCCACCACAGACCCAATTCACGTACGAACCGGGGTCAAGCAAGGCTGTATCATTGCACCAACGCTCTTCTCGATTTTCCTTGCTCCATCTCCCCCTCAGTAAGCTCCCCACTGGAGTGGAGCTAATTTATAGAACAAATGGGAAACTGTTCAACCTCCATCACCTCCAGTCCAGATCCAAGGTCGTCCCATCCTCTGTCGTCGAATTACAGTATGCAGACGATGCTTGCGTCTGCGCTCACTTGGAGGTCGAACTCCAAACCATCGTCAACACCTTAACCGAAGCGTACGAGAGCATGGGCCTTACACTAAACATCCGTAAGACAAAGGTCCTCTACCAACCTGCCCCCGCCATACAGTGCTGCCCCCCGATTATCAAAATCCACGACAAGGCCTTGGACATACCTCGGGAGCCTACTGTCAACAAGGGCAGACGTCGACGACGAAGTCCAACACCTCCTTCAGTGTGCCAGTGCAGCCTTCGGTCGCCTGAGGAAGAGAGTGTTTGAAGACCAGGACCTCAAACCCGGCACTAAGCTCATGGTCTACAGGGCAGCAGTGATACCCGCCCTGCTGTATGCCTCAGAGACATGGACCATGTACAGCAGGCACCTCAAAGCACTGAAGAGGTACCACCAACACTGCCTCCGCAAGATCCTGCAACTCCATTGGCAGGAGAGGCGCACCAACGTCAGTGTTCTTGCTCAGGCCAACATCCCCAGCATCGAAGCTCTGACCACGCTCGATCAGCTCTGATGGACGGGTCACATTGTCCGCATGCCCGATACAAGACTCCCAAAACAAGCGCTCTACTCGGGGCTCCGGCACGGCAAGAGAGCCCCAGGTGGGCAAAGGAAACGCTTCAAGGACATCCTCAAAGCCTCTTTGAAAAAGTGTAACATCCCCACCAACACCTGGGAATCGCTAGCCCAAGACCGCACAAAGTGGAGGAGAAGCATCCGGGAAGGCGCCAAACACCTCGAGTCTCTTCGCCGGGAGCAAGCGGAAGCCAAGCGCAGGCAGCACAAGGAGCGCACGCCAACCCAAGTACCCCACCCACCCATCCCTTCAACCACCGTCTGCCCCACCTGTGACAGTAACTGTAGGTCTCGCATTGGACTAATCAGTCACCTGCGAGCTCATTTTTAATGTGGAAGCAAGTCATCCTCGGTTCCGAGGGACTGCCTCAGAGAGAAGGCTACCATCCCACGCACTCGAGTCAAGTTTTTCAATTATTTCTCAGAAACAAGCAGTAACTTTCACTGAAAACAATACTCAAGTTATTTATTACCCTCTGGAGGTTGATTCTAAATGTTTTTCCCCCCATTAACAGAAGTACATTTATTCCATTTTCGCGTCCGGCAGACCTCTATTAATTGGAATTCGCATCGATGTGATTCATATTTTTGAGTACAAGCAGTGACGGAGACCAAAAGGAATCTTATTACTTTGAAGCTACCAGCAGCCCTAGAGCTCTGTTCTTCATGACTCACTTTTCTTCAGTTTTTATTAAAAAGTTCCCTTAACCTTTTCTCTAAGGAGAAAAATCCCAGCTTCTCTAGTCTCTCCACATAACTGAATTCCCTCATCCCTGGTACCATTCTGGTAAATTTCCTTTGCACCCCATCCTTTCTAAAGTGTGGTGCCCAGAATTGGACATAATTCTCTAGTTGACTTATAAAAGTTTATCATCACTTCTTTGCTTTTGTACTCTACGCTTGTATTTATAAAGCCAAGGATCCTGTATGCTTTTTTAACAGCTTAATCAACTTGCCCTGCCACCTTCAAAGATTTGTGTATGTGAACCTCCAGGTCACTCTATTCCTGCAAGGGATAGAAAGAACAAACTTGAATGTATATAGCACCTTTTACAGCTGGGGATATGGGTGTCGCTGGCAAGGCCGATATTTTATTGTCTATCCTTAGTTGACCTCGAGAAGCTGGTGGTGGGTCTTCTTGAACCGCTGCAGCGACGCTGTTTATAGCTTTACCCTTTGTCTTTAACCATACAGGAACAACTGTAGCAATGGCTCTCTGGCCTAGAAATTGGGTTGGGGCGCCAAAGTGGCGCAAAAGTCGCCTGAGCGCAGGATTTAGCGCAGCGTTCGAGGCTTTAGCGATCGTCAGATATTCAGTTTCATTGCTCCTCGAGGGACACGGGGCGAGGCTCGAGGCGCTCCGCGTCCCTCTTAGGGCGCTGAAACTGAATATCGCAGCGCAACGTGCCGCAGCGCCACACGCTGCGGCACGGCATGCTGCGGTACTGCAGGCCTTCCTCCCACTGTTAAGGGGGAGGTGCCTGCAACAGCGCAATCCCCGCTCGCGAGTGCCGGCAAATGAGCCCGGCACCAAGGAGAAGTGCCGGGCTCTCGGGAAACAGCCGGCAATGCCGCGGGGGGGTGGTTAGGAGGCCGGGGACGGAGGTGCTGGCAGGCGGCCGCCGAAAAAGGCGGCCACCCCGCATCTCCACCTTAACTTGCGCCGCTGCCGGCACAGTAAGGCTCCGTGAACCGGGCGCGGGTAGCGAACGGCGCAACTGCGCAACCGTTCGCAACCAAATATCGCGAACGGGGTGTGAATGGGGCGCTGCGCACACTGATGATGTCATCGGTGGCGGCGCAGCGCAAATGCCTAACGCCACCATTAGCGCCCCTGCTGAATATCGCGGGAGACGCAGCCAGTGGCGCTACAGCCACTGACTGCCTCTTTAGGCGCTAACAGGTGGCGCTACTCACCCAATTTCTCCCCCTGTGTTTTAGAGAAAGAAACCAGCAGCAGATCAAATAGTCTCAGACATTGCTGGTACACATTAAATAATCCTAGTTTCGCCTTTTGGAACTCTCCTGGGGAAGATGCTGGAGGCATAACTGTCAAACTCAGCAAATCCCAGGCCATGACAGGGAGCAATCGCAGAGCAGCTCGTGATTCGCATGCTGAAAAGAAAAACAACACTATAATTCTCAGGGTGGCCTTGGAGGCATCCCGCTGTAAGATTGTAGTGTAAAGTTGGCAGCTCCTACTGAAGTCGGAGCTCCAGCATGGGTTCAATCTACAAACTGCGTCAGAAGGGAGTCGGTATAAACAAGCTACAAGGCTTGGTTGACAGAAATTACAATTGTAGTCCTAACAGGCTATTGTGGGAAGTGAATTAAGGTAGAGATTTTGATCAGAAATGCTGTTTTACAAAAGTACTGATCTGATCAGGGTTGATCATGAGATACTTATGGAAGAAGACGACATGTGGCTCATTTGATCAATCCATCCCAAGAGAGTATAAGGCCTCCCCCTCACTGCATTGTAGTATATAATTGTTTATTAAAGGATTCCAGGGTTTTTGCCTCCAGCACTCTATCTGGAAGTTTATCCCACAGGTTGATCACTCTTTGTGTGAGGAAGAATTTTCTGATATTGTCCTAAAAGTATCCTTCTCTAGTTTGAAACTGCGTCTTCCAATTCTACTCCTGCAGTTTAAAATAATATTCTGGGTTAACTGTTGCGATACCATTAATAATCTTATAAACCTCTATAAGATTTTAATAGGGTTTACCATATTGGTAAAAACCCGCCAATGATCAAGGGATTAATCAACTGTAAATAGCTGATTATCATATTGCATTATCATGGTAATGTTTCAGGATATAAAACATTTTTTTCTCAGAATGTTCATAAAAGTGACAGGTGCCTCAGGAGCAATGCAATGGGCTGTGCATTGTGTGCATAGTGATGGGCAGGGTTTCTACACCTTGCAAGTTGAGTAACAATTTATTGACTTTGAACAATTGTTTTAATAAACATCAAGGCAGCATTTGACCGAGTGTGGCATCAAGTAGCCTAGTAAAATTGAAGTCAATGGGAATCAGGGGGAAAACTCTCCACTAGCTGGAGTCATACCTAACACAAATGAAGATGGTTGTAGTTGCTGGAGGTCAATCTTTTCAACCCCAGGACATTGTTGCAGGAGTTCCGCCGGCCAGTGTCCTAGGCCCAACCATCTTCAGCTGCTTCAATGACCTACCCTCCAACATAAGGTCAGAAGTGGGACTGTGCGCTGATGATTGCACAGTGTTCAGTTTCATTTGCAACTCCTCAGATAATGAAGCAGTCCGTGCCTGCATGCAGCAAGCCCTGGACAACATTCAGGCTTAGACTCATGGGGGGAAAAATTCGGTTGATTAGCGCCTCCCGTTAGCACCCTAAGAGCTAAAAGAAAAGCTCTTGCTCTCGTCTGGCTTCCCCACTTCAGCCTGAGTTACAATTCTAATCGAGTACCGACTACATCATCGGGACCTGACATGTATATGCAAAGAAGGCAGGTGTACTTAGGTTAAAATCACGATGGTGGGATCCTGGTGTCTCCAGGGCAGGTAAGTAACTCGGGCCATTTTAACTGCCCACCTGCCCAGTTTCTGCCAGGGGAAGGGGGTTAAAATTTCCCCCTTGTCATTCTCCCTTTTATCTTGTGAATATTTCACATTAAAACAGAGTATACAAACATACAGAAATGACAGACCAGAAAAGACTGGCTGGTCTGTTGAGCCGGTCTCATACAGTCAGGTTGCAACTGAGCAGCATGACCCTTAATGTGACACCTGGGAGTCAGAATGGTCGAGCGGTCTAAGGTGATGCGTTCAGGTCACCGTCTCTCGTGGCGGCGTGGGTTCGATCCTACTTCTGGCATTTAACCGGTACAGACACAATGGGCTGAATGGCTTCCTTCTGTGCCATAAATTTCTATGATTCTGTGACCCACCAGCAGCTATGTAATCTCTTGAGAGAGGCAAAAAGTTGGGAAGAACACAGCTTTCTCATGAGTCGGATTCCTGATCTTGACTGTATTTTCATTAGGAGGTGTCGATCAGAAAGCCAGTAAGTCACTTACCTGCATGGAGAATGGGAGAATCAGTGTGAGAGTCACGTCAGCTCCCATTGTGCTGATCAGAGTTCATTAATGTAGATTGCGCTGTTAAATTGATATTCTGCAGTCTTCATGGGATTGGCAGAAACTTCACGGCACGGAGTTTCTTGAAAGGTTTATCAGTGGTCACTCCACTCATCAAATCAAATAAGTTGAGGAAGGTTTTACTTTTTTTAAACTGAACTGTTAGGTACCATACATACAAGGCACAAGCCAGGAGTGTGATGGAATACTCTCCACTTGCCTGGATGAGTGCAGCTCCAACAACACTCAAGAAGCTCGACACCATCCAGGACAAAGCAGCCCGCTTGATTGCCACCCCATCTACCGTGGCTGCAGTGTGTACCATCTACAAGATGCACTGCAACAACTCGCCAAGGCTTCTTCGGCAGCACCTCCCAAACCCACGACCTCTTCCACCTAGAAGGACAAGGGCAGCAGGCGCATGGGAACACCATCATGTCCAAGTTCCCCTCCAAGTCACACACCATCCTGACTTGGAAATATATCGCCGTTCCTTCATTGTCACTGGGTCAAAATCCTGGAACTCCCTACCTAACAGCACTGTGGGAGTACCTTCACCACACAGACTGCAGCAGTTCAAGAAGGAGGCTCACCACCACCTTCTCAAGGGCAATTAGGGATGGACAATAAATCTTGGCCTTGCCAGCGATGCCCACATCTCAGGAACAAATTAAAAAAATTCAAGCACTTCTGCTGTTACGTGTGCAGTAGCGCTTGCTGGTGTGAGTGTACTGTCATCTTGAGAGCCAGCCACCTTATCTGTGACTATCATAGGCATGCCTCTTCTGCTGGACACACCCTCAACAAGTCCACTGCTCTGTCTGGGCAACTATAAGGTCTGTGAATCCCAGGCGCAAGGTTTTCTGTATTTGTTTTCCAAGCATTTTGAAGCCAGCCAAGAATGCATCTTTAAGGTTACAGCCCAAGGCTAGTATAGCAACAACAGTGTGAGCATTCATGAGAGGTGCTGCCAGTGCTTCTATCACCCTACTGCAGATACCAGAAGGATTGACACTTGCTCCATAACAGACAGCAATTCAGTCATCCAATATTGCACAGATCCAAGTCATGGATTCCTCCACACATCAGCTAAGTCTTCTCTGTGTGCTTTGCACAGACATAAGGGAATAATATAGACAATCCTGCATGGATAGCAATCTCAAATATCTTTTGGTAATCAGGTCCTGGGAGGTCTGAATCCCTAGGGTGCTACATCATCAGTCTCTATAACAGTGCTCCACCTCTGTCTAGCAGGCACCTAGTCTTGCACAGCCAACACCACTTCCTCCTGCTCATCCATGCACTGTGGGTCATCCTGTGCCCCCTCCTCAATCTCACTATCTAAATCCTCCAGGGCCTGTGTAGCTATGTCAGTGCTGCCAGAGGTGGTAATTATGATGCCTGGTGCAATGCAGTGTGGGCTTGATCACTGACTCTGCCTGTGTTCCTCTATTCCTGAGAAAACTGCCTCAGTAATTGCATGAGGCTATCTGTGATGTTACTCACATTCAGTGTGCAGGAACATTATGGCATTAGTTAACATCCTCTTGCTGATTAGCAGCAGGAAAGGATTATAAGTTTGGCAGAGCAGATTTTCTTGCACATCTACTATGATAGGTGCATGTCATGTATAACAGTACTGTTGGCTTACCTTAGCAGATTAGGGCTGATGTCTTTCTTGCATCCTTCCAGGTCCTGTGGGTTTGTGAGGCAGCATTTACCCTTTCAGCTATTTCCTTCTATTCTTGCAGCGTCAGGCAGTTCTAGAAGGGTAGGGAGGGTAACCATCTGTGCCATATATTCCTTTCCCCTTTCTCTCACTCCCTCAAGAAGTGCCTCCAGTGTCTGGTCATCAGATCACAATTTCTTCTGCCTTGGAACCTCCATTCTATAGGAAAATTACACAGTAAATAAGTACAGGGGCTTAAATGGCTGCCTAGCACTCCTCTGTTACCAAGTACTGGTCATGATGATCGATGCTGCTGCTCCAATGGATAGCTGGCCATGGGAGGTTTATAGTACATGTTTTATTGCAGGTCCTGAAACCAGTAAAATTGCAGTTCAGCTTGTCTGTTTAATAATGCTGGAAAAACTTAAAAACCATTTTACAAACAGCAATTTCTGTGCTTATAGTCATAGAATGATACAGCACAGAAGGAGGCCATTTGGCCCACCGTGCCTGTGCTGACTCTTTGGTAGAGCTATCCAATTATTCCCATTCCCCTGCTCTTTCCCCGTTGCCCTGTATATTTTTTACCTTCAAGTATTTATCCAATTCCCTTTTGAAAGTTACTATTGAATCTGTTTCCACCTTTCAGGCAGCACATTCCAGATAACAACAACTCGTTGTGTAAAAATATGTTTCCTCATGTCGACTCTGGTCCTTTTGCCGAATTACCTTAAATCTGTGTCCTCTGGTTACCGACCCTTCCGCCAGTGGAAACAGTTTCTCCTTTTCTGCTCTATCAAAACCATTCATGATTTTGAACACTTCTATCAAATCTCCTATTAACTTTCTCTGCTCTAAGGAGAACAAGCCCAGCTTCTCCACATAATTGAAGTCCCTCATCCCTGATACTATTCTAGCAAATCTCTTCTGCATCCTCTCTAAGGCCTTCAGATCCTTCCTAAAGTGTGGTGCCCAGAATTGAACGCAATACTCCTGCTGAGGCCTAACCAGTGTTTTAAACTCGTTGGGCTGAATTTTCCAAGCTCCGAGGAGGCGGGCATGGAGGCAGGACTGCTGGTAAAGTAGCAGAAAGTGGGGGCGGATGGCAAACCTGCCCCCATTCTGCCTCCGTACCCTTTTGCCAGGAGGCGGGAAGATGCGCTGCTTCGGGTCCCGTCTCCTGGAGGCGGGAAAGGCATTAAATACTTTTAACTGCCTGTTAACAGGCAGAAAAAAGGATTAGTGCCATTTTACCTTCACAGGTGAAGGCTTCCCAACCTCGGAGAACCCCGCTGGATTGGAGGAGACATGAAGGAGGTCTGCGGCGGTCGGAGGCACCTGGAAGTAAGATGTAGAGGTGAGTGATGGGTGCAAGTGTGGAGTGGTAAGTATGTAAACTGAGTGATAAGTGTAAAAAAAATGTTCACTTACCTTGTTTTCTTCCTACAGCCTTCATCCTCTCTGGATCGGGAGACCCGACATCCTCATTGTTGATTTCACAGACTGGCTGTTGGATCCTCCAAACCAACAGCCATCTGAAATCGACAAAGTTGAAAGGTTTGATGAGTCCTGAACACAAGGACTCATCAAACTACAGAGAATGTCAGTGTTTGATAGCTTCACAGAGCTGTCAAACGCTGACATTTCTTCTTCCAAGAAGTCTTGACAGATAGCACGTCTGATGTTGACGTGCTCTGTCAGTGACTTCCTCCATAATTGGTCTGCTGAGCCTGCAGGGCGGGCTTAATAAGGTCAATCAGGGGAAAATCCCTCTGGTTGATCAGACGAGGATGGAGGCAGGATATTGACACGACGAGCAGCAGTCCCACCTCCAACTCGTCTCCATTGAGAAAATCCAGCCCTATGCCTCTATTAATAAAGCCAAGGGTCCCATATGTTTTTGTTAGCAGCCTTCTCAACATATCTTGCCACCTTCAAAGATTTGTACACATACACCCCAGGTCTCTCTGTTCCTGCACCCCCTTTAAAATTGTACTATTTAGCTTATATTGCCTCGCCTCATTCTTCCTACCAAAATGTATCACTTCATAATTCTCGGCATTAAATTTTATCTGCCATGTGTCTGCCCATTTCACCAGTCTATGTCCTCCTTCTCATTGTTTACTATATTTATAAGTTTTGTGTCATCTGCAAACTTTGAAATTATGCTCTGTATACCCAAGTTCAGGTCATTAATATATATCAAGAAGAGCCGTGGTCCTAATACCGAACCCTGGGGACACCACTGCACACTTCCCTCCAGTCTGAAAAACAACCGTTCACCACAACTCTCTGCTTTCTGTCCCTTAGTCAATTTTGTATCCACTGCCCTTTTAATCCCATGGGCTTTAATTTTGCTAACAGGCCCATTACGTGGTACTTTGTCAAACGCCTATAAAAGAGAAGATAGCAGAAAAAAGAGATCTAAAAATATTATTAGCAACAGTAGCAACGGTCTATTTGATTTGTATATATTACAGTTAGAAGGGATACAGTTGAACAGGTGGAAAGGTTTGTATACCTTGGTTGGTATCAGAGAATGGGAGTTGTGAAGAAGACATCAAAAGAAGGATTGGATTTTGTTCTGCTGCGTTTGGAAGATTAAGCTGATATGGAAGGCTGAAAATATTTCAACAAAAACCAGGGCCAGAGGTGACCTGATAGACGTTTTTAAGATTATGTAAGGGTTTGATTGGATAGATGTAGAGAAGATGTTTCCACTTGTTCATTCGCTGGAACAATAGAAAAACAACCAATTACAGCATAATTGTATTAATGCTTCTTTCACACTTCTCGATCAGCTAAATTATTGCATAAGCAGCAGGAATGAGAAATGGTTTGTTCAGGCAGCTGTGGAGTGTACAATACAATACTTGCGCATAATGGTTCCATAAAAGTTGAGAAAATCAGTTAGCCACAAAATCTGCATACATCAAGAATGCCAGTTATTCAACCAAAGTCAGTTGTAAGAATTAGTAAACCACCTTTTTTTGACATATACAAACATTAAAAAGTTGAGTATTGAATGTAACCGATCGTAATGATGTAGTTGGGGGGGGCAGTGGGGGGATGTATAACTGTGGAGGTCAGGGAAGCATGAGCAAAAACAATGTGGTTATAATGGGAGATTTTAGTTTTCACATAGACTGGGAGAAGTAGTAAAGCCAATGGATGAGATTTTGCTGGAGTGTGGCATCTCCAGCGTGCCCCGTTAGTTAGACTAATAATTGCATGTTTAGGTTTTAAAATATTTTGCTCACAATGTTGCTGGAAGTGCGAGCTGATAACGGCACAGCGAGGGCAACAGGGCATCTGGGACCTTGGTAAACAACAGGACAAACAGTGTAACTCCTTAACCAATGAGATTAAAGGATTGAGAAATAAAGAGGAAGGACTGAGAAGGAGGGTGAATTAGAGTGAGTGAATTCAATATCAAATCAGGTACAGAAAGAGAAATAAAGAGAAGATAGATTGGATTAAGAGAGCGAGAAAAAAGAGACAGAAAAGTAAGAAAATAAATTTTTTAATTTTAAATTTGACATTTTTTAAATTTCCTAAACTAAGCAATTCACAACCTGAAGGAATTTATGATTGACTACTTTCTGGGCAAGAGAGATTGATTGGCAGTCATTAATTACCATGTTGTTAAAAGGGTACTTTCACTGATAATTACTGGACTTATCTTTCTGTGGTGTGTTTAATGGGCAAGTGCAAATTCAATGGCATTACCATCGCCGAATCCCCCACCATCAACATCCTGGGGGTCACCATTGACCAGAAACTTAACTGGACCAGCCACATAAATACTGTGGCAACAAGAGCAGGTCAGAGGCTAGGTATTCTGCGGCGAGTGTCTCACCTCCTGACTCCCCAAAGCCTTTCCACCACCTACAAGGCACAAGTAAGGAGCGTGATGGAATACTCTCCACTTGCCTGGATGAGTGCAGCTCCAACAACACTCAAGAAGCTCGACACCATACAGGACAAAGCAGCCTGCTTGATAGGCACCCCATCCACCACCTTAAACATTCACTCCCTCCACCACCGGCACACAATGGCTGCAGTGTGTCCCATCTACAAGATGCACTGCAGCAACTCGCCAAGGCTTCTTCGGCAGCACCTCCCAAACCCGCAACCTCTTCCACCTAGAAGGACAAGGGCAGCAGGTGCATGGGAACACCACCACCTCCAAGTCACACACCATCCTGACTTAGACGTATACTGCCGTATAAAAATGAATTTTTACAAAATGCAGCACGTTCATGAAAATCACAGAGAGGTTAAGCACGAGGTGCCATTTTCCTGAAGCTAATGGCAGAACGGCGCAAATCTGCCAGCAACTTGTGGTGATTCGCAATTCACGAGCTATCTGTTTCACGCTACAACTTGCTGGCCAATTTGCCCATTAATACTGGCGTGCATCGTTCAGACGCCGTTATTTTTTCAGCAAAATCTGGCACAATGAATTTCGGGTCTGTTTTCCAGAACAATGGCCTAGAAATTCGGTATAGCCGCGTTTGGGGCGCTAGTCCTGGCGATGCGCAAAGTTTAGCGCCAGGCGCAATTTAGCGCCACCTAGCGCGATATTGGGTTGCAACGCCCCTAAAGGTGATTGTGGCGCTAAATCAGGCGCTGCACGCTACTCTTAAGGCGCTAGCCTGGTGGCGCAACCCAATTTCGCCGCGGCGGGGCGCAGCGAAGGTGCTGTCAATAATCACTTTCCCTGAGACACACTGGCGCCGGCCAGCTCTTAAAGGGGCAGGTCAATTGGCATCACCAGACACACTGCCTTGTAGGCCTTCAAAGCGGTGGGAGCCTACCTGTGGTGCACCAGCCTAGCAAGACATGGAAAGGGTGAGGCAGAGGGCGGAACGCCTCACTGATGGGGCATTGGATGCTTTGGTTGGCGCAGTGGAATCAAGGCCAAGGAAGATGGTCGGAATGTGATTTATGTTTTGGACAGTCTCCCGGGTGTGAGAGCCAGTTATGTGTCAGTGTATTAGTTTTGCTTTCTGTTGCCATAGCTTTCTCATGTTTGAAGGAACCACATTTTCTGTAATGAAACATTTCTTCATTTACAATGGCCATGCCTGCTATTTACATGCATCTTGCCCTTCACAGGCTTGGGGGTATCAGACCGGTTCCATTCCTGTTCTTGGAATGGCAGCAAGCATTCTGTGAGAGGGGCCTAGAAGCTACTTCTGATCAGCCTCTGACGCGCAGCCTGAGAAGAGCCGTTCGTGTAGAAGTTCAGGCCAGCAGGCATCTTCTCAGCCACTGACAGAGATGTCCTGCACCTTATCTGAGGCTGCAGATCTGGCTGAAGCAGCTGGCGCAGCTCAGTCACCACCTCCTTTCTAAATCGCAGCCTTCTGACACACTGCTCCTCCGGCATGTTCATGTAGGAAAACTGCTGTCGGAAAACCCTGCCAGCGTAAGGTCTGCTGTGGCGACGTCTGTTGGCCCTCCTCCGTCTGGCCATGCCCGACCCCTCTCCCAGCGTCTCAGTGCCTTTTCCAGATGATTCAGCAGCAGGACGTTCCCCTCCAATGCAGCCCCCATAATAAGTGCCCACAGGAAGGTTCCCCATTGTCAAGGCTCACCAACAGCAAGGTGATGGTCAGAAGGCTGAAGATCATCTGCCTGGGCTGGCTCAGTGGTCAAATGGCTCTCTGTGTGCAGCTCAGCAACTCTTTGTAGCTCTCGAGAAAGTTGTGCTCCAAAAATGGCTGCCGCTTTTAAACCACACCAGTCCCCTTTAAATAACACTCCTCCAGCCCGAGAGCGACTTGGTAAGGCACAGGTAAGCTGTCACTATTAGCACCAGGCGCTACGGAGGGGGGCGCCACTGAATTTCCGGTCCGGGACGCCCAAAAGTCGTTGCACACTCAAATGACGTCATAATCAGCCTGCGCCCATGAGCGGGCGCTAAGATTTAGTGCCGGCGCTAAATGCATGCTTAATATGGGGCGAGGCGCTAGGCACCTTGCGCCCGCCCGGAAATTGGCTAGCGCCCCACTTCTCGGTCTCTTTAGGCGTTAATCGGTGGCGCTAGCAACCAAATTTCTCCCCCCTTATGTTTTAGAACCGACAAGTGAACAGGCCTTACTGCATTTAGTGATGAGTAACGAACCAGAATTACAGACCGATTTTTGAGCAACAGGGGAGTCAAGGATTATGGGGAGTGGGCAGGAAAGTGGAGTTGAGGCCAAGATCGGATCAGCCATGATCTCATTAAAAGGCGGAGCAGGCTCGAGGGGCCGAATGGCCTGCTCCTGCTCCTATTTCTTATGTTCTTATTAGTTAACAATCTGACAGTAAGGGAATACCTTGCAAGTGAAGTATTCAAATAAATATTTGGTACAATACAAAACCAGTACATACCCCTTAAAGGCAAAAGCTCCACTTGTGTAGTTAAACAACCATGGTCAGCAAATGAGGTATTCAAGTCAGTACCAAGCAAAAGGAATAGGTTTATTGGACCCAATCCTTCCTTAAGCAGTGGGTGGCAAACGCCCCGATTTTAACCCGTAGCTAGAATTGGGCCGGCAGTGGGGTGAGGGGAGCGCCAAACCCCCCTGACCTTGGGAGTATGAGGCCTGGGCGATTTTAACTCCCGGCCCTCATGTACATTCCCCTGGTCAGCTGCCGCCGTCCTTCTAAATGAACGGAATTTCAGGCAGAAGAAGGCTGCTGGTCGGCACTGAAGGAAATGTTACTGGCACTCAGGTAAGTTGCAAGGAGGAGGCTTTCGAGAGAGTCTCACATTCAGGAAGGAGGGGATCCCAGAACGGGGGAGGCCTAAACATTCCTTGTGGATCCTGGAGGAGCACGACTGGCCGCACAAGGAAAATAAAAAAAAATACCTGTTTGGATCTCTGCTCGCCCCGGATCCTCTTCCCCCTGTATTCACCTGGTGGGAAAACCACAACGACTTCCCTGCTCAGCCCACCAGTTAAAATTGCAGATGGGGTCCATTGATGTCATTGGACCCGATCTGCAAACTTAAGGAAGGACCCGCAATCTTCAGGCCAGTGTTCCTGCTGCCTGCTCATAAGAGCGGGTAAAAATAAAAGACAGCAGGATCAGCACGTCGGCGCGTAAGTCACCCGGCCAATTTTATCTGCCCGCTTGCCCAGTTAAAATCGACCCTCCTTGGCAAATACCTCCTACGTTTGCCTGTATCTTGCTTCTCTTTGTTTGTTTGCCTTCTATATTATACAATGTATTTCTCTGCTTACTAATTCCCTCTACCATAATGCCCAGGATCTCAGTGAACTTTAACACCTCAGGTTCTTAGTGTGCCCTCCGCTTATGCAGGAAATTAGACACTGCAGAGCTGCATTAGTGCACTGTGTGTTCGTTATAGTGGTAAACTGCCTATGTGCTACTTATTAGGTGCTTTAGCAACATTACTGGAAGCAATGTCTGATTAGCTGTTCACTTCTGTGTTACTTGTGATGTATTAGAAGCTGGAAAAGTTGCTAAAGCAATATTATGCTCTACTAACTGCATTAAAACAAATGAAAGAAAAAATCTCATTTAAATGCACTGTCCGTGGGCTAAGAACATTTTATCCCACTTACTATTCAGTCCCATCGCAGACAGCTTTTAGGTTGTTAAGCGTTGTAAATCTTCCCCATTCGTGTCTAATGAACTGGTCATCGATTCTATTTTCGTTTGAAATACTGTGACCTTGATTGCAAGGCCGCAGCTGAAAATAGTAATCACCAATCTAACAAGTCCTTATTAAAGAAAATTCAAGCAATTTGTTTGTCTTTCTGGCTAGTTATGCAATACATATACTAATCACTCGGAGGCTTGATATATACTTCACATTCAAACAGAATGGTTGCGAAGTCAAATTGAATAGGAATTGAAATGGCAGGGTTCTGAGCTGAAAGGTAATTACTAGCTTTCAGTTGCTTCATGGACATCAGTGAGTGTGTGTGTGCGTGCCTTGGCATAAAGCCAGGGAGAGAAAGAAAACGTCTAAGGAATGCATCCATTTTAACCACAGCAAGAACTAATTAAAATTTTGGTTAGTTGCACACAACAACAATTTTAGCTGGCAGTTGGAGAAGTGGTCTCAGATTATAGGCTTTTGAAAGTAAGACAGCATCTACATATACCAGCTACCTGTCTGCACCACTTGACTTCCATTTGTCACATTTTTTGTCACACTTTTTTTGTCAACTCTTTCTCATTATGAATTTCTATGTCAACTTTTATGATTAGTTTTGCCGATATAAACTTGTTGCGCAGTGTAATTCAACTATCTGGCCATTGGGTGGTCTGTGAAGCAAATCTGATCTGTTTGTGCCAGCTCGGGCACCATCTTAGTAAAGGTAAGTTCAACAACAACAACTTGCATTTATATAGCACCTTTAACGTAGTAAACCGTCCCAAGGCGCTTCACAGGAGCGTTATCAAACAAATCCGGCCTCGGGTGACTGTCTGTGTGGAGTTTGCACATTCTCCCCGTGTTTGCGTGGGTTTCCTCCGGGTGCTCCGGTTTCCTCCCACAGTCCAAAGATGTGCGGGTTAGGTTGATTGGCTATGATAAATTGACCCTTAGTGTTAGGGGGATTAAATACGTGGGGTTACGGGGATAGGGTGGGATATGTGTTGGTGTAGGGGTTATGGGGATCAGGTGGGATATGTGTCAGTGCAGGCTCGATGGGCCGAAATGGCCTCTATCTGCACTGTGGGGTTTCTGTGATTCTGTGATAAGGAGATATTAAGACAGATAACTAAAAGCTTGGTCAAAGAGGTAGGTTTTAAGATACGTCTTAAAGGAGGAGGGAGAGATAGAGAGTCAGAGAGGTTTAGGGAGGGAATTCCAGCACTTAGGGCCTAGGCAGCTGAAGGCACGGCCGCCAATGGTTGAGCGATTAAAATTGGGGATGTGCAAGAGGCCAAAATTGGAGGAGCACAGAGATGTAGGGATCAAGGAGGTTACAGAAATAGGGAGGGGCGAGGCCATGGAGGAATTTGAAAACAAGGGTGAGAATTTTTAAATCGAGGCATTGCCGGACCGGGAGCCAAGGGGTGACGGGTGAATGGAACTTGGTGCAATTTAGAATACGGGCAGCAGAGTTTTGCATGAGTTCAAATTTTTGTATGAAAGAAAGAAAGACTTGCATTTATATAGTGCCTATCACGACCTCAGGTCATCCCAAAGTGCTTTACAGCCAATGAAGTCCTATTGAAGTGTAGTTACTGTTGTAATGTTGGACATGCGGCACCCAATTTGCACACAGCAACCTCCCACAAACAGCAATGTGATAATGACCAGATAATGGCCTAGAAATTCAGTATAGCCACGTTTGGGGCGCAACAGCCGGGCGGCCGCTAAAGTTTGCGCCCGGCGCAACTTCGCGCCACCTTCGCCGATATTCAGTTGCATCGCCCCAAGAGGTTGCTGCTGCGCTAAAGCAGGCGATGCACGACTATCATTAGGCGCTAAGCCGGCGATCCGGGACGCTAACACCGAGGACGGGCGCAGGGCAGGTGCGGCGAGTTGCTCAATGAAGGCAGACACGCTGGCGCCGGTCAGCTCTTAAAGGGGAAGGGTCGACTTGTTTGCCTGCCATGCCCTGCACACTGCAGCCCTGAAGCAAGGCCTGACCATTGCTGGTTCATCAGTTCTACGCCCTCAACCATGGGGAAGCCCGCTTTTCTTCCAAATCCGATTGCACGCTCTTGCTGCTTGTCCAGGGTCATGGGGAAGGAGATGTACTGATGTCTCCTTCTGAAAAGGGCATTGTTCACCTGGCGGATGCAGCAATGTTCCGCGAACTGGGAGATGTTGGCAATGTCCCCAGTAGCGAATTGGAAGGAGCCAGTGGCATCGAAGTTGAGAGCCACCGTCACCTTCACTGCCACCGACAGAGACGTCCTGCTCCTCAGCTGTGGCTGCAGATCTCTGCGAAGCAGGTGGCAGATCTCAGTGACCACCTCCCTTCTGAATCGCATCCTCCGAACACACTGCTCCTCAGACATGTTCAGATATGAGAACTGCTGGCGGTATACCCTGGGTGGGTAAGGCCTCCTGTGCCGACGCCTGTTGGCCAATCTCCATCTGGCCATGACTGGCACTCTCTCACGGCATCTCTGATCACTTTGAATGCAATGCAGAAAGCCAACGTTTCCACCCATTGCAGCCCCCATTATATGTGGCGACTCAAGGCTATGGCACTGAAAGTGAAATCTAAGTGCAAAGCTCTGGCCTGAAGCCACAAGTACCTGTGCGAGCGCTGAGTCAAAGCAGAAAGCTCTCTGCCTTTGTCTCTCTCCAAATATCCGTCTCTCACACAGAGGGATTGGCACAAAATGGCTGCCACTTATACTGCAGGAGGAGTCCCCTTTAAATAGCGCACCCCGCGCCCCGCAGCGATTGGGAACCGTTCCCCTCTACCAGTCGCTAGGGGCGCCAGGCGCACAATAGGCCGGCGCCACTGAATTTCCGGTTTGGGGCGCACAAAGGGCGTTGCACGATGAAATGACGTCAGGATCTGCGCGCGCAGCTGAGCGCGCGCAAAGGCTTTGCGCCGCCGCAAAATCTTTACTGAAGTTGGGGAGAGGCGCAGATCGCACTGCGCCCGGCCGCTAGCCGCCTAGCGCCCCACATCTCCTCCTCCTAAGGCGCTAGCGGCTGGCGCAAACAACTGAATTTCTAGGCCAATATGTTTTTGTGACACTGATTGAGGGATAAATATTGGCTACGACACCGGGGATAGCTTCCTTACTCTTCTTCGAAATAGTGCCATGGGATCTTTTACGTCCACCTGAGAGGGCAGATAGGGCCTCGGTTTAACGTCTCATCCGAAGGACGGCACCTCTGACAGTGCGGCACTCCCTCAGTACTGCACTGGGAGTGTTAGCGTAGATTTTTGTGTTCCAGCCTCTGGAGTGGGACTATGAACCCACAAACTTCTAGCCTCAGAGGCAAGAGTGCTACCAACTGAGCTACAGCCAGAAGAGCATTGGAATAGTAAAGTCTAGAGGTAAGAATTGCACGGATGAGGGTTACAGCAGCAGATGAGCTGAGGCAGGAGTAGAGTCATGCGATGCTACGGAGGTGGAAGTAGGTGATGGAGCAGATATATGGCCGGAAACTCATCTCGGGGTCAAGTACGACACCAAGGTTGCGAACAATCTGGTTCAGCCTCAGACAGTTGGCAGGGAGAGGGATGTAGTTGATGGTTAGGGAACAGAGTTTGTGGCAGGGACTGAAGACGATGACTTCAGTCTTCCCAATATTTCGTTGGAAGAAATTTCTACTCATCCGACACTGGCTGTTGGACAAGCAGTGTGACAAATCAGAGACAGTGAAGGGGTCGTGAGAGGTGATGGTGAGGTAGAGCTGGGTGTCGTCAGCATACATATGGAACATGACGTCCTGTTTTTGGATGATGTCGCCGAGGGGCAGCATGTAGATGATAAATAGGAGGGGGCCAAGGATAGATCCATGGAGGACTCCAGAGGTAACGATGCGGGAGCGGGTGAAGAAGCCATTGCAGGTGATTCACTGGCTACAACTGGATAGATAAGAATGGAACCAGTGAGGGCAGTCCTGCCCAGCTGGATGACGGAAGAGAGGCGTTGGAGGAGGATGGTGTGGTCAACCGTGTCAAAGGCTGCAGACAGGTCAAAGAGGATGAGGAGCGATAGTTTACCACGGTCACATTCACACAGGATATAATTTGTGACTTTGATAAGGGCCTTTTAGTACTGTGGCAGGGGCATAACACGTGCGATTAGCGGAAACTCCCAATGGTGATTAATTCACCCTGGGGGCGTGGCCAGTTCTGGGGGCGGGGCCGGCTTCTCGCACGATCTTTTGCTATACGAGCGCAAAAGATCGTGATTTGGGCTTATAATTTCGCGATCTCTTGCGCAGGTTACTCCGATTTCGGGCGAATTGCACTGAAAAAAACTAGCGCAACCGAGCGGAAACTCTACCTCGTACATGTATATTTACTCTGCTGTTGCTGGAGAGCAAAAGTATGCACCTTCCACTGCGGATTGAAAAGCAGACATGATTCACACTAGACTGCAAACAGCTTGATTCATGTCCCTGCCAATTTCTGATCCAATTGCAGAACATAAAATTTGAATTAGCCTGAATATGAACTCAGTTTCATGTATATTCTGCTTCAGGGCTAGGTATTATGTAGATAAGTTCAGTTTGAGCAAATAGATCTCCATTGAATTTGATCTACTTATACAAACAGGATAAATGTCCCATCACCATAAAAAGCTAGGAATTTTGATAGAACAATCAACAGTCAGTTCTACACTTGTCATCTCACAGCTATACAATCGGAATCGTTAAAGTCACAGAACCAACTGGGATAATAAACAATGAAACACACACCAAGAAAATAAACTCATTTTCCATTAAAAAAAATTAAATCCACATGATTGTCTGCTAAAACAGACTATAACCTTTCAAAACAAGACAGACAGCGATGAAGAAAAACAACATTTACTTAAGATATGTAAAAAGAGATGAAAGTGTAGCATATAATGTCTGAATTCCCAGCAAAGTGTTCTATCTCTCAAAGATTATCTTCTATCTACATACAGTGAGATGGTGCATTCCAAATAGTTGGCTGGAGCCCCACTCAAGGCATCAACCAGTGTCAGCTGTGGCTCTGTGGTAGCACGCTCGCCTTTGAATCAGAAAATCATGGGTTCATAGTCCCACTCCAGAGACTTCAGCACATATTCCAGGCTGACATTTCAGTCAAGTACTGAGGGACTGCTGCACTGCCGAAGGTGCCGTCTTTTCGTTAAGACATTAAACCGAGCCTCCATTTGCCCTCTCAGGAGGATGTAAAAGATCCTATGGCACTATTTGAAGAAGAGCAGGGGAGTTCTCCTGGTGTTCTTTCAAAACCAGAGAAAGGAAAAAAAGGCCAACATTTACCACTCAATCAACAGAGATTGCTGCAGGGCATCCTGTAGATATTACACACTGCAGCCATGGTACACCAATGGTGAAGAGAGTGGGTGTATTAAGTTAGTGGATGGGGTTGTGGTCAAGTGGACATTGCTGTTTGTGGTGCCATGTTTACTACACTTCGAAAGTGCTTTACTGGTTGTAAAACTCTTTGTAATGTCATGAGGTTGTGAAAGGTGCTATATAAATGCAAGTCATTCTTTATTTCAAATAATAATGTCCGAGGCCCAATTATCTTCAGCTGCTTCATCAATGTACTTTGCTCCATCATAAGGTCAGAAGTGGGGCTAATTGCTGATGATTGCACAGTGTTCTGTTCCATTCGCTAATCCTCAAATATTGGCCCAGAAATTCGGGTCGCAGGCTTCCCGCGGATGCAAGCCTCCAACCTGCACTTACCTTGCGCGCCGGCCGTTGAGCTGTGAGCCCGCGTGGTATTCCGTTCCCGGGACTCCTCCAACTGCCGGCGCGCAGTGCTTGCGTATCCCAGGGGCGCAGTTAGTTCGAAGCGTCCCCTGGGATCACGTGGGCCATGGAGAGCCAATGGTAGCAGGGAAATGCCCATTCATAAAATTGACAGGAAGAGCTGTCAAAACTATAAATACTATAAGCCCCAAAACATCACTAAAACTTCAAATAAATTTTTAAAAACATCACATTTTTTAAATAACTATAAATTATATAAAATAACTATTTTAAACAATAATTTAAATTTTTGAAAAAATTAATTACATTTTCTAACGGGGCTAAAATAAACTTACCTTTCTTTAAAGTAATTAAAAATAATAAACCTGTGGAAAAAATGTTTTAATTTTAATTAATTCACTACTTACCTTGTTAAAAGCAGGCCTTGCGCCTGCTTTTTACATGTGTAACTCCTGGAGACTTACCCTCCCGGAGAAAGCTGCAAAAGAAACATAAGTTCCATGTGCACGCACTGCCTCTCCGGCGCACGCGTTTGACCTCTGAACCCCTTCCTTTAAGGGAACGGACGTTCTGGTTTCCCGCGCATGCGCAGTGCATGCACGAAACCGGCATTTCCGTTGGGCCTACGAGTGAGTACGCCGTGCGTACTCACCCGTGGAGACCTGAATTTCTGGGCCAATGAAGCATGCAGCAAGACCTGGACAACATTTGGGCTTGGGCTGATAAGTGGCAAGTAACATTCATGCCATATAAGTATCATGCAATGACCATCACCAACAAGAGAGAGCATAACCACCTCCCCTTGACATTCAATGGCATTGCCATCGCCAAGACCCTATCCTGGGGGTCACCATTGACCAGAAACTGGACCAGTCACATAAATGCCCTGATTACTAGAGCAGATCAGAGGCTAGGTATTCTGCGGCGAGTGGCTCAGCTTCCAACTCCACAAATCCTCTCCACCACCTACAAGGGACAATTTAGGAGTGTGATGGAATACCCTCCACTTGCCTGGATGAGTGCAGCTTCAACAACACTCAAGAAGCTCGACACCATCCAGGACAAAGCAGTCCACTTGACCACCACCTCATCCACTGGCTTAAACACCCAGGGGGCGAAATTCGGTTGATTTGCGCCTCCCGTTAGCGCCGTGATATTGGCTCGCAGCGCCCCAAGAGAGACGCGGGGCATTTCCAGTAACGCCCCTCCTCCCTCTTGGGGTGCTACCTGGGAAAATTGGCCGCGGGGGTTCTAACTTTTTGGGCCCCGGCGAAGGTAGCCCCAAAGGGGGCGCTGCCCAATTTTTACCCACCCCCACTCTCTTCACCACTGGTGCACCGTGTCTGCAGTGTGTACTATCTACAGGATGCACTGCAGCAACGTGTAATGTATGTACCTTTAAGGGGAGAACTACTTTTTACAGCTCCTGTATACTGTAGTACCGGCAGTGACCACACCTGCATATAAACCCTGAGTAGGGATCTGTACAGTTAATTTTAGAGTAACCCTCATCCAGTAAACACCTGTTGATTGTTCCCTGCAGTCTCTTGTCTAATTATTGAAGGACACAACATCAAGATACACGGATCTAACATTGGCGACGAGAAGATTCAAACCTACCTGCAACTCTGCATCACCTCCCAGGGATTTGCTCCTGGAGAACAGTGAAAGAAGAAGGCCGAGTCCAGAAGCACGGGCGTCGACCACGGGAAACCCCCCAGTCATCCAGCGGAGATTTGAGCATCGCAGGGGAGGCTGTCGAGAGCCAGGCTTGGTTCTCCAGTCACGGTGGTCCAGCAAAACGGGCTGGCAACAGGTACTGCGCAGACCCTTCCCGGACAGCGGCGGCTAGAGCCGACCGACGGCACAGAAAAAGGCCGAGCAGCGTCGACAGGAGAAGACAGAGGGTAGAGCGCACAGGGCGCAGCCGGTGTTCAGGACCGAGCGGCGTCAACGAGAGAGAGCAGAGCACAGCCGGTGTTCAAGGGCCGAGCAGCGTCAACGAGAGAGAGAGGCGTGCAGGAAAACGCGCAGAGCGCAGCCGGCGTTCAAGGGCTGAGCAGCATCAGCGGGGAAGAAAGGAAAGCGCGGGAGACGCCATTTTGAGCCGCAGCGGAGAAGAAGGGAGAGCGCGGGAGATGCCATTTTGAGCCAGTCTAACCACACCCAGGGATGCCGAAGAGTGGCAGTGTCACAGTGTTCGACAATGAAGTCGAAGATTGGACGACATATGTCGAATGCATAGAAGTGTACTGCAAGGCGAATGAAGTGCCAGATGACAGGAAAGCGCTGGTATTGTTGAATTCAATGGGTGCAAAAACGTATGGCTTACTGCGAAACCTAGTAACCCCAGAGAAGCCAGTGGAAAAGGATTTTGAAAACATAGTGTCAATCCTACAGGACCACTTAAACCCCACACCGCTGCTGATAGCAGAAAGATTTAAGTTTCACAAAAGGAACCAGCATAAAGATGAAAGTAACGCTGAGTTTTTAACGGAACTGCGCAAGCTATCGAAACACTGCCAGTTTGGAACGGGACTAGCAGATACTTTAAGGGACAAGTTTGTGTGTGGGCTTCAAAGTGAAGGAACCCAGAAACGGCTTCTATCAGAAAAGGATCTTACGCTGGACAAGGCTTTCAGCATTGCAGTATCACACGAAGCAGCAGCATGGGGCGTGGCAGAGATACAACGGAGACCGCAAGAATATGGCACAAATGAAATGTCATACAGAACAGTGAAGTGCTTTCACTGCGGCAGAACAACACACGACCATAAGGATTGCTGGTTCAAGGACAAAGTGTGCAGACAGTGTGGGAAAGTAGGACACATAGCAAGAGTCTGCAGGTCAGGAAAGAAAACCAGCAGCAAGAAATCTCCACAGGAGAAGTACAAGAAGGTACATAAGGTGACGGAGAGTAGTTCAGACGAACAGAAAAGTGATACAGACTCCGGAAGCAAGGAGCTGGGTTGTCTGAAACTACATAATGTGACCAAAACGGAGGATCACCAAACTATCTGGGTCACGCTCAAGATAGACGGAGTCCAAGTGAAAATGGAATTGGACACAGGATCAGCCTTAACAGTCATAAACCGAAGGGACTACAAGCGGCTATTCTCACATATACCCTTGAGAGATACAGAGATTGTCTTGAAGACGTACACAGGGCAAAAAGTCTACCCCAAAGGAAAAATATGGGTGAACGTTATATATAATGGCAAGGAAACACCAAAAATGGACCTATATGTATTGCCAGATGGAGGACCACCACTACTAGGACGTGAATGGATCTGGAAGATACAGCTAGATTGGCATTCCATACAAGCACTGACTGTAGATGCCAAAAAGGATGACGACGTCACACCTGGACGACTGTCAAAAATGCTAACTGATGCACAAGAAGTGTTCCAGGAGAGACTCGGAACACTAAAAGGCATAACAGCGACGATCAAAATAGAGGAAAATGCAAGCCCAAAGTTTTTTAAGGCCTTATGCGATCCGCCCAGCCGTCGTAGCAGAGCTGGAAGGTTTGGAACGTTCAGGAGTACTGTCCAAAGTGGACTGGAGCGAGTGGGCTACACCCATCGTTCCTGTAATGAAGAGGTCGTTGAGTAATATGCCTGGGGAACCAAAGAAGGTTCGCATCTGTGGGGACTTCAAGGTGACAGTGAACCCAGTCCTTCACACGGTACAATATCCGCTTCCGCGGATTGAAGATATTTTCGCCTCGCTATCTGGAGGGAAACGCTTCACTAAGATTGATCTGGCCCAGGCATACCTGCAAATGGAGGTAGAAGAAGCCTCGAAACAGTACCTCACGATCAACACTCATAAAGGTCTCTACCAATACAACCGGCTGGTGTTCGGGGTAGCATCAGCTCCGGCTATTTGGCAAAGGGCAATGGATCAAGTCCAGGGACCCAGTGTTATTTGGACGACATCCTGGTCACGGGCGAAAATGACAGTGATCACCTCGCCAACCTGGAGAAGGTGCTCACTAGATTGAAGGAATATGGGCTCCGAGCTAATCGCCACAAATGCGAGTTTTTCCAGAAGCAGATCTCGTATTGTGGCCACGTTATTGATGAAGAGGGGTTACATAAGTCCCCTGAAAAGATTGAGGCAGTAGTCAAGGCTCCAGCACTGGAAACTGTGTCACAACTGAGGTCGTTCCTCGGGCTGGTGAACTATTACCATAAGTTCTTGCCGAATTTGTCTACAGTTCTACACCCACTGAACAACCTACTGCAAACGGGGGTACCATGGAAGTGGAGTGACGAATGTAAACGAGCTTTCCAGAAGAGCTAAGCATTGATCACATCAAAAGAGGTGTTGGCTCATTTCAACCCAGCACTACCAATTCGGTTGGCGTGTGATGCATCACCCTATGGCATTGGAGCGGTGCTGTCGCACAAATTCCTGGACGGCTTGGAGAGGCCAGTAGCCCTTGCGTCTCGGTCACTAACCTCAGCCGAGCGTAACTACGCCCAGATTGACAGGGAGGCCCTCAGCCTAGTGTGGGGAGTGAAAAAGTTCAATTACAAATCTGCACGGGCAGAAGTTCACCTTGCTGACTGACCACCAACCACTTGTCTCCATCTTTAATCCAAAGATGGGCATTCCAGTGATGACTGCGCAACGGCTACAAAGATGGTCCCTTTTTCTAGGGGCGAACCAATATGAAATCGAGTATAAGGGCACGAAACAGCATGGAAACGCTGATGGGCTATCACGCCTGCCACTGCCTACTGCGGAAGAAGCACCAGCAGTGGACCCTGTCGAAATATTTCATTCGACTATAATTGAACGCTTGCCAGTAACTAACGCTGATATAGAGGAGACCCGAAATGACCCGACGTATATGACTTGACGGTGAAGGGATGGCCAACACATGGCGACTCACTGTTGCCAGCATTCTCATCCAGAAGAGAACAGCTGTCAGTATGCCATGGGACCTTGATGTGTGGATCCCGAGTGGTAATTCCACCCAAGTTAAGGGAGAGAGTGCTCAATGAGCTTCACGAAGGCCATCTGGGAGGGGTGAAAATGAAAAGCCTTGCTAGGGCTTATGTGTGGTGGCCGGGGATCGATCAGCAAATCGAGGACCTGACAAAGAGCTGCTCAGGATGCCAGAAGGTCCAAAATGCACCACCACATGCCCCTCTACACCCATGGGAGTGGCCCTCATCTCCATGGCAATGGGTGCATATTGATTTTGCTGGTCCATTCATGGGCTCAATGTTTTTAATAGCCGTGGATGCGCACTCGAAATGGCCTGAGGTGATCAAAATGTCCTCCACCACCACGGAGAAAACTATTGCAGTCCTACGGACCATTTTTGCCTGGAACGGCTTGCCAGAGCAGATTTGCTCTGATAACGGACCACAGTTTGTGTCCGAAGAGTTCCGAAGATTTATGAAAAGGAATGGGGTAAGGCATTACACATCCGCCCCGTATCATCCAGCCACAAATGGATTGGCTGAGAGGTTCGTACAAACCTTTAAAAAAGCAGTAAGGGCCATGTGCGATGACGACATTCCACTGCAGCATAAGGTGGACAATTTCCTGTTAGCCTACAGAAATGCGACACATGCAGTCACCAACCAGACCCCGGCCATGATGTTCTTTAACCGAAGGTTGAGATCTCGTCTGGATTTGCTCAGACCAAATGTACGAAGAGATGTTGAGAATAAGCAATTCCAGCACATCAATGAGAAGCCGACAAGGAGCTTCAATGTAGGGCAACCAGTCTTGGCCCGCGACTACCGAACAGAGAAATGGCAACCAGGAACGATATGCACACGGCAGGGGCCACTAATGTACACAGTGGATGTTGGGGAGAACATTGTGAGACGCTATGTTGACCAGATCCTAGAGTCACAGGAACGAGTCAACCCCATGTCTCGCCCATACGTACCTGGTGATGAACCCAACATACAGGTAGCATCTACCCCAGAAACAGTAGCATCGGAAGCTGATGAACCAACCGACGACAGGGGGCCAGAATCGCCTCCGCACCAAGAGCAAGACACTCGGGAAAGGCGCTATCCAGAAAGGATCAGGAAGCCTCCCCAAAGACTGAATATATAAATAGACTATTTTCAGTTAATGTTGCATGATAAAAGTGTTAATTGTAATTTGTTGATATTTAATTGTTAAATGAATGTTATGGTACTGTTAGTCTAAAAGGGGAGGAATTATAATGTATGTACCTTTAAGGGGAGAACTACTTTTTACAGCTCCTGTATACTGTAGTACCGGCAGTGACCACACCTGTATATAAACCCTGAGTAGGGATCTGTACAGTTAGTTTTAGAGTAACCCTCATCCAGTAAACACCTGTTGATTGTTCCCTGCAGTCTCTTGTCTAATTATTGAAGGACACAACATCAAGATACACGGATCTAACACAATGCACTGTGGCTTCTTTGGCAGCACCTCCCAAACCCACAACTTCCACCGTGTAGAAGGACGTGGGCAGCAGATGCACCTCCATCACCTCCAAGTCACACACCATCCTGACTTGGGCATATATCATCATTCCTTCATTGTCGCTGAGTCAAAATCCTGGAACTCTCTACCTAACAGCATTGTGGGAGTACCATGGGTTGCAGTGGTTTAAGAAAAAGGCGGCTCACCACCACCTTCTCAAGGACAACTAGGGATGAGCAATAAATGCCGGCCTTGCCAATGACACCCACGTCCCAAGAATGAATTAAATATATAATTTATTTTAAACAATCTATACAATAAAATAGTTTATTTCTGACGTTTTCTACTAAGTCAGGTTCCACATGTATGCCACCACCTCTCTCGACCCCTTCACTGCCTCTGTGTTGTCAGACTGCTTGTCTTACATCCAGTCCTGGATGAGCCACAACATCCTCCAATTAAATATTGGGAAGACCAAAGCCACAAACTTCATTCCCTAGCCATCCATTACATCCCCCTCCCTGGCCACTGTCTCAAGCTGAACCAGGCTATTCGCATCCTCTGTATCATGTTTGACCCTGAGCTGAGCGTCAGTCCATCACAAGACCGCCTACTGCCGCCTCTTTAACATTGCCCATCGCCGCCCCTGCCTCAGCTCATCTGCTGCTGAAAGCCTCATCCATGCTTTTGTTACCTCCAGACTTGACTATTACAATGCTCTCTTGACCCCTGCCTCCCATACCTTGTATAAACTTGAGCTCATTCAAAACTCTGCTGTCCATATCCTAACCTGCACTACTCACCCATCACCCCGTGCTCGTCGACCTACATTAGCTCTCAGTCCACCAATGCCTCGATTTTAAAATTCTCATCCTTGCGTTCAACTCCCTCCATGGCCTCACCCCATCCTATCTCTGTAGCTTCCTCCAGCCGTACAACCCTCCGAGAACTCTGCATTCCTCCAACTCTGGCTTCCTACACCCCCACTCTTTTCACCCCATTATTGGCAGCCATGCCTTCAGCTGTCTAGGCCCTAAGCTCTGGAATTCCCTCCCTGGACCTCTCCACCTTGCTACCTCTCTTTCCTCCTTTAAGATGCTCCTTAAAAGCTGCATCTTTGAGCAAGCTTTCAGTCACCCGTCCTAGCATCTCCCTTCATTAATTCGGTGTCAATTTTTGTCTGATTACGCTTCTATGAAGCGTCTTGGGACGTTTTACTACATTAAAGCTATATAAATGTACTAGCTGAAGTGCCCGGCGGTGCCGAGGCTTTTTCGAGGGCATGTTGTTGTTGGAAGAGAGAGAGAGAGCAACTGGGGGGAAGAGAGAGAGCGACTGGGGGGAAGAGAGAGAGCGACTGGGGGGAAGAGAGGGAGGGGAGGGGTGGGGGGAAGAGAGGGAGGGGAGGGGAGGGGGGAAGGGAGGGCGGGGGGGAGGGGAGGGGGGAGGGGGAGGGGGAGGGCGGGGAAGTGAGGGAGGGGGAGGGCGGGGAAGGGAGGGCGGGGGGAGGGGAGGGGGGAAGGAAGGGAGGGAGGGGGGAAGGGAGGGGAGGGAGGGGAAGGGAGGGCGGGGGGGAGGAGGGGGAGGGAGAGCGGGGGGGAGGAAGGGAGGGAGGGGGGAAGGAGGGCGGGGGGAAGGGCGGGGGAGGGGAGGGGGGGGATGGAGGGCGGGGGGGGAGGGAGGGGAGGGAGGGAGGGCGGCGGGCGCCCCCCCCGAGGGTCGCGCCCCCCCCCCCCGGAGGTGAAGACCGCCGATTGCGCGCGCAGCAGGAGCTGAGACGCGGCGTCTCTCTCGGCCGGCGGGCCCGGTTGCCAGGGCAACCGTGACGCTGACCAAGCCAGAGAGAGAGACGCCGCGTCTCAGCTGCTCCTGCTGCGCGCGCGGCCCCCCCCGAGGGTCGCGCCCCCCCCCCCCGTGAGGGTCGCGGCCGCCCCCCCCCTCCCCCCGAGGTGAAGACCGCCGATTGCGGCTGTGCGAGACGTCCGGCGGGCCTGGTTGCCAGGGTAACGCTGGACGCTCAGCAAGCCCCGGCAGAGAGAGACGTCTCAGCTCCTGCTGCGCACGCACCCTAGCGGCGCTGGGCTGAGGCTCGGCCCTCCAGCCTTCGAGTGGGGCCGGGAGGTGCCTAGCTCGGGCGTGGGTGCGGAGGAGACGCCGAGGCTTCTAGGCCTACCTGGAAAAACGGGGAAAGGTAGGAAAATTAATGAGATTAGATAAGTTAATTACTTTCTAAATCATTTTTTTAGAAAACAATATGTGTTTTAAAAGCAACGTTTTTTTTTAAGACGCAGAAAGCGGGAAAAAGAAAGGAAAAGTTTGGAATCAAGATGGCGGCGACTCACCTCGGTTCAGAACGATAAAGCCCGGCCACACGCGCACCGATTGGCCCGGCGGCACACGCCAGCAACCCGGCGTACGATTGGTCGAGCTCGAGGTCACTCTGTCGCTAATGAGCGGATAATGAGATGCTAATGAGCGGAATGTTGAAGGTTTTTGGGATACCGCGGGCGCAATTTTAGCCCGGCCGAAACGTAAATACGCTTAAAACCGTCTCGGAAGCGTAAGCTTTCTTTGGAGGTAACGCACGCGTAGGTACGCCCTGTAACTTTCGAGAGCATACCCGCAACGCACACGCGATGACAGACAGACAGATAGACAGATAGACAGAAAGACAGATAGACAGAATGACAGAAGTACCGATTTATATATATAGATGTTATTGTGGTTGATTGAGAATAAGATCTAATATTTTAAAATAATGCAGTCACACAAGCATACACAATTGATGGTTTTCAGGGGTCTGGTGAAGTTAGGGGGTACTGTTAAATTCCTCTTGCTGCTCATAATTGATAGAAAATAAGTCGATAAATGTGTGCTTATTGAAATAACCACAGCCAGGAAAATTCAACCTGTGTGATAAATCCATATTAACGATAACTTCACTTTGGCCTATTCTGTTTGCTTTCTAAGTCCACAAAGAATCCTTTGGCTATTTTATTAATGCGTATTTTGCCAGTGCAGCCAACCTTTAGCTAGAAAAAGAACTGTTGCTAATTGACAAAATGTATCAATTGTACAGTGCAAAATGGCTAGTTATAGGCACTAACTAATGAGGCAAACACTGCTGGATGCAGATGAGAATAACTGAAAACAGAAAACTCCACTGTGCTGAACACAAACACGAAGCTGCTTTGTAAACAAAACTGGGTACAAAGGGCAGTTACATGTGCACAAATACCTGTAGTGATCGGACCCAAATGAAGTAAGGAAATTTGACCCTGTGTAGGGGGTTTTGATTTGGGGTTTGTGAGGTATATCTGAGGCGTATCTGAGCTGCTCCAGCCCCGTGCGGTTCGAATCGCTTCCCCTCTGGTTCTGACCACCAGACTTATTACGAGCAGCGGTATAAACAAAACGAGACCAGTGTTTGTGTTCGATCCGTGATTCTTAGAGTATGATGTTTTCCAATAACTACACGGAGGCTATAACTTAACAATCAACAGGTGTTTACTGGAGTAGGGTAGTCTCAAGACTGGCGGTACAGAGGCATGCTCAAGGCTTATATACAGGGGTGGTCACTGCCAGTACTACTGTTAAGTCTGTGTGTTATAGTGAGAATTACTACACAGACCACAAGAGTAAATTCAACAGGTCTTTACTGGTTGGAGGTCGGACTATACTGAATACAATATTATTACACTGTGCTTATATACCGGTGTGGTCACCACCGGTATTACGTATACAGCAGCCAAAGAAAGTAGTACCTTTCTTAAGGTGGACCAGGCTTAAGTTCTCTTAAGGTGGAACAGGTTACATACACCACAATCCTCCCTTTTTAGCTTAACAGTCATATCCCCAAATAAACATAACATATATACATATATAACTTCAGGTATAACAGTTCAAAGGTTCAGTCTCTCAGGAGGCTTTCTGATTCGGCTTGGATAACGCCTTTCAGTGGTCTCTGATTCTTGTTGTTGAGGTGCCTCCTCTAGTTGGTTGCCAATGTATTGGGTGTCATCATCATCAAATACATTCTCGGCCGAGATAGATGCTTCAGGTTCATGAACGTCTTCCACAGCTGTCTCTGTCACAACCATGGGTTCGACCCTTGCTCTCGACTCTACCAGTTGATCCGCATGACGCCTTATCACATTATGACCAATATCTACGGTGTACATCAGAGGTCCTTGTCTGGCCCGGATTGTTCCGGACTGCCATTTGTCGTTTCCATAGCCCCTTGCCATCACTGGTTGTCCTACGTCGAAAGTTCGAGTGGTCTTGCTGTTAATATGCCGAAACTGTTTGTTTTCCACTTCCCTCCGCACATTTGGTTTTAACAAGTCCAACTTGGACCGCAACCTCCTGTTATAAAACATCATAGCAGGACTTTGGTTAGTCACGACATGATCGGCGTTTCTATATGACATCAGGAACTTATCGACCTTGTGTTGCAGCGGAATCTGATCATCATTCATGGCCTTAATAGCCTTTTTGAATGTCTGGACAAATCTTTCAGCCAACCCGTTTGTCGCCGGATGATATGGGGCAGAGGTATATTGTTTAACTCCATTCTTCTTTAAGAATTGTTGGAATTCTTCCGATACAAACTGTGGTCCGTTGTCCGAACAGATCTGTTCTGGCAATCCGTTCCTTGCGAATATTGTTCTTAACACCGCAATTGTCTTTTCTGAAGTAGTGGTATTCATCTTGATGACTTCTGGCCATTTGGAATGTGCGTCCACCGCGATTAGGAACATGGAGTCCATGAATGGACCAGCAAAGTCAATGTGTACGCGTTGCCATGGGGCTGAAGGCCATTCCCATGGGTGTAGCGGTGCTATCGGAGGTGCATTTTGCACTTTTTGACACCCAGTGCAGCTTTTCGTTAACTCCTCAATCTGTTGGTCAATACCCGGCCACCATACGTAAGCCCTAGCAAGACTTTTCATTTTAACTCCCCCCAGATGACCTTCATGTAGTTCTTTTAAAACTCTTTCCCTTAACTTGGGAGGAATAATCACTCTTGTCCCGTACATCAAAGTACCATGGCAGATGGACAGCTGGTCTCGCCTTGCCGAGAATGCCGGTAACAGAGGATCACCCCGTGTTGGCCATCCTTTCACTGTCACCTCGTAGACTCTGGACAGTGTCGGGTCGTTCCTGGTTTCTCTTTCAATACTTGCGTTGGTGACAGGTAAACACTCGATAATGGTCGAATGAAATAACTCAACAGGGTCAACTTCCGTCGTGTCTTCATCTTCAGGTAGTGGCAGGCGCGACAGGCCATCAGCATTGCCATGCTGTTTCGTACCTTTGAATTCTATCTGATATTGATGTGCCCCTAAGAAAAGAGACCATCTCTGGAGACGCTGTGCTGTCATCACCGAAACACCCTTCTTAGGGTTAAAAATGGACACCAACGGTTGATGGTCCGTCAGAAGTGTGAATTTTTGGCCCTGTAGGTAATGATTAAACTTCTTCACTCCCCATACAAGGCTAAGGGCCTCCGTATCGATCTGCGCATAGTTGCGCTCAGCGGAGGTCAATGATCTGGATGCAAACGCGACTGGCCTTTCCGTGCCATTTGGCAATTTATGTGAGAGTACTGCCCCAATACCATATGGAGAAGCATCACAAGCCAACCGAATAGGCAGTGTCGGGTTGAAGTGAGCCAACACTTCCTCTGAGGCGATCAATTCTATGCTTTTGCGAAATGCCTTCTTACAGTTTTCGCCCCAGTCCCATGGTACCCCTTTCTGTAAAAGAGCGTTCAACGGATGCAGCACCGTGGATAGATTTGGCAGAAATTTATGGTAGTAGTTAATTAATCCTAGAAACGACCTCAACTGAGAGACATTCTCCGGAACGGGAGCCTTTACAACTGCCGCTATCTTGTCAGGAGACTTATGAAGCCCCTCCCGGTCAATGACATGACCACAGTACGAGATCCGCTTCTGGAAGAACTCACATTTCTGCCGATTTACCCTAAGTCCATACTCTTTCAGTCTGTTGAGCACCAGTTCCAAGTTAGCGAGATGCTGTTCATCACCATCACCTGTGATCAGAATGTCGTCCAGGTAACATTGTGTGCCTGGAATTCCCTGTAATACCTGCTCCATGGCCCTCTGCCAAATTGCTGGAGCCGATGCCACACCAAAAACCAGCCTATTGTACCGGTACAACCCTCGATGCGTGTTGATCGTGAGGTATTGGCGTGACTCTTCTTCAACCTCCATCTGCAAGTACGCCTGCGCCAGGTCTATCTTGGTGAAGTGTTTCCCGCCAGACAGTGAAGCGAAAATATCCTCAATCCGTGGAAGCGGATACTGCACCGTGTGAAGCACCGGATTAACGGTGATCTTGAAATCTCCACAGATGCGAACCTTCCCTGGATCTCCTGGCTTATTGTTCGCAGGACGTTTCATAACGGGAACAATGGGCGTAGCCCACTCACTCCAATCTACTTTAGACAGTACCCCTGAACGTTCTAGTGCTTCCAGCTCCGCTTCAACCGCAGGTCGTATTGCATAGGGTACCGGTCCGGCTTTAAAAAATTTTGGTTGTGCATGTTCATCAATCTTGATGTTTGCCGTAATTCCTCTCAGTGTTCCCAGTCCCGGCTGGAACACCTCTTTAGCCTCATCCAATATTCTGGACAATCGTTTAGGTTTGACAGCTGTTTCCCCGGAATCTACCGTTAGTGCTTTCAAGGAGTGCCAGTCCATATTCATTTTCCTAATCCACTCCCGTCCTAGTAGTGGTGGACCTCCTTCAGGTAGCACATATAAGTCCATTACTTGGCTTCCTTCGCCCTTGTGGACCACTTCTACCTCTATTTTTCCGATGGGGTACACTCTTTGCCCCGTGTACGTTTTCAATATAATCTCCGTATCCTGTAAGGGAATATGTTGGAATAACCTTCTGTAATCTTTCTTATTCATGACCGTCAATGCCGATCCAGTGTCCAATTCCATTTTTACTTGGACTCCTGCTATCTTAAGAGTGACCCAAATTGTCTGGAGGTCTGTATCCTTACCAACGTTGTGTATTCTTAAGCTATCCAGTTCATTACTGCTAGCGTCTGAATCTGACTTCTGTTCCGTCAAACTGTTCTTTGTCACCTTCTGTACCTTTGCATATTTTCCTTGCGGTGACTTTTTATTGCTGGTCTTCTTTCCTGACTGGCATACTTTAGCTATGTGGCCAAACCTGCCACACATTCTGCATTCTTGGTTTTTAAACCAACACTGTTTCTGATCGTGCGTTGTCTTTCCACAACGATAACATTTGACAGAACTCAAACCCAATTTGTTTGTACCGAGTTCCGGTGACCGTAGCTGCATTACTGCCGTGCCTTTCGCTGCGGCCTCGTGTGCTGCTGCCATAGTGACCGCCTTCTCGAGAGACAGCTCATTCTCCTCGAGCAGTCGCCTTTGTGTATCCTGTTTAAATAAACCACACACAAATCTATCTCGAAGTGCCTCTGTCAGTCCCGTTCCAAACTGACAATATTTTGCTAGCTTACGTAATTCCATCAAATATTCAGCATTGCTTTCATTTTGCCGCTGTCTTCTATCGTAAAATTTAAATCGTTCCACTAGCATCAGTGGTGTGGGGCTAAGATGATTTTTTAGGACAGTAACAATCTGTTCGAACGTCTTATCCGCCGGTTCATCTTGTGATAACAGGTGTTTCAATTGCCCGTATGTCTTCGCACCCATTAAGTTTAGTAATGTTAGTGCTTTATCTGTCTCAGGAATTTTATTTGCCTTACAACAGTTTTGTATGCGTTCTACATACATAGCCCAGTCTTCTATATCACTGTCGAAGGCATTAATGTTCCCATGTTTAGGCATCGTAGCAATTTATCGTATTTTTAATGTTATCTAAGATGGCGGCTTCCCGCTCTTGCCGTCGTCCTCCGCCCACAAAATGGCGGTTTTCCCGCGCTTGGCGGTCTTCACCCGTCCCCCGACGCTGTCTCCGCTTCACCGCGGCTCTCGCGCCTTCAGTTTCCCCAGACGCTGCGCCTTTAGCCCGAATGCGGCCCTTATCTCTGGTCGCGATCGACCTCACCGCCCTTATTCCTCCGTCTTCCCAGCCCCGTCTGTACAGCCAACGCGGTTGACTTTCTGTCGCGTCGCTGCCCGGCTTACCCACCACGAGGTAGTAGAAGAAGCTGACAGTCGCTGATGGAGGCTTCGAGGTCAGGATGTCTTCTGCACTCCGGTTGCTCGATGCCTGCCGCTCGACGTGTCTTCCCGTAGGTGATGAGGGTGGAAACCTCTCTTCGACGTCCTGTCTGTGGACGAAGTCGCCGTGGAAATTACTGCAGCAGGGTAAGAATCGGACTCGTCGCCACTGTTAAGTCTGTGTGTTACAGTGAGAATTACTACACAGACCACAAGAGTAAATTCAACAGGTCTTTACTGGTTGGAGGTCGGACTATACTGAATACAATATTATTACACTGTGCTTATATACCGGTGTGGTCACCACCGGTATTACGTATACAGCAGCCAAAGAAAGTAGTACCTTTCTTAAGGTGGACCAGGCTTAAGTTCTCTTAAGGTGGAACAGGTTACATACACCACAACTACAGTATACAGGAGCTGTAAAAGTAGTTCTCTCTTAAAGGTACATACACAATAATTCCTCCCCTTTTAGATTAGCAGTACCCATAATATTCAAATAACAATTAACACTTTAACATGCACATTAAACAGAAATAGTCCATTTATAGATTCAGTCTTTGGGGCGGCTTCCTGATCCTTTCTGGATAGCGCCTTTCCTGAGGTTCTTGTTCTTGGTGCGGAGGCGATTCTGGCCCCCTTTCGTCGGTTAGTTCATCAGTTTCCACTGCTACTGTTTCTGAGGTAGATGCTACCGGTATGTCGGGTTCATCCCCAGGTACACGAGACATGGGGTTGACTCGTTCCTGTGACGCTAAGATCTGGTCGACGTGGCATCTCACAATGTTCTCCCCGACATCCACTGTGTACATTAATGGCCCCTGCCGTGTGCATATCGTTCCGGGTTGCCATTTCTCTGTTTGGTAGTCACGGGCCAAGACTGGTTGTCCTACATTGAAGCTCCTTGTCGGCTTCTCATTGATGTGCTGGAAATGTTTGTCCTCAACATTTCTTTGCACATTTGGTCTGAGCAAATCCAGACGAGATCTCAGCCTTCGGTTAAAGAACATCATGGCCGGGGTCTGGTTGGTAACTGCATGTGTCGCATTTCTGTAGGCTAACAGGAAATTGTCCACCTTATGCTGTAGTGCAATTTCATCATCGCACATGGCCTTTACCGCCTTTTTAAAGGTTTGTATGAACCTCTCAGCCAATCCATTTGTGGCTGGATGATACGGGGCGGATGTGTAATGCCTCACCCCATTCCTTCTCATAAATTTCCGAAACTCTTTGGACACAAACTGTGGTCCATTATCAGAACAAATCTGCTCTGGTAAGCCGTTCCTAGCAAATATGGTCCGTAGGACTGCAATTGTTTTCACTGTAGTGGTTGAGGACATTTTTATCACCTCAGGCCATTTCGAGTGAGCATCCACTGCTATTAAGAACATTGAGTCAATCAATGGACCAGCAAAATCAATATGCACCCGTTGCCATGGAGAGGAGGGCCACTCCCATGGGTGTAGAGGGCCATGTGGTGGTGCATTTTGGACCTTCTGGCATCCTGAGCAGCTCTTGGTTAGGTCCTCGATTTGTTGATCGATCCCCGGCCACCACACATAAGCCCTAGCAAGGCTTTTCATTTTCACCCCTCCCAGATGACCTTCGTGAAGCTCAGTTAGCACTCTCTCCCTTAACTTGGGTGGAATTACCACTCGGGATCCACACATCACTGTCCCCTGGCATACTGACAGCTGTTCTCTTCTGGATGAGAATGCTGGCAACAGTGAGTCGCCATGTGTTGGCCATCCCCTCACCATCAAATCACATACCCGAGACAGTGTCGGATCATTGCGGGTCTCCTTCTCTATATTCGCGTTAGTTACTGGCAATCATTCAATTATTGACGAATAAAATATCTCGATAGGGTCCACTGCTGGTGCTTCCTCCACAGTAGGCAGTGGCAGGCGTGATAGCCCATCAGCGTTTCCATGCTGTTTCGTGCCTTTATATTCTATTTCATATTGGTTCACCCCTAGAAAAAGGGACCATCTTTGTAACCGTTGTGCAGTCATCACCGGAACGCCCTTCTTTGGATTAAAGATGGAGACAAGTGGTTGGTGGTCAGTCAGCAAGGTGAACTTCTGCCCATGCAGATAGTGGTTGAATTTTTTTACTCCCCATACTAGGCTGAGGGCCTCCCTGTCAATCTGGGCGTAGTTGCGCTCGGCTGAGGTTAGTGACCGAGACGCAAAGGCTACTGGCCTCTCCAACCCATCTGGGAACTTGTGCGACAGCACCACTCCAATACCATAGGGTGATGCATCACATGCCAAACGAATTGGTAGTGCTGGGTTGAAATGGGCCAACACCTCTTTTGATGTGATCAATTCTTTGCACTTCTGGAAAGCTCGTTTACATTCATCATTCCACTTCCATGGTACCCCCGTTTGCAGTAGGGTGTTCAGTGGGTGTAATACTGTAGACAAATTTGGTAAGAACTTATGGTAGTAGTTCACCAGCCCAAGGAACGACCTCAGTTGTGACACAGTTTCCGATGCTGGAGCCTTGACTACTGCCTCAATCTTTTCAGGGGACTTATGTAACCCCTCTTCATCAATAACGTGGCCACAATACGAGAGCTGCTTCTGGAAAAACTCGCACTTGTGGCGATTAGCTCGTAGCCCATATTCCTTTAATCTAGTGAGCACCTTCTCCAGGTTGGCGAGGTGATCACTGTCATTTTCGCCCGTGACCAGGATGTCGTCCAAATAACACTGGGTCCCTGGAATCCCATGCAGGGCTTGATCCATCGCCCTTTGCCAAATAGCCGGAGCCGATGCTACCCTGAACACCAGTCGGTTGTATTGGTAGAGACCTTTATGAGTGTTGATCGTGAGGTATTGTTTCGAGGCTTCTTCTACCTTCATTTGCAAGTACGCCTGGGCTAGATCAATTTTGGTGAAGCGTTTACCTCCAGATAGCGAGGCAAAAATATCCTCAATCCGTGGAAGCGGATATTGTACCGTGTGAAGGACTGGGTTCACTGTCACCTTAAAATCCCCACAGATGCGGACCTTCTTTGGTTCCCCAGATGTATTACTCAACGACCTCTTCATTACAGGAACGATGGGTGTAGCCCACTTGCTCCAGTCTACTTTGGACAGTACTCCTGAACATTCCAACCGTTTCAGCTCTGCTTCAACGGCTGGTCGGTTCGCATAAGGCACTGGTCTGGCCTTAAGAAACTTTGGGCTTGCATTTTCCTCTATTTTAATCGTTGCTGTTATGCCTTTTAGTGTTCCGAGTCCCTCCTGGAACACTTTTTTTGCGTCAGTTAGTATTTTTGACAGTCGTCCAGGTGTGATGTCGTCATCCTTTTTGGCCTCAACCTTCAGTGCCTGTATGGATGCCAATCTAATTGTATCTTCCAGATCCATTCACATCCTAGTAGTGGTGGTCCTCCATCTGGCAATACATATAGGTCCATTTTAGGTATTTCCTGGCCTTTGTATATCACTTTCACCCTTATTTTTCCTTTGGGGTAGACTTTTTGCCCCGTGTACGTCTTCAAGACAATTTCTGTAGCTTTCAAGGGTATATGTGAAAATAGCCGCTTGTAGTCCCTTTGGTTTATGACTGTTAGGGCTGATCCTGTGTCCAATTCCATTTTCACTTGGACTCCGTCTATCTTGAGTGTGACCCAGATAGTCTGGTGATCCTCCATTTTGGTTACCTTATGTAGTTTCAGACAACCCAGCTCCTTGTTCCGGAGTCTGTATCACTTTTCTGTTCGTCTGAACTACTGTTCATCACCTTAGGTAACTTTTTGTACTTCTCCTGTGGAGATTTCTTGCTGTTGGTTTTCTTCCCTGACCTGCAGACTCTTGCTATGTGTCCTGCTTTTCCACACTGTCTGCACACTTGGTCCTTGAACCAACAATCCTTCTGGTCGTGTGTTGTTCTGCCGCAGCGATAACACTTCCCTGCTCCATATGACAGTTCATTGGTGCCATATTCTTGCGGTCTCCGTTGTATCTCTGCAGCGTCCCTTGTGGCTGCTTCGTGTGATACTGCCATGCTGAAAGCCTTGTCCAGCGTAAGATCCTTTTCTGATAGAAGCCGTTTCTGGGTTCCTTCACTTTGAAGCCTACACACAAACTTGTCCCTTAACGTATCTGCTAGTCCCACTCCAAACTGGCAGTGTTTCGATAGCTTGCGCAGTTCCGTTAAGTACTCAGCATTACTTTCGTCTTTATGCTGGTTCCTTTTGTGGAACTTAAATCTTTCTGCTATCAGCAGCGGTGTGGGGTTTAAGTGGTCCTGTAGGATTTCTACTATGCTTCCGAAATTCTTATCCACGGGCTTCTCTGGGGTTATTAGGTTTCGCAGTAAGCCATAAGTTTTTGCACCCATGGAATTTAACAAAACCAGTGCTTTCCTAGCATCTGGCACTTCATTCGTCGTGCAGTACACCTCAATGTGTTCCACATATGTCGCCCAGTCTTCGACTTCATTGTCGAACGCAGAGATACTGCCACTCTTCGGCATCCCTGGGTGTGATTTAACCGTCAAAAATGGCATCTCCCGCGCTCTCCCTTCTTCTCCGCTGGCACAAAATGGCACCTCCCGCGCTTTCCTTTCTTCCCGCGCTCGCCCTTCTTCTCCGCTGCAGCTTCTAAAAATGGCGTCTCCCGCACTCTCCCTTCTTTTCCGCGGCTCAATGGCGTCTCTCACACTCTCCCTTCTTCTCCCCGTGGACGCTGTTCAGCCCTTGAGCCCTGGCTGTGCTCTGCGCGTTCTCCTGTGTGCCTTTCTCGTTTCCGCCGCTCGGTCCTGAACCCGGCTGCTGCTTTACCCTCTCTCTGTTTTTGTTTTTCCTCGACGCCGCTCGGTTTTCAACGCCCGGCTGCGCCCTGTGCGCTTCACCCTCTCTCTTACCCCATCGACGCTGCTCGGCTTTTTCTCTGCCATCGGTCGGCTCCAGCCGCCGCTGTCCGGGAAGTGTCTGCGCTGTACCTGTTGCCAGTCTGTTGCTGGATCATCGTGGCTGGGGAACCAAGCCCAGCTCTCAACAGCCTCCCCTGCGATGTTCACTCTCTGCCGGACGACTGGGCGGTTGCTCGTGGTCGACGCCTGTGCTTCTGGCCTCGACTTTCTTCCACCGCCCTCCCGGAGCGAATCCTTGAAGGGAAATGCAGAGTTGCAGGTAGATTCGAATCGATCTCGTCGCCACTGTTGGATCCGTGATTCTTAGAGTATGATGTTTTCCAATAACTACACGGAGGCTGTAACTTAACAATCAACAGGTGTTTACTGGAGTAGGGTAGTCTCAAGACTGGCAGTACAGAGGCATGCTCAAGGCTTATATACAGGGGTGGTCACTGCCGGTACTACAGTATACAGGAGCTGTAAAAGTAGTTCTCTCTTAAAGGTACATACACTACAGTTTGGTGCAAAGAAAACCAATGTTTATTAAAAAGAGAAAAATAAACACTATACAGAGAAAATCACTATGTATGTAACACAATTACACTTAGCGGGGGAGGAGAAATGGACACATCGAGGGAAAATGACTAAAATGATAATTTTAGCGATCCCCTTAACTCCCACCCTTTACACCTATCTAAGTTGTCTTGCGATGGGCCAGAAAGTTTATGCTCACCAGTCTCAGATGTTAGAACGCGTGCTCCGTGCCCCGTTGCCTGCCGATGTCTTTAGGGTTTTCACTGCCCAGAGCAGAGATACCCCAGTGATTTAAAATGTAACTGCGGGTATCCTGCTTCCCTTGGACGGGCTCTTCGTCGTCGATCTTCTTGATGGTAAGGCAGGGCACCGGAGTCCAGGCGAGAGAGAGAGAGATGGCTTCCCGAGGGACTACTTATACCCCTTTCTGGGAGCCCTTATCACTCGCCAGATCAGCTTGTTTCTTTGTCTGACCTGGACGTGTTGAAGTCTATACAAAGGAAACCGTTCTGGGCCCATCGACCTGGATGGCCGGTTAATCGGTTTTTAAAAGTCCCATAAGTGTTTTCCTTTGTGTAACTGGTCTTGTGATGGGGCCATTCCAGTTTTAATGCCCCGTTGATCGTTTCCAAACAGTGTTGAAGTCAGCTAACGAAGGTCTGAATGCAGCTATTACCCATTGATTATCTGTGCAAATGGCCTTGATGGGTTTTAATCAGAGGCCCGAATGCCACTGTTTGCTTCTCATACATAAATGCAGAAGGCCTGTCTGCCTTCTAATTTCTGGAACATTCCTTCTTTATCAGTCCAAACCTGAACTTTGCAGGCCTTGGCCATGAGGTTGACCGTAGCCATCTTGTTGGGCCCTGGAGCCCTGGATTTTAAACTCAGTCCAGCCAGGGTTTCTTCAATAAGCCAGAAGTAAATCTTCAGGGGAGACATGAAATTTGCGAATCCTTTCACCTGAACATTTTGAGAAAAGCCTAGTTGATTTTTGAAAACAGACACAAAGATATGCCTATTTTTTGTAACAAGCTCCGTGTCTGTTGAAAAAAGTCACTTAGGAAGCTCAGTTAAAAATATGCTAAAGGTTTTTTAAGTTCATAGATATGTTTGCTTATCTGCATTTGTGAGTATATTATATATAAAAAACTAAGTGTCAACTTGGCTTAGTGGACACACTTTTGCCTCTGAGTCAGAAGATTGTAGGTTCAAGCCCAACCAGAGAAAGTGAGCTCATAAACTTCAGTGCAGTACTGATGAAGTGCAGCATTGCTAAAATGATGAATTTCTGACAAGATGGTGAATCAAGGCTCTGTCAGCCTGTTCAGGTGGATGTAAAAGATCCCATGGGATTTTTTTGAAGTACAAAACAGGAGGTCTACTGATGTTCTGGCCAACAATCTGCCTTCAACCAACGCCATCAGCATAGATTAACTAGTATTTCATCTCATTGCTGTGTGCAAATTGGTTACCCCACATGCCTACATTACAAAAGCAACTGCACTTCAAAATAATTAATTTGGGACATCCTGAGGAGGTGAAAGACGCAATAGAAATGCAAATTACTTTATAAAATGTTAAACTTCTCAGGTGGTTCTACAAGACCCCATGACACTATTGGAAGAAGTTCTCCTGATACCCTGGCCAACATTTATCACTCAACCAACATCACTAAAACAGATTACCTCTATCAACTGTGGCTCAGTTGGGAGCACACTCACATCTAAGTCTAGAAGGTTGTGGGTTCATAATCCCACTCCATGAGACTTGAGCACAAAACTCTAGACTGACACTCCAGTGCAGTGCTGAGGGAGTGCTGCACTGTTGGAGGTGCTGCCTTTCAGATGAGACGTTAAACCGAGGTCCTGTCTGCTCTCTCGGGTGGGTGTAAAAGATCCCATGGCACTATTTTGAAGAAAAGCAGGGGAGTTATCACCTGTGTCTTGGCCAATATTTATCCCTCAATCAACATCACTAAAACAGATTATCTGATCATTATCACATTGCTGTTTGCGGGGGCTTGCTGTGTGCAAATTGGCTGCTGTGTTTCCTACATTGCAACAGTGACTACACTTCAAAAAAAGTACTTCATTGACTGTGAAGCGCTTTGGGACGTCCGGTGGTCGTGAAAGGTGCTGTGGAAATGCAAGTCTTTCTTTCATTTATCTCGGTGCTGTCTGTGCCATGTTGATCTGCACAAATTAGCTACAGTGTCTACTTACATTACAACAGCGACCTCCCTGCAAAAAGTACTGCGTTGGATGAGAAGCGCTTTGAGGGGCGTCCTGGGCTGGTCTAAATGAGAAATAACAACAGAAAATGCTGGAAAAACTCAGCAGGCCAGGCAACATCCGTGGAGAGAAAATAGAGTCAACGCACCCGAAACGTTGACTCTATTTTCTCTCCATGGATGTTGCCTGGCCTGCTGAGTTTTTCCAGCATTTTCTGTTGTTATTTCGGATTTCCAGCATCTGCAGTATTTTGCTATGGTCTAAATGAGCTGTCCACAGACTGAACCGAAGGGAACTACAAATCCCAGCGAGCACCGCTCGAGGCGCATGCGCAGGCGGGCGACAGCCGCGGTGAACGGCAGCGGTGGCAGCGCGCAATACGTGGGCCGGGCCGCGCAGCGCAGCGCAGAGGCGGGAGGCGAAAATACCTGAAGTGGTAACCGAAAGACGCCCAAATCTAGTGCTCCGGGAGCCTGAAGACAGCTCGGCGTTTGAGAGCTGGAGTGCTGCGGAGGCTTTGCCAGTCTGGATTACCGCAAGGTATCTCCGAGCAGGCCGCGTGGTTGCCATGGTTCCCTTGTTCCATCAGTAGATATTCCCCCCCACGCACACACTGTGCTGGGCCTGGGGAGGGACTGAGGAAGCTTTCGATCAATCCGACCCCGGCGCTGCAAGGCTGTTTTCGGGGCACCTGCGATTTAATGTTTCATTTAAATTCCACCTTACCCCCCCCCCCCCTCCTACACCTGAGCTACAAGTTGCCTGTGGAACTTCTTTTGATCCTGGGCTACATACACTGATTATGGATTTTTCTAAATATCGAGATGCTCAAATAATCTTAACAAGAGACTGTTGGAAAATGCTTCCCGCTGTTAAATTGAATGGCCCTTTGACACTTGACATCACATCTCAATCCTTTTAAGTATAGTATGCCATATATTTCTATGCATTTGTCAGGTGTTTACACAACGTGATTTTACTTTAACATGAATTTCTAATCGTGCAGTGAGAAAATGGAGAATTACAATAGCATTGGTTAAATAAATTAATAAGCTAAGCTCACAAATAACTCCTCAAAAGTAGAGATTTGTCAGTATTAACTAACCTAAGCTATCTGTTGTGTGGAAAGCATGCATTAGCCATGGTGCATGTATATATATATGTATATAATCAAGAGAAAAATATTCGATCTCAAAAGCTGCAAGAGCAGTTAGTGATGGTGCAACAGCAGTAGGCCAATGTTCAATTTGAAAGTGTTTAAATGCAGTTAAGATGAAAATGAAATTAATACATAGTGGATCTTGCACCTTATGGGCATGAAATCCATTAATTTTTTTAGGGTTGTGTGAGTTCTGAACTTTTGATATCGTAGCTTACACGTTATATGAAGTATTTACATTGCATGTAAAAGTGGTAACATTAACAGTTCTAGCTTCACACTTAAAGTTAAGTATTGCAACCTGCATGTTTAAAAATTAAGCACATTTTGCATTAATTCACTCCAGTCTGATCATTTCCCCAAAAGATTTAAGTCCTCCTTTGTCTTTTTTTTAAATCAGAGGTTACAGTAGATAGGTCAACCTTTGTGTCAATGTACCATCTCTTAAGACTCGTATAAATCAAGCTTTTGTATGTACTGCAATATGTTTATATAAATGTACAGTAATTTTATACTGGTCACATCACCAGAGTGATTCACCACCAAGGATAGGATGTGCCTTTATTATGTATTTTTTGGCCCTGTACAAATTGTGCTTTTGTGCTGATCATGTTCTGGGAACTTTGCAATCCTTGATTTGAACATTGCAAGTACCTTGGCCTCCCATGTATCGTGTCTGTAACAACTTGTCCCTACTATTAGTTTCATTTTTGTTGTTTCGTATGACGGGGAACAGCTTATAATGGGATTATTAATGGAATTCATTATCACGTCTCTGTTCACAACTTCAGTGGTCCTTAGAGCCGTCCTGGAGTCATCTAACTGGTAATTTGTTTGTGACTTCATGGTTACTTTTTTCACACCTTGTGCAGCTTCCTCCAATTATGTTTTATTGCCCACTGTCCTTTTCACTGACTTAGCTCTGCAGCCTCAATCTGGCCAACTGGACATCTTTCATTACACCAAGGCCTTCAATTATCAGATTAACCCTTTACCTTTTATGATTTTTATTGAATCATAAAAACTGGTCACTTGACCCACCAAGTCCATCTTTCTCCCTGTGTGGAACCTAGGTCTAATCCTACTCTTTTTTTGCTTGCACCTCATATCCTTTCTACTTCTGTGCTTTAATTTGTTACTTTTGTAAATCTTTCATTGAATTAATGTCATCTAATACACATCTACTTATTCTTACTATTAAAGTGATGGAAAATAGAAACCACTATTTTCAAAGTATTCTACTTGCAACAAGTGTTATCTTTTTCACCCTGGTATAGAAGGCTGTAAACTTTCTGTTCGTTTTACAGGCAGTTAAGCTACTACCATTTGAAATCATAATTTTGCCCCAACTTAATTTGAATAGCCATTCGCTTTAATAAGTAAAACTGTTTTCTGTATTTGCCAGACACTGATGCAACCATGTTGAAATGTATTACAGCATTGTAAAAATATTGGCCCGGATATTCCGATCCCTACGGGTGAGTACACGCTGTGTACCCGCCCATAGGGACATCGGAAATGCCAGTTTCATGCACAGAGTGCATGCGCTGAAAACCGACATTTCCGATCTGTCAAGAATGCTTTTGACAGATCAGACGCCTGCCCTGGAGAAGGGCCTCTGCGAGCGGATAGTTCCGCTTTCTGGAGACCCTCCGCCCGCAGAAAACCCTTAGAAATCTTACGCCTGGTAAAAGCAGCGTAAGGCCTGCTTTTACCAGGATAAGAGTTGAAAAAAGTAAAAAAAAAAAGTAATTTATTTTTTAAAAAATACTTTAAAAAAGGTATGTTTATTTTTAGCCCCGTGAAAAACTTATTATTTTCAAAAAATTAAATTTTTGTTTGAAATATTTAATTTTTTGTAATTTCAACTAATTTAAAAAATGTGATTAAAAAAAAACATTTATTTAATGATTTAAAGTGTTTTTGGGGTGATCTCCATTCATATATTTGACAGGTCTGTCAAGTGTATGAAGGGAGATTCCCTTCTTTGATTGGCTCCCCATGGCCCACGTGATCCCAGGGACGCTTGCGAACCGCCTGCGCCCCTGGGATATGTGGGCCCTGCGCACTTGGAGTTGGAGAGGCCCAGCATCGGAACTGTACGCACCTTGGGAGCCCTCAGGTAAGTGCGTACATTTTTTTCAGATCGGAGGCTTCCACACGCGGGAAGCCTCCGATCGGAAAATACGGCCCATTATCAAATGACACCAGACTGTTCTTGACTCTGAAGGCAGCACTCTTTAAATTATCTCTGGACCAATTGCTATACACTGCAGTGACTATTTTCTTCAGCTATTGCTAGGACTGATTGACAAAAAGATTGTATTCAATGTCTCATTTAATATTAAAATATTTTTAGAGTAGTTATAGTGATCTTCAGTATTTTAGTATTTTACACAGCTAGTAAAATAAAATTAGATTTAAATGCTACCTTAAAGCTACTTGTAGCAGAATCATGCTTTAACTATTTACTCTATATTATACAGCAGTCCAAATGTGAGCATATAAAGTTAATATAAGAATTACTGCAATTTGCTTACTACTTTGAGAATTAATCACTTTTCCAAACCACAACTATTTTTAATTAAATTTGACTTTCTTCTCCTTCACTATTATATACTCATTAGCTGTGTTGACCCTTTAAAAAAAAAATTGTAACATCATGCTTGAATTTTTTTGATCCACTGATTTTTTTTCTTTCCACCATTTTTTTTTCTTTCCACCATTTTAAAAAAATCTATCTCCTGCTACCTTGAGAAGAGCATTGACTAGAGAGAGCAAAGTTGTACAAGTGGCAGTACCTCACCTACTTGGCCATTCATGTGTTAGCTTCAACTGGATATTTGACTGTGGGAGACATAGCCAGTCCTTTTCTCACATGACATGTGCACTTCTGGTAGGAGTGGCTAGGTGGTGATCAGCAATGGGAACCAGTAAATCTTTCCTGTCCCAAACCCAGAGTGCGTAGGCTATCACTAGCCTGACTTGAGATCAGCTAACTCGGCACAGACAGGGAATCATACCTGTGGTCTTGCTGGTCTATATGGCTGAGGTGCTTGCTGCTTTAACCAACTGAATCATCGGGGAAGTTTTTTTATGACCTTTTCTAAAGTTTAGAATAACATTAAACAGCTAAAAGTTGTATTATCTGAATTGAATCTTATTTGCTTTTGTCAGACATGTAAAAAATATTTATTTCAGATCGATATTTCAATAATGGCAGATATCTTCAGCTACTTCGATTGGACAGAACTGAAGTTTAATATAGCTATCCTGGCTGTTGCTTTCAACCCATTGTTCTGGAATATTGTGAGTATTGGATGTTGCTTATACTGTTCTGTATATTCAGTTTATTCTCTATTGGATGTATTATCATACAGTTTGTCAAGATAGTCACAAATTCCTGAAATCCCCACCCAGATACCATGATGAGAGAGATCTAGACCTATTCATATAAAATGTAAACAATTTCCCCTGGTGCATATTCACAGGAAGTGTCCAATAGGTCCTTGACATGTAAAGGATGCTGATTGGCTCAAATTTCACATTCACTAAAAGGCATTCAAAATCACAAACTATAAAACAGCAATGTTTTTACAGTCTGAATTCATTAAGAAGTAAATAATGAACAACCACAAAAGCAACCAATCAAATCCTTGAAAAACATGAAGCCCTTCAAGTGGCCATATCTCACCACCCCAATATATACCCCTGAAAATAGTTCATTACATAATAAACACACGAAACATTAAACAACTTTTGTGAGAAAAAAATCAATATGATGTTTCATCTCAGCTCACGAATCCCTTCAATAACTCCTTCCTCCCCTTGGAAAATGCCTCCCATCTCTCCGGAGCCACTGTTCCCAGAGCTTGAAATCTTGGGCCCCGATGTTTCTAAGAACATAAGAATTAGGAGCAGGAGTAGGCCATACGGCCCTTTGAGCCTGCTCCGCCCTTCAATAAGATCATGTGATCTTCAATCCCAATGCCACTTTCCCACCCGATCCCATATCCCTTGATTCCCCTAGAGTCCAAAAATCTATTTATCTCAGCCTTGAATATACTCAAAGACTCAGCATCCACAGCCCTTTGGGGTAGTTGGGGTAGAGTATTCCGAAGTTTCACAACCCTCTGCAAATATGTAAATTTTCAGGCCTCCGCACAAGCACCCAAGTGCCCTCCCTGTCTTCACTCAGAATCTCCTGAGGTTTCTGCTGCATGTGGTATTTTCCTCCAACCTCACTGAGTGGTTCAAGCAGTGAATGCACTGCGGAAGCTCAGAGACAGCAGACTCCAAAAGCATTTTCCCTACTGTGACCTTAACAAAAATCAAATAGTTAACAAATAGATCAAAACCTGACTCAAAACTTTAAATAAAAAGTCAATATGAACAAAAAACATAATCTGAAAGTGAAAACATTAATGTAAAACCAAAATGAGAACCAAAAAATAATATTGAAAGATTTGGAAAATAAAACGAGACCATTTCCCTGTCTTGGATTTTTAAATCCCCATGAGCAACATCACAGGAGTTCACCTAAAAGTTTTAATATAGCATTTTCACTTGCACTACAGATACTGTGGTGTCCCACCTCTCTAACTTGCTGTTGCTGGACAGTGATATAAGGAGGGGGGGAAAGTATTGTATCGCAATATCAGTAAATTGCATAGCCAAGTGGCCTGTGAAGAGAAATAAGAAAAGAAGGAAATAAAAAAGAGGCAATTTACACCACAATAAACAATGCAGTATTTCCTTTATTTTCACAGTGATGGAAGTGTGTTGCCTTGTTTGCAGTGTCTGGTCGTATTGGGAAGTTGAGGCTGCCACAGTGTACTGAAGCAGCACTGCTCACCAATCTCTCACTACCAGTGTGGTAGTTAATGGTTTTTAATGATTGATGAGAGCTGATTAGGTAGTTAACTATTTTTAGTTATTAAGCTGTTACTAGTGACGCAACGGTCCATCAGAATTTGTTTTCAAGTTTAAAAGCTTATCTCTTTTGATAAGGATATGCACTAACTTTTTATATGACAGCGGAGGTTCAACCTTGCCAGTGTAAGACCATTTCTTTCAGGTGGCTGTACCAACAGTGCAGAAAGACTTTTTGCCATTTTATACTGCACTTTTAATATTGGATCTGTGTCCAAGAGGGCACAACACCAACAGCAAAAGTGCAGTATAAAAGCAACCTAGCTGGTGTAATCCAAGAGTCCAATCCCGTCGAAGAATTGTGTGTTTAAGAGGTGCGTTGCAGTGCTGCACAGCTATATACAAGATAGGCTTGAGGTAGTAATGCGCACAGTCAAAGCAAGTGCCTCTGGCTGGTTCATATGTTAGTTAGGTACAATACAGCAGTGCAAACATCGTTTTTTTTAAAAGTAGTTTCTTTGAAAAATAAAACATGCATTTTGTAACATCTTTGCAAGATTAAACAGAATTTAATATGCTGATGGGAGTTGTTTTTGTACATTAGATTGTGTGTTCTGCTATCCTGACATTTAAAGGTTAGATTGACAGTCTTTGTTTAAAACAATAGTGAACTTCAAGAGCCTACCTGCACTTAGCTTCATTCTTTTTAAAATAGCTGGCAGCCCTCTGGTATATCACGCAAGTAGTAGTTCATAAACTGTGTCAGCAGCATATTTGCCTGTGGAGGACATCAGAGCTAAGCCGAACCCTCACCCAATGTCCACACATGCACACTTTGCAGCAAGGAGCACTAGATTGGGAGTGGGAACCCTGGCTGATAACTTGCTCTATTTAGGAGCACTGAGGGCTACTGAAACACTTCAAATGTAGCCCTGGCTGAGAATTGGCTAACTCCATGCATACTTAGAATTGAACTTGAGACTTCTCTGATCGGAATGACTCGGTTGCATACTATGAACTATATAGGCATTTACCTATTAAGCCATCAGTAGTGCTACACACTAACCATTTTATTGATAAAGGAGCAAATTTGGCATGCATTTCTACCTTTGATCTTTTGACGTATTGCTTTGGAAAGAAGTGCTGAGCACTGATATTTATAATCTGATGTTCTAAATTTTGAGGGTTTTTACTTTCCAATTTTTCTCCCTTGCTTTTTTCCCTATGGTCTTCCCAGGCTATCCAACACCTGGAATTTGCTTTTCTCTCTGATGTGAGACTGAATAGTGTGTAGGATAAGACTTCCATCCCTGTATTGCTGCATGTTGGTGTTACACCCTCTTTAAATGCAGAATGTTTTTAAAATTGAGCTTTTGGAAGTTGGGATTAGAAGATTTTTCGGAGATTGAATTTGGTGCTTATGCCTCATTTAATTTAAATGTATAACAAAAATAAGGATAATAGTGCAGGAAATAAAAACAGAAAATGCTGGAAATACTCAGTAGGTCAGGCAGCATCTGTGGAGAGAGAAACAGAGTTAACGTTTCAGGTCGATGACCCTTCGTCAGAACTGGAAAAAACTGGAGATGGAACAGGTTTTTAAGCAAGTGTAGGGGCAGGGAAAGAGGGGAGGGGAGATGATATAGTGTAGGAACTGATTTGATGCTGACAGCTGCTTAAGAATAGTACGAGAAGACAGAACCAAGTTATACTGCCACGCTGTCAGTACATGTGCTCTGTTTATTCGTACTTAAACATGTGCAAGTTCAACTCACTGGCATCAAAATGTTTTAATGTTAGAAAATAGCTGATGTAATTGTTGGCTCTTTACCAACATTGGAAACTTTAGGCGTTCCAACAGATCGCCTGGGATCTTCGGTTTAATTAAATGACCTTGTGTCGGCTACAGTTATACTGCGACTGGCATGGAGTCTGTTTTAAGTGGTATTGCCTCATATTTCTCTGCATTAAATTTTACTTGACCTGTATCTGCCCAATCTACTAACTTGTTTCTATCCTCCAGAAATTGGTTACGGACAGCTTTGCATCTAACTAAGGTTCCTGTATTTGTCGTGCTAATTTTGATATGCTTTCTCTACCCAAATGTAGATCACTTGTATTATATCTTATTAAAAGTCTTATATCTGTGCATACTCCTTACAAAATCAAATTTCTCGTTGTCACAATTTTGTGTTCGCTCTTTCTATTTTAAATTTGTACATCCAGATTTATACCGTAAACTGCCTATGTATACTCGTTAGCTTGTAATTTCACAATCTGACCACCTGTATTTATTTTTTCCCCATAAATCACTCCGTGCTTTCTGAATTTCTTTGCTCCCCTTTTCCTCAGCAACTGAAATTTTTAATATCCAAAATAAGGGTTTAAGCAAAATTTTAAAAAAATTGAAATGACATATCTCAGAATAATTAGATTACATTTACCCATTGCATTTTTTAAATGGCTTCATCAACTTCTCCCAAAAGCCTGAACTCGGATTTGCTATTTTTGCTGCGAGCTGTGCCTGAGGTGAATGTAGGCGGTGCAGTTGGAGCATATGCAGTGTACTAAGGTTCCCAGGATACAAACAGTAGCTCGAATATTTTTTAGTTACTAATAATTTCTGCACACTTTTTTTCATAATTATTTATAGGAAAGCAGGATGCTGGTTTTAAAAGCTTTACTCATAACCTGTAAATTGAGTTTTTTTTAAAACAAAGAAAATTGTTTTTTAAGAAAGTATGGGCTGGATTTTTCCAACCTCAGTGGGTCCGGGCGGGCGGTGTCGGCAGCGTGTGGGGACCTCGCATCTGTCTCGATCCCGGCCTTCAACAAGATCTTCCGATGATGGGCCTTGTTAAGCCTGCCCTGCAAGGTTCCCGGCCAATTAATAGGAAGCGGGTCTGATGATGTCATTTGATAACGCGTCATCAGCCGGTTTCCTTAAAGGGGTCATGTCCAAATTGATTTTGACAGTTCTGCTGCCAGTGTTCTGCAGCATTGAGGTGTTGCAAACACTAACGAGCACTGCACAAAGGTGCACTGCTGCACCCAGGCTCTCCCATTATTCCCTCCATCTACTTTATGGAGGGAGTCACAGCAAGCACGGAGATTCTCTTCCCTTCCAATGGGCGGAAGAGACCTCCCCAGGAGATCAACGCAGCCTGGTTGCACATTGCACAGGAGGACACAAGCAGGGATGTTGTCAGGAGGACCAGGCTGCAGTGGCGCAAGCCTTTCAATGGTCTCAGTAGATCACGAAATGTTACTGCAATGCCACACTCAGCCTCATCCTGCTGTGCCACTCATCACACCCCCATCACTCTGTTTTCCCTACCCTACTCCTGCACTTCTTTACTCACACCAACTTACCTTGCACCTCCACCCATCTCCCTGTATCTTCATTATCACTTCCCCATCTCACTAGCCACTTCTCACACTCACCCTCATCCTACTGCAAGCATGCCAACTAACAACGCACAAGGTTAGGCACTTGGGTGGCTTAGCCAATGTTCATGTGAAGTTTCTGTTAATGTGCTGTCAAACATTGAAATCTTTATTTTCAACACTTTGCGTTCTTGGACAGATTTGTGCGCATCTTTGAAAGTGTCTTGGTGAGTTGCAGTGAATGGTGAGACATAATGTTTCCCCCCCCACCCCCCGACCCCAATGGTGATGAGTGAAAGGAATGGCTTGGACATTGTAGGGATGCTTTATGGTGCTGGTGTGGGGTGGTGCCAACCTGGCGCATCATGTGGCTGCCAGGGTGTACAGTGTTAAGTGAAGTTAATCTGGACATGGTGAGTCCATCGCTGGTGTCCCGGGCAGCAATGTGCATGGGTGATGATGTCCTGTGTCCAGTGCACCATCAGTTGATTGCGGAGAAGGTTGGTGTGGATGTTGGTGCTGCTGGTGTTGGGGCTGATCATTTTGGGCTTCTGAGGACTGAGGTGAGATTTTTTCAAGGGCACTGATGCTGCTGGAATAGATGGCAGGTGAGGTTGAGATGACTGAAGTAATCTGTCAGTGTTGAGATAGGTTGTTCCAAGGAGGTGACAGTGGATAGAGAGATTACTCCAAACACTTCAAAAGTGCATAAAGCTGAAAAGTGGGTTTTAAATACTGAAGGCTGAAGCTTCTGAGATTGAAAACTGACCAGCTGTAAAATGGCAGGTTTTAAACCACTATTGCAGCTGTCGCCTATTGAAAGAAATGGAGAGTTGTTCAGAACCTGATATACTTACCTGGCGTGATCCCCCGAGCGACGGGAATCTCGTGGAAAACTTGGCAAAATGCTTTGGAACTGGGAAAATGGGGATTTAATTACTTTAAACACCTTCCTAACAAACACAATTGAATGACTCGTCGCTTAGTGCCGTGTTTGCAACGCGCAGGCAGAAACGGCACTTGGGAAACTGAGGAGGAGGCGGGTTCAGAGCGGGATACCGGCCCGCTGGCAATCTTTTGGATTTTGACAGTGGACCCGCCTCCAAACCCGCCCTCTGAGAGCTGGCAAAATTCAGCCCTATGTGTGAGAGAGAAAGAAAGCAAAAAAAGACAGATTACTGCTTACACAACTGTTGTAGATTTTGTTTTGCGTTCAATAAACTTCAGCAAGCACATTAAGCTGAGAGAGAAAGACTGTCTTACCTAATTAATTTTTAATTCATTAAAAAAAATAAAACACCAATTAGTTGAATCATCCCTAATGATCACCTGTGTTATGTTGACAGCTGGAAAATAAGTGCTCAAATTATAAACAGCTGTCAGACAGAGTGAGTGAGAGTGAGAGATATAAGGGACCAAATGCAGCTGATCCCGATCGTCTACTGTAAGTTTAGCGGGAGACCAGTGGAACCGCCAGAGAAACCACATAGAGCCCCCACAGAATTTTCAGGCAGTAGTATTTGGATCAGCCTCTCTTAGAACAACCTATTCTGAATGAGTAGGTTTGAGTATAAAACTGCTTGTTCAATGAGGTTTACCTACTTCAACATTAGATTAATTAGTTATTTCCAAAACTTAATACTTAAAGGTGCTCAGTCATGGTACTGTATCTTCTTTTCAATTGTTACAAATGGTATATGAAGAGCCTATGGTAATAGATAATTGTTATTCATGTGTAAACTCAAATATCATCGAGAACAGTTTAAGTCAAAGTCTTGCACAAATGGATAAGCAGTTTCACAGAATGACACATCGTATAAGTATTTGACAGGACTAAATACTGATTCAGAAGTGTTGTATTGTGCTTGAACATGTTGATAAAACTACTCATTATTGGTGAAAGATTCATATAAACCAAGTGAAGGGCGCTGAGGTAGCACTGAATGTTGGAGAATCAATGCTGAAAGCCATGGAGTTGGATTGAACATGGGTTTGACCCCCACTGCATGGGTGGGATTGTTGAATTGAAGCCTTAGGGCTGGATTTTGTCAGTGGAGTCGACTTGGAGGCGGGACTGCTGCTTGTCGTGTAAATGTCCCGCCTCCGTCCTCGCCTGACCATTCAGAGGGATTTTCCTCTGATTGAGCCTGTTAAGCCCAATTAGGGAAGAAGTCACTGACCGATCACGCCAATGTCAGACGTGCTATCTGTCAAGACTTCTTGAAAGAAGAAATTACAGCGTTTGACAGCTCTGTGAGTTTGATTCGTTTTTGTGGTGAGGACTGAAAAAACATTGTAAAAAAGTAAATTTCCGATGTCTGATGGATCAGAGGGTCCATCAGCCATTACCTGAAATTGACAAGGTGGATGTCCGCTCTCCCGATCCAGCACGGCTAAAGGCTATAGAAGTAAAAAAAGGTAAGTGAACACTTTTTTAAGCTTATCACTCACCTTGCATACTTACCACTCCACACTTGCACCCATCACTCACCTCTACACCTTACTTCCAGGTGCCTCCGACTGCCGCAGGCCTCCTCCACCCCAGCGGGTTTCTCCGAGGTTGGGAAGCCTTCAGCTGTGAAGGTAAAATGGCACTGATCCTTTTTTCTGCCTGTTAACTACCTGTTAACAGGCAGTTAAAAGGATTAAAAGCCTTTCCCGCCTCCAGGAGACAGGACCCGAAGCTACACATCCTCCCGCCTCCTGGCAAAAGGGCACGGAGGCGGGATGGGGGCGGGTTTACCATCCGCCCCCACTTTCTCCGATTTTACGTGCTGTCGCGCCTCCATGCCTGCCTCCTCGGGGCTTGGAAAATCGAGCCCTTAGTGTCTCACAATAGGAGAGAGGGAAAATGAGCAAGGAGAGTCAGTTATGGCACTACCTAGTGCCTTTTGATGCCAACTACAGGATGCAGTGAAGTAGAATGGAAGCAAGCTTGCTCATTTGCCTTTTTGGCAACAAAAGAATTTAGGCCAGGGAGACCGAATGTAGAGGACGTGTAGAAGAATAAAAGTTACATGAAAGGAGCGTATTTTACACATTTCTCCCTCCCCCCCCTTTAATTTTCTTGTCTTCTTTCCTGAAGTGCTGACCAATGTTCCCTTTAATTTTTTTTGGGTACGTGACCCCTTTGAGGGGCTGCACGGCCCATTCAAAAAAACGCTCATGCATGGTTTTTCCCATTGGAAAAGCCGGTGAGCTGGCTGCGCGGAAGGTCCAGAGCGCTGACCGGCTGCACAGCTTAAATGGAGCATTGGTGCTGACTTTTGCTGGGTATGGTTCCATGTGTGCTAGCAGCCTTTCAGTACCTCACTTAAATGACCTTTATTCTTGCATAAACCTAAAATGTCAGCGGGCTATTCTAGAATGGGGTGTAATTTTCCACCGGATCCCATATCCCTTGATTCCCTTAGAGTCCAAAAATGTATTGATCTTAGCTTTGAATATACTCAACGACTGAGCATCCACAGCTTGCTTGCCTTCCATTTTGCCTGTGAAGTACTTTGGGATGTTTTTGACATTAAAGGCTTTAAATATAGTTGTTATATTAGTAGTAATCAATAATTTAAAATATCAAAATTGTTTTGATTATGATCTTCTGGTTCAGAAATGGCTCTCCTGTAGCCCCACTTAAAAGAAAATACATCTTCTTGCAATTGGAGGATTGTACCTAGAATCTACTGCTTAGCAATAGCTCATGTAGCAGTGCACCAATTTCCCTTCAACAGCCTTTTGGATAAGATGTTAAACCAAGGCCTTGTTTGCCCTCTTAGGTGGATGCAAAAGATTGCACGGCACTATTCAAAGAACTGGGGAGTTCTCTTGGTATCCTGGCCAACATCTATCCCTTGACAAACATCATTAAAACAGATTATCTTATTATTTTTGCTATTGATGTTTGTGGGACCTTTCTATATGCAAATTGCCTGCCATGTTTCCCTACATTATAACAGTGACTGCAGTTGAAAAAGTACTTCATGAGCTGTGAAGTGCTTTGGGACATCCTCCGGGTGTAAACATGTGAAAGGTGCGATATAAATGCAAGTTCTTTCTTTCTTGCACCAACAAAAACCTTTATTAATTTTGCACTAATTTTTGGGATTTGAACCAGAACTTTGACCTATTACAAGAATGTTCCAATAAGCACAAGGGGAGGAATGTTCTTCTCATTCACAATACATGGTGGGAGGGGGTGGAAAGAGAGAGAAGTTCTATCCCCTGAATGTGCAAAGGGATTAAAATTAACTTGTACCACACATATAATTGGCAGATACCCAAAGGAACCATACGGTGTCAAGGTGTCAAAAGTATATGTCAACCACAAGTTAGAAAGAAGTTTGCACACAACTTAATTTTAAAAATTCTATGCAACTTGCCGTTATGGTCAGAATAGGATCAGGTTATATTTTGATCTTTGTAGGGTAGGGTGGTTGTGTGTGCAATATCCTTAGAGTTTGTTGTGTTATCTTTCAAGGAGGTGTTATCTTTCAAGGAGGGTTAAACAATCAGTAGAGAACAATATCCTTAATCAAAGATGGACGACAAATACAAATGCTTTTGAGTGAATGAACAGGGATTTTTTTAAAGAACATTAATGATCATGTCAGATTATCTGATTTTATACAGTACAATTTGGGACAGACACCGAAGTTCGAAATGTCCAGTTATATTGAATGCTGTATTTTTACCATGTCCACATCCTGCACCTTAACAGGATGCAGCTGACCTTATCCATCACACAGTAGCCAATTTTACATAATTAAGCCTGAGGAGTTTTATTGCACAATTTACTACAAAAAATAAAACAGAATAGCAAACTTTTCAAAAACTTCTATACGCAGCTAAGAAAAGCACAAGTACTTCACTTTTCGCCAGCTTTTACAGAAATGCAAAACCTTCAAAATAAAAGACCGCTTTCAGCAGTTTTGGTATCTTTTGAGTAAAATCCGAAGGAAGTAATAGTCAATCCCACACCTAATCTGCATCTATAAAAAATTATAAACACCAGTTTAAAAAACTGCAGACTAAACATAATGTATTCCCATTTATTCCAAAAGCTCCATTTAGCTGTTGTTCAGTCCATTCACAGTCACTCACCTGGATGTGACCACTTTACTTTGGAGATCGGAACTGAATAAATAGTGTACAGTACCTGTTTTATGGAGAACAATGAAGGGAAGTCCCAAAATAACATACAATTTCATGACATGAACATTGACATTTTGGTGCTTCAAAGATTAGGACTGCTGCTTGTATGGAGAATAAACACCGAATGGCCTGTTTCTTTGTTGTAATTTCTATGCAATTTTATGTTTTAAGGTCCAAAATAGAAACTGAAGTTGTGTTCTGAAGCAATGCATGTGTGTTTCTTGATACTTTAGTGGGGAAGGTTGCCTTCATGTTCCTTTAAAAAGGAAAAACGATGCCCAGTGTCTCAAAGTGCTTCATACTTCATCTTTTTGAAATCCAGTGACTGTTGTTAAGTAGGCTAAAGGTACATCCATTTTGAGCACAGCAGAACTCCACAAACAGTAATGAGGTGCAGATTCATTTAACCGCTTTTGTGATACTGGAGGAATGTTGACCAAGACGTTGAGAAAATAGTGTACTAGGATCGTTAATGTTCACTAAAGCCAGCTCTCTCGAATGCAGCGTGCCCTCGGTATAGCCTGGAGTATCGGCTTAAAGCTCCTGGGATGGGGCTTGAACATGCAAACCTCTGACCCAGAGCTGAGAATGCCACCTATTCAGCTAAGCTGACAGTGATGTAAGGAAGCTTGTGCATTGTGCTTGTGTGGCGAATGTCCACACTCCCAGTTCTTTGAAAATTGAAAACCAAATAATGGTTCTGATTTGTATCGGCACTGATTTGTGTATCAGCTCAGGTAAGAATAATGTGTGAATATAATTCATCGGTATTCAGAAACATTTTACAAACAAATTGGAGGGGCGAGGACTGTTCATGAATCCAAGGAGTTCAATGTTTCGTGCAACAGACCGCTGTATAGGTTCTAAAATGTAAATAGATAAAATAGTGAAAACACCACATCATTCAAATTTAAATTTTTGTAATCCATCGCTGTGCTTTTATAAGGAAAAAAAATCATACAGATATTATAAATTCTGATAAATTACTCCATTTTTATACAAGTAAGATACAAAATTGTTTGCAGTTTTCTCTGATTAAAACAAAATTCAATAATTGTTATTTTTAATATTAATTTAAAAACACAGCAGCAAATGCATTGTCCACCCAACAGTTAATAACTTGGAATATCGGCTTAAAGCTCCTGGGATGGGCTCGAACCTGCAAACCTCTGACCCAGAGGTGAGAATGCCACCTATTCAGCTAAGCTGACAGTGGAATGATGGGTGATCTGAAATTAAAAGCTGAGACAATGAATCTTTGAAGCAGTGGACACCAGGAGGCACTTTCATTTTAAGGTCTTCATCTAACAATTATGTTGAGGAAGTACTGCTTTAAGGTACTACATACTACCAAAGTTATATGACATTTTCTTTCTTCAAGCAAGGAGCCAAAAATAAAACTCCGTTTTAATTAGGTTTATCTAGGGGATGGGAAGTGTGCCAAAATAAGACAAGTAAGAATGAGAATGGATGCCTGTGACAGATTGGAGATCTGTCTTATTTTAGATCATATGTTTCTTTCAATATTTCTTCATGGGGTTTTGGTAGCTGGTGGCCACTTTAATTTGATTACTCTGGAAACAACTTCTCTGCACGTACCTGAAATGTACATCATTTGTCTCAAGCCAAAGCCACTTCAAAGGGTGGATAAGCCACCTCTGTCTAGCTAGGTACACCGCTTAAAGTTCACCCGGGCATTAGAGACAGTTAATATTGATTAGCTGTGTCTCCTTGTTACATCACAGTAATCAATTTGGAAATGCTGACCCACTGGGGATGGGGAATGATGACTACTCTTAGATGTTGCTGTACAGGTGTAAACATTGCATCAGCAAATCTGTTAAGCAATTTTTGAGCTCTGAACCCTATTTTTTTTGTATAAAGTTGTGTATATTATTATGGTATTCCTTTTGATCTTCCTCTGTTCCAATCTGGACTTAAACAATCAAAGGGTATAACTGTTATCCCAAATTTTCCCTACATTTCAACAGTGACTACAATTCAAAAAGTACTTCATGACTGTAACGTGCTTTGGGACGTCCAGTGGTCGTGAAAGGCGCTATATAAATGCAAGTCTTTTTCAAACCAAGATTTTTTTTAATAGAATTTCCACTTCACTAGGCAGTTGAAAGAGCTTGGGCTAGTGTCCATCAATAAAAAAAATCATATGTAAGCTGTTCCTGACAGGCATGTGCTCCAAGTTATGAAAATTATCAAAGTGTCTAGATGTTTTATTATTTTTGAAATTGGGTTAAATATTGCTGAGAAATCACATTTTATTGCAATCTAGTAAACCTGGCTGTGTTTGCTCTTGTGTCAGTTTAATTTTACTTCTTAATAAACCTGTTTAGTAGCTTAAAGCGTGAGCTAAACAGTCTGTCAGAATGTTATGTCAGCTGGAAATGACTGTTTCCAGTGTATATATTGAGGATAAATGAGTTTATTGTTCACCTGGGATCATTTTCACAAGCAAGCTTTGATTTTGACAGTATATCCTGGAGGGATAATCAGAGGTGGAATGCCTCTAATTGAGTCAGATTTTGTTAGTTCTTGTTGCCTATACTCCATCTAGTGAGTATAGCACCAAAGTCAAAGCTACCTCAATGTGTCAGGGGGTAGTGCTTCAAGAGGCTGAGGCTGACTAGGGCTGCAATGAATCATATCTGCAGGCTTCTCAATATGAATGCTGGGTTCATGCCTCCTGACTGTTAAGGGAGGAGATATTTAAATCAATTGGGGTGGAGGGAATAAAAGGGACAGATAAAACCTGGTAATACCCACAAAATTATAAGCATTAAAGGAAGAATAGAGGACAAAGAAACAACAGAAAGTAGTACTAGCCGCCTTCAATTAAAAAAGCAAAAATATCACCTGTTACTAAGCAAAGGCCAGTGAGGTTTGTAAAGTCACTCCGCTGGCTGCGAGTGTTGCTGTACCACTAACTACTGATGAGAGATCCTCACATAGATCCTGTGGTAATGGAGTGGGATTTAGTACATTGTTTCTAGAATATCCATTAATGAGCATTTCACAAGTTTAAGTGCTGTTACACAAATGATCTGCATTACTACAACAATACAACCGCAAAATACTGCAGCTGCTGGAAATCTGAAATAAAAACAAAATGCTGGAAATACTCAGTTTAGCAGTTCACATTAAGGTGAAATTTCAGAATTAGCAGTCAAAACAGAAGTAGTCAGCTCAACCTCATTCAAGGCTGTAATATGCATTTGTTGACTCAATGTCAAGACCGTTGATTACATTTGTTCTGCATTAATTTGCCTTGCATTATCGTTAAAAGCTAATAATACATTTTTATGGTTTGAATAGCTCATAATGTGTTTGTGCGTAAAATATATTCTACGTCCTGACTTAGCATTTCAAATCAGTTAGTGTGTTCAGCTTCCCTTACGTAAATATTCATGGATGGAAACTAAGACACTGATGTCAGTAACAACAACAGAAAATGCTGGAAACACTCAGCAGGTCAGGCAGCATCGTGGAGAGAGAAACAGAGTTAATGTTTCAGGTCGATGACCCTTCGTCAGAACTGGAAAAAGTTGGAGAAGTAACATTTTTAAGCAAGTGTAGGGCAGGGAAAGGGAGGAGGGGAGGAATGAACAAAGGGAAGGTCTGATGGGATGGAAGGCAGGAGAGATTAAAAGACAAAAGGGATGATGGTGCAAGGCAAAAGAAGATGGTAATGGAAAAGCAATGAAGATGAACAATGTTGAAGAAACGAACAGGATAGAGAATTCCAATGATTCACAACCCTGAGTGAAGACATTTCTCCTCATCTCAGTCCTAAATGGCCAACTCTTTATCCTAAGGCTATGCCCTCTAGTTCTAGACGCTCCAGCCAGGGGAAACGGCCTCTCAGCATCTACACTGTCAAGCCTTCTCAGATTCTTATGTTGCAATGAGATCACCTCTCATTCTTCTCAACTCCAGAGTGTATCGGCCCATTCTACACAACCTCTCCTCATAGGACAACCCTTTCATTCCAGGAATCAATCTAGTGAACCTTTGTTGCACCCTCTCTAAGGCAAGTATATCCTTCCTCAGGTACGGAGACCAAAACTGTACACAGTGCTCCAGGTGTGGTCTCACCAAAGCCCTGTACAATTGCAGCAAGACTTCCTTACTCCTGTACTCCCAACACCCTTGCAATAAAGGCCAACATACTATTTGCCTTCCTAATTTTTTGCTGTACCTGCCTGTTAACTTTCTGTGTTTCTTGTACTAGGACACCCAAATCTCTCTGAACACTAACATTTAATGGTTTCCCACCATTTAAAAAAATTCTGTTTTTCTATTCCTACCAAAGTGAATAACCTTATATTTCCCCACAATATGGTCTATATCGCTTTGCAGACTCCTTGTGTCCTCCTCATAGCTTACTTTCCCACCTAGCTTTATATCGTCAACAAACTTGGATACATTACACTCGGTCACTTCATCTAAGTCATTAATATAGAGTGTAAATAGCTGAGGCTCCAGCACTGATCCTTGCGGCACCCCATTAGTAACAGCCTGCCAACCGGAAAATGACCCATTTATTCCTACTCACTTTTCTGTTTAACCAATCCTCTATCCATGCTAATATATTACCCCCAACCCCATGAGCCCTTATCTTGTGCAACAACCTTTCGTGTGGCACCTTATTGAATGTTTTTTGAAAATCCAAATATACTACATCCACTGGTTCCCCTTTATCTACCCTGCTAGTTACATCCTCAGACATCTCTAATAGATTTGTCAAACACGATTTCCCTTTCATGAAACCATGTTCACTCTGCCTAATCATATTATGATTTTCTAAGTACTCTGTTATCAATGTTCCCTTGCTCTAGGCCAGCTTGCCGGATTTTCAATGCAAAAAACGCGCATGCGCGGTATTTTGAATGGCCTACACGGCCTATTAAAGGGGCCACACGGCAGCAAAATAAATTACAGGGAACATTGTCTGTTACCACGTCCTTAATAATGGATTGCAGCATTTTCCTGATGCCTGATGTCAGGCTAACTGGCCTGTAGTTTCCTGTTTTCTCTCCCTCCTTTCTTGAATAGCGGTGTTACATTTGCTACTTTCCAATCCACTGGGACTGTTCCAGAATCTAAGGAAAATTAGAACATCACTTGGAAGAAGCACTGAGGGTAGGTAGCAAGGGCACGGAATGTACACTAGATGGGCGAATTCAATGTTCATCACCAAGAGTGGCTTGGTAGTACCACCACTGACTGAGCTGACCGAGTCTTGAAGGCCATAGCTGCCAGACTGAGCTTACAGCAGGTGGTAAGAAAATCAACACGAGAGAAAAACCTACTTGACCTCGTTCTCATCAGTCTACCTGTCGTAGATGCATCTGTCCACGACAATATTTGTAGAGTAACCAGAGTCCTTGTGGAGATGAAGTCCCATCTTCTTACTGAGGACACCCTCCATCGTGTTATGTGGCAGTATCACCGTGCTAAATGGGATAGATTAAGAGCAGATGTAGCAGCTCAAAACTGGGCATCCATGAGGCGCTGTGGGCAATCAGCAACAGCAAAATTGTATTCCACCACAATCAGTAACCTCATGGCCTGGCATAATCTTTCACTCCACCGTTACCATCAAGCCAGGTGACCAACCCTGGTTCAATGAGGACTGTAGAAGAGCATGCCTGGAGCACCACCAGACATACCTGAAAATGAGGTGCGAACTTGGTGAAACTGCAACACAGGATTACATGCATGCTAAACAGTGGAAGCAGCATGCTATAGACAGCTAAACAACCATCGGAACAAATGAAAGCTTTGCAGTCTGCCACATCCAGTCATGAATGGTGATCCCCATCCTCAACAGAGTACTACCACTGACCGAGTCCTGAAGGACATAGCTGCCAGACTGAGCTTGTGGCAGGTGGTGAGAGAACAGTATTTTAGTGCAAAAGACAAGGCTGAAGCATTTGCAACCATCTTCAGCCAGAAGTGCTGAGTGGATGATCCATCTCTGCCACCTCCTGAGGTCCCCACCATCACAGAAGCCAGTCTTCAGCCAATTTGATTCACTCCACGTGATATCAAGAAACGGCTGAGCACAGTGGATAAAGCAAAGGCTATGGGCCCTGACAACATCCCGACTGTAGTGCTGTTGACTTGTGCTCTAAAGCTAGCTGCGCCTCTAGCCAAGCTGTTCCAGTACAGCTACAACACTGGCATCTGCCTGACAAAATGCATAATTACCCAGGTATGTCCTATCCACAAAAAGCAGGACAAATCCAATCTGGCCAATTACTGCCCCATCAGCCTACTCTCAATCATCAGCAAAATGATGGAAGGTGTCATTTACAGTGCTATCAAGCGGCACTTACTCACCGATAACCTGCTCACCGATGCTCTGTTTGGGTTCCGCCAGGACCACTAGGCTCCAGACCTCATTAGAGCCTTGGTCCAAACATGGACTAAAGAGCTGAATTCCAGAAGTGAGGTGAGAGTGACTGCCCTTGGTACGGTAACTGAAGACTTTTTCCATAAACTCTGGCTAGTCTTGATTTTCTTTTTAGTTCCTCCATGGTTTTTGGACAAACTGCAAGAAAATTTGGACAACTGGATTTTACTGTAAAGCTTGAAACTTCTGTAACAAATAAAGGAATAAAATAATTTCCTTTTGAAGACTACATCAGAATCAATTAATTGTGATTTTTTTTAAAAAAGCATTTAACTGAGATGTCAATTTTTTGAGGGGCACAATGTGAAAGGATTTCAGTGAGCTCTCAAACCCACCTGAAACACTTTAGGGTTTTTATGCCAAGTCAGTAAATATCTAAAAGATCTTTAAAACCATTTGATGGGAAGTGAGAATGTGAGTAGTATTGGTGAAGATTGATCTACCAGGCTTCAAAGACATTTGGGCAACTGAACATTTATTGCACACCTTTTATTTCAGTAAACCTTTACTCATAATTGCCATATACAGGTAGACTACCTTTTATCCGAACTTCCGAAAACCGAAACCCTCTAAAAACCGAAGGTTTTTTCGTTCAGCGTAAGTCGTGCGCACGACATGACCAGAGTGGCGCACGACCCCGACCCCCGCCGACGACCCCCCGCCGACCCCCCCCCCCCCCGCCGACCCCCCCCCGCCGACCCACCGACGACCCCCCCCGCCGACCCTGACCCCCACCGACCCACCCCCGACAAATTTCCCAGTCTTATAAAATACCTTCCGAAATCCGAAATTTTCCGAAAACTGAAACACAGCTGGTCCCGAGGTTTTCGGATAAAGGATAGTCTACCTGTATCTACTTAAGTCCACTTCCTTTCCATATCTTTTGCTGTGCTAATCTCAAACATAAGTTCCAATTTCAGTTTCTTGCCTGTGTCCTCAAGTGAGTGTGGCGTTGGGGAAACACTGTGTGTATGTAGATAAACCTGTATAATCCCCTTTTAACTGCTGTATTCCCCTCCCCCCGCAAGACAGTTGCAAGCTGAGAGGAATAAGGCATGTTCAGACTTGCCTGCTGCTGAGAGAAGGAAAACCAATCAGGTTCCAGCAGGTGACCAATCCGTGAGTCATCACAGGTTTGCGGGCTGTACGAATTCAGTACTGTATTGTGAGAGTTGGAGTAAAGACCTATTTCCTGTAGCTCGCTGTGTTGCCTATTTCTTTACGCGGGAGACTGTAGTCTCCCACATTGATGACCCCGAATGTCGGCGGCCGAAGCCCCCGACTCACGTAGCCCTACAGAGGCCAGCAACGACCCGACAGCAACCAGCAGCAGCCCGCTGTCGGCCGGCGCCGTGTCTTTGAAGCTCCCCACCTTCTGGGAACACCAAGCACCGGCTTGGTTCGCGCACACGGAGGCCCAATTCACCCTTCGCAGGGTTCAAGACGAAGAAGAAAGGTACCTCCACGTAGTCTCAGCACTAGCAAGCTCCACCGCCGCCGAAGTTCTCGACCTGCTGGGGAACCCACCACAGACCGGCAAGTACTCAACCATTAAGGGCCGCTTGCTGCAGGCTTACGGCCTGTCCGGGGAGGAGAGGGCCCGCAGGCTTCTTTCACTACCAGGCCTCGGCGACTCTACCCCGACCCAGTTGATGAGCTGGATGCTTGCGCTCCTGGGCTCTGAACCGCAGTGCTTCTTGTTTCGGGCCCTTTTCCTCAGCAGGTACAGACTGCCCTCGCGGGGTCCCCGATCACGGACTGCGTACAACTGGCAGCCGCCGCGGACAAAGTCTTCGCCGTCGCCCTACTCGGCTGTGCAGCCGCGAGGCTCCCCGACACCACCGAGCGCGCGCCGCCACGCCAGGCCACAGAACTATGCTACTACCACGCGCATTTCGGCCACGAGGCCCAACGCTGCAGAGCACCCTGCTCTTTCGATCAAACCAAGATGGCTGCCCGGCCCAACGCGCCAGCCCCGCGCCGCCGTCTAGGCCCGCTCGACCGCACGCCCGCCGCCACGATGGCCATCGGCACCGCAGGTAAACTGCTGTACATAACCGACTCCCTTTCAGGGCGCAGATTCCTTTGCGACACCGGTGCCCAATGCAGCATAATTCCTGCCTTCCAGCTCGACATCCAGGCAGGCTGCAGCGGCCCACCCCTCGTGGCGGCAAATGGCGCAGCCATTGCTACTTTTGGAAAGCGACGGACCGAGGTTTGTTTCAACGGCCAGCGATTTACGTGGGATTTCGTGACGGCCTCGGTGGCACATCCCTTGCTGGGTGCTGATTTTCTTTGCGCCCACGGACTCCTGGTCGACGTCCGCGACAGGCGCCTGATCGACGCAGCAACTTTCGCTTCACTGGCCTGCCAGCAGCGCAACAGCCCGGCCCTCGTCGGGTCCTGCTCTGCCCCGGCGGATGACGACTACGCCCGCCTACTCGCAGATTTCCCGAGGCTCACACAACCGACCACCTCAGCCGCGGCAGCCAAGCATGGTGTCGAGCACCACATCGCCACTACGGGACCACCAGTGTTCGCCCGAGCCAGACGCCTGGACCCAGCCAAGATGGCGGTGGCCAAGGAAGAATTTGCCACGATGGAGAAACTGGGCATCATCCGCCGCTCGAACAGCCCCTGGTCGTCCCCCCTCCACATTGTGCCCAAGCCGGGCAGTGGCTGGCGCCCCTGCGGCGACTACAGACGGCTCAACGACGCCACCACACCCGATAGATACCCCATTCCGCACATCCAAGACTTCTCGGCACACCTAGCAGGAAAGTCCGTCTTTTCCAAGGTCGACCTGATTCGCGGCTACCATCAGGTCCCCGTCCACCACGCAGACGTCCAGAAGATGGCGGTCATCACCCCCTTCGGACTGTTCGAGTTCCTGCGCATGCCCTTCGGGCTCAAGAACGCCGCACAAGCCTTCCAACGGCTCATGGATTCCGTCCTACGGGACCTGAGCTTCCTGTTCGTCTATCTGGACGATATCCTCGTGGCCAGCACCAGCAAGGCCGAGCACATCGCGCATTTGCGCTCTCTTTTCCAGCGCCTCAGCCAACACGGGCTAATCGTCAACCCAGCCAAATGCTAGTTCGGAGCAGCCCAAATTGACTTTCTCGGCCACAGAATCTCGCCAAGGGGAGCCATTCCCCTACCTTCCAAGGTGCAGGCGGTGGCGGACTTTCCCCAGCCCACCTCGGTCAAGGCGCTGCAGGAATTTTTGGGGATGGTCAATTTCTATCACCGTTTCGTGCCCAAGGCCGCCTCACTCATGCGCCCCCCTCTACGAAGCCACCAGGGGCAAAACGGGCAAAGAGCAACTCACCTGGTCCAGCGAGATGGCGACAGCCTTCCACCAGACCAAAAGCGCCTTGGCCAACGCCACACTACTGGCCCACCCCATCCCGGGCGCCAAGACCGCCCTCACCACGGACGCCTCGGATTACGCCGTCGGCGCTGTCCAGCAACAGTGGGTCGAAGGCGCGTGGCAGCCACTGGCATTTTTCAGCCGACAGCTGCGCAAGAACGAGCAGGCCTACAGCACGTTCGACAGAGAGCTCCTGGCCCTGTTCCTGGCAATCCGGCACTTCTGTTTCCTCCTGGGAGGCCGGCCGTTCGCCGCATTCGTGGACCACAAGCCGCTCACTTTCGCCATGGCCAAAGTAACCGAAACCTGGTCCGCGCGCCAACAGCGCCAACTCAACTTCATCTCGGAGTTCACCACGGACATCCGCCACGTCGCCGGCAAGGACAATTTGGTGGCCGACTACCCCTCAAGACCCTCGCTCCACGCAGTGCACCTGGGCGTCGACTACGCCAGCATGGCGAGAGACCAGGCCGCCGACGCGGAGATCCAGGCCCTCAGGACGTCAACCACCAACCTCACTCTGGCCGACATCCACTTCCATGCAGCCGGCACAACCCTCCTGTGCGACGTCTCAGTCCCCTCGCCTAGGCCGGTCGTCCCATCCGCCTGGCGCAGGCGAGTTTTCGACATCATCCACGGCCTCTCGCATCCAGGGATGCGTGCGTCTCAGAAACTCATGTCCGCCAAGTTCGTCTGGCCTGGACTCCACAAGGATGTGAGAGACTGGACCAACACATGCGTGGCATGTCAGCGCGCTAAGGTCCAGCAGCACACCAAGGCGCCATTGGAGTGTTTCCCGGTGCCCGAGAGGCGTTTCGACCACGTCCACGTCGATCTGGTAGGCCCCTTGCCGCCGTCGCACGGTTTCACACACCTCACGATCGTCGACCGCACCACCAGATGGCCCGAGGCGGTTCCCCTCGCCTCCACCACCACGACCGACGTCGCGTGAGCATTCATCTCGACATGGGTGGCCCGGTTCGGCGTGCCGACCGACATATCCTCGGACAGAGGCCCCCAGTTCACCTCCCACTTGTGGAATGCCATCACCGCCGGCCTCGGCACCAAGTTGCACAGGACAACAGCCTACCACCCGCAGGCCAACGGGCTCTGCGAGCGCTTTCACCGTTCCTTGAAAGCCTCCCTCCGCACCAGCCTGGCCGGCACCAGCTGGATCGACAAACTACCCTGGGTCCTCCTGGGATTGCGCACCGCGCCCAAAGAGGACCTCCGCGCCTCCGCAGCCGAGATGGTCTACGGCCAACCGCTCAGAGTACCAGGCGACTTCTTCCCCCTGACAACGGAGCCGTGGTCGGCCGCCAGACAGCTTTCCCTGCACCAGGACGTGGCCCAGCAATTCCGTCCAGTGCCCACTTCGCAACACGGCCCGCAGCCGTCCTACGTGCCTCGAGACTTACGACATGCGGAGTTCGTCTTCGTGCGCCGGGACGCGCACAGAGGCCCGCTGCAGGCACCATACACCGGCCCCTTCTCAGTATTGGAGACGGGGGACAAAGCTTTTCTTATCGACGTCGGCGGGAAGCCGGACCTTATTTCAGTAGACCGCCTCAAACCGGTGCACCTGGACCTCAGCTTCCCGTTTCGTCCGGCTCTCCCCCCACGGCGGGGCAGACCTCCCGCGTTGGCGGCGGCCCCACAAGAGGACCAAGACACGCCAGAACCTTACTTCCCGGCCGCCGCCCCACCTTCGCCGGCAGCCCGTCCAGCCAGCCCACCGGCAGACCAGCCGACGAACCAACCGGCTGACCTCCCAGACAGCCCTCCTCACACGCCAGATGGCTACTACAGCCGCTACGGCCATTTGGTCAAACCTCTGCAGAGACTGACTTTTACAGTTAACGAGGATTTTGGGGGGGGCGTATGTGGCGTTGCCACATTGGGGAAACACTGTGTGTATGTAGATAAACCTGTATAATCCCCTTTTAACTGCTGTATTCCCCTCCCCCCGCAAGACAGTTGCAAGCTGAGAGGAATAAGGCATGTTCAGACTTGCCTGCTGCGGAGAGAAGGAAAACCAATCAGGTTCCAGCAGGTGACCAATCTGTGAGTCATCACAGGTTCGCGGGCTGTACGAATTCAGTACTGTATTGTGAGAGTTGGAGTAAAGACCTATTTCCTGTAGCTCGCTGTGTTGCCTATTTCTTTACGCGGGAGACTGTAGTCTCCCACATGAGAACCTTTAATACTGTAAAGTATCCCACCTACTGCACTGGAATAGTTTGTTAAAGACCCAGTGAAACTTAGCATCAGCATAGTTACACTGTAGATTTAAGAGTAAGGACAAGCTTGGGACTTGACATGAGACCACAGGGAAAGTGTACACATGATGTTAGAGATGTGAGGTGTTTTATATATTTGCTTAATTCTATGTTGTCTTCTACACTGTTTGAAAATGGATTCTGTACAGACGTCTAGCTACCAATGTAGGTCAGTGTCTAATTTGCACTTGAAACTGTTTTGATTTTTAGTACATAACGATTCTATGCTCTGTAATTTAAAACTAATTCAGCATAGAATTTGTTTTAGGTGTGGTTTAATTAGTAACAATTAGGCCTTACAGTAACTTTAATTTGAATTGATTTTTATTGGGACATCATTCTCCAGATACAATTTGTTCAAAATAAGAGAGAATATGCCCTATACATCCACAAATTGGTGAAATCTAAAATTGAAAGCCGGGAAAAAATAAGAAAGTTTGAAAGTGCTGCCTTAGGGACGCAGGAATAGAAATCTAGACATGCTTATTGCTGTCTTTCTGCAAATCTCCTATCTGCAGAGTAGGGACTTCAAGAATACATTTTATTTCTGTAATACTACACAAAGTGTGGAGCTACTTGCCTAATTGTAAGTTTGTATAGTCAATCAGTAATTCCTGAGGTTGAACAAGTTTATTTTCTCGTGTAGTATTTAATAAACTTAATTCCACAGAGTGATGGAAGATATGATGGCTGGAACATTTTGAGGCCCCATGCCTTATCTTGCCCTGCATTTGACTTGACTAGAATGTCTGCTTGTCTTTCCATCAGTTCCGATTAAAGCTACAGACCTGTCTTCTCTATATGGATACTGACTGACTTGCTTTATATAACGCAGCAGCACGGTGGCATAGTGGTTAGCACCGTTGCCTCACAGCGCCAGGGACCCGGGTTCGAATCCGGCCTCAGGTGACTGTGTGGAGTTTGCACATTCTCCCCGTGTTTGCGTGGGTTTCCTCCGGGTGCTCCGGTTTCCTCCCACTGTCCAAAGATGTGCGGGTTAGGTTGATTGGCTATGATAAAATTGACCCTTAGTGTTAGGGGGATTAAATATGTGGGGTTACGGGGATAGGGTGGGATATGTGTTGGTGTAGGGGTTACGGGGATTGGGTGGATATGTGTCGGTGCAGGCTCGATGGGCCGAAATGGCCTCTATCTGCACTGTGGGGTTTCTGTGATTTCTGTGATATTTCCACTATTTTCTGTTTTCATTTCAAATTTTGATCAGTTGGCTGGGGGATGAATATTGGCAAGGGCACCAGAGCTCCTCTTTCAGTATTGCCATGGGAACTTTCACATCCACCCAAATAAACAGATGGGGCCTCAGTTTAATGTCTCACGTGAAATGCGCTACCTCTGACAATGCAGGAGTCACTGATAAGTCAGTATAGATTATGTGTTCAATTCCTAGTTTGGGGCTTGAATCCAGAACCTTCTGATAAAATATAGTAAATACTGATCATAACTTTATTTTAGGCAGTGTACATGCTACATGAATCCATTAGTGGGGACACCTTGAAATCTAATGTAAATTTGATCCAAGTAGAAGACTAGTTTTTATTTGGGGACTTGGTAGTGGAGTAAATTCGACACTGGGCTTTCACATCAGGAACCTGGGCCCATACCCAGCCCAGAGTAAGTGATGAAAGTTTCCACTGTATGCTGGCTGCTACGCGAAATAACCCCGCATGAATCTGGCACTAAATTGGCAAACACATTCAAAGGCTGATGTGGGAAATGAAAAAAATATCATTGTATTGGATGCTCTTTTGAGGTTGTTACTATGGCACATCGTTGGGGCAGAGAAAAGGGAGCTTCTCTGTACCTGAATGCTGCACCTGACCTGGGAGTCACTGAGGCAGATGCAGGGTGCCCGAAATGAACATTGTTCTATTCACCAGTGCCAACATCCTTCCTCTTGCAGGGCAGAAAATTCACACAAGTTTTTTTTTAAAGTTACGTTTTATTTGTTTCCCATCACAAAACAGGGTTTTAACAGAATTTGTGATATGAGACGTATCAATGCCATGGGGAAACAGTATTTTGCTATTTTCTCGTAAAAATATAAATACACTATAATATCTCTGAATAATTCAGGACTATTTTTCCCATACCAAATCTTGAATTTTACTGTTTTTTTTTGCCATATTGTTGTCCCAGAATGTATTATGGAAACACTTGCTTCAATATTTATTGGCCTGTAGGCTTTAAAATTTCTGTCTGGTTATTGCATTTGGTTTTCCCAGGTTTTTCTAGAAACTATAAATGTCACCATTCTCTGCTTCACCAAATGAATCATATTTTGTATATTACTTTCCCTCAATAACCTTCATATACTTTTTTTCAAACAATAAGAAAATCACAATCCGACAATGTATTGCTATTATAATCACGTTTTCTTTTTGCTGTTTTAGTTTTTATGTTTAATTACAGTAAAGGAAGGGTAGCCCATAACCAAGGTTTTATTGGGTCATTCACCTATTAAAAAAAAAAATACTGGTTTGTCTGCCTTTAATCATACTATCAGTTAATTCAAAAAAAATAGTGGGTAATTCATTTAATGTGAAATGAGTCTGGTTGTGATATTTTCCAAACCGAGAATTAATCAAGATTGTACAGTAATAACTGCATCTATAAGAACCTGTGTGATTTATTTGATTAATTGGCAAGAGCATCAAAATAGTTTTTGTTTTATTAGTCATAATTAGTGTGTGCTCCGGCCCAATACAGCATGTACTGTACCAGTATTTCCTTTAAATATTTCAAATAGGGAAAAGTTTGATTAAAGTCCCTCTCGTAATGAATGGCACCAAAATACACATTTATAGATTTTTCTTACTGTTAGTGGGGTGCACACAACATACCAATACAGTAGAAACGTTTTCTCTTTTTATATTTGTTGATTGTTTCCTTTGAATACAAAAAGTGAGTTTTGTATAATCATGTGGCACAACTTTTCCTGGTTACTGTAATGTATTGATCCATACTGTATTTTATATCTGATGCGATCAGAGTATGATGAAGCAAGTTGCAGGAATCAGTTAGGACATGCTGTGGTGGTGAAAATTGTTTGAATTTCCAGTCCTGAGGCAGGGTCTTAGATCTGAAATGTCGATGGACTGACTTCTGTTTCTCCACAGATGCAGCCTGACCTGTTGAGTGTCTTTTATTTGTAGTTTTTGTTTTCAGATTTCCAGCATCTGCATTATTTTGCTTTTTGAAGATAGTTTGAATTGTTTTCAACATTGTGTTTGAACTGCTCTGGATTACGTCTGTCCTGAGCTTTACTCAGTACAGCTACAATAACAACCTGCAATTATATAGCACCTTTAACGTAGTGAAACGTCCCAAGGTGCTTTGCAGGAGCATTATCAAATAAAATTTGACACTGAGCCACATGTGATGTCGGACAGGTTTGGTCAAAGGTAGGTTTTAAGGAGTGCCTTAAAGGAGGAGAGAGAGCTAGAGAGGTTTAGGGAGGGAATTCCAGAGCTTGGGGCTTGACAGCTGAAGGCAAGGCTGCCAATGGAGGGGCAAAGGAAATTGGGGATGCACAAGAGGCCAGAATTGTAGGAACGCAAAGTTCTCACGGGTTGTAGGGCTGGAGGAGGTTTCACAGATGGGGCCGAGGCCATGGGATGATTTGAACACAAGGGTGAGAATTTTAAATTTGAGGTGTTGCTGGACCGGGAGCCAATGTGGCTGAGTAAGCACAGGCGTGATGGGTGAACAGAACTTGGTGTGAGTCAGAATACAGGCAGTAGAGCTTTGGATGACCTGGAGGGTGAAAGCTGAGAGGCCGGCCAAGAGAGCATTGGAATAGTCTAGTTTGGAGGTAACAAAAGCACGGATGACGGTTTCAGTAGCAGATGAGCTGAGGCAAGGGAGGAGACGGGCGATATTACGGAGATGGAAGTAGGCAGTCTTGGTAATAGAGAGGATATGGGTTACAGCTTAAAGCATTGCCCTTGCACCTGATTGAATGAAATATAATTTTCACAAAACTCTTAACAAATCACAGCTGAGCCACTGCAGAACAGATCAATCAAGAAATGACGAGCAGAAGTGAAAACTATGAATCAGGAGTCAGGAAGCAGTAATGTTCCTAAGTTTTGTGATTCTTTTCCATTTGATCTATTCTCCAATTTCTCTTCTTTGGACCCTGGGTAGATTCTGGTATCTGGATTTGTGGTAATTCTGTACATTTGTTGCTTTTTCATGCTGTATGTCGTCTCACTATGGCAAACAGTATGAACAGTTGTTAACTACTGTTAAGCATTGTTAAACATTTATTGTACAAACTGTAGACACCAAAATAGGCATATTGAATAAGGGGATCATTATGCCTTTTAGCCACCTTTTGGTTGAAAGAACTGAAGATGCCTTTTGGGATTTGGGGAAAAGAAAGTACAAAGAAATAACTTGCATTTATATTAACTGCTTTCATGATCTTCAGAGATCCCAAAGTGCTTCATCGTCTATGAAGTAGTTTTTTATTTAAAATGTAGCAACGTAGGGAAACTCAGCAGCCAATCTTTTCGCAGATAAGCCCCGTACAAACAGCAATGAGATAAATGGCCAGATAACCTACTTTTTATTGGTGGTGTTGGTTAAGGGATAAATGTTGACAGGACATCAGGAGAACTCGCTGCTCTTTGTTGAATAGTGCCATGGAATCTCTTGTGTCCACCGGAGAAGTCAAACGGGACCTCAGTTTAACAATGGCACCTCCAACAGTGCTGCACTCCCTCAGTACTGCACTGAAGTGTCAGCCTAGAATATGTGCTAGAACCCACAACCTTTTGACTCGGTAGCAGGAGTTCTATCACTGATGCCTAGGTTAACACTAGAAGGATAGGTTATGTGTTTCTAACTAAATACCTTTGAATTCCTGATTAGTTACTTTACTTTATCTCATAGGATGTGGAGTAAAAGTTCATTTGAAGAATAAAGAATATTCTGGCTTAATATGCCTCTCTCAAACAACAGCACCAAAACAAAGTAACTGGTCATTCATCCAGTTGTTGTGGGCGAGATTTTGCTTCGTGAGATTTTGTTCTGTGCAAATTGGCTAGTGGATTTACCTATATAACAAGTCACTACACAGAGTAATTCACTGCACGCAAAAGTATATTGACACATTTCTGAGAGACATAATGAAAATGCTATATTATTTTTTAATTTTTTTTATTCGTTGTTATGGGATGTGGGCATCACTGGCAAAGCCAGCATTTATTGCCCTTGAGAAGGTGGTGGTGAGCCACCTTCTTGAACCGCTGCAGTCCGTGTGGTGAAGGTACTCCCGCAGTGATGTTGGGTAGGGAGTTACAGGATTTTGACCCAGTGACGATGAAGGAACGGCGATATACTTCTAAGTCAGGATGGTGTGTGACTTGGAGGGGAACTTGGAGTTGGTGGTGGTCCCATGCGTCTGCTGCCCTTGTCCTTCTAGGTGGAAGTGGTCGCGGGTTTGGGAGGTGCTGCCGAAGAAGCCTTGGTGAGTTGCTGCAGTGCATCTTGTAGATGGTACACACTGCAGCCACGGTATGCCGGTGGTGGAGGGAGTGAATGTTTAAGGTGGTAGATGGGGTGCCAATCAAGGGGGCTGCTTTGTCCTGGATGGTGTCGAGCTTCTTGAGTGTTGTTGGAGCTGCACTCATCCAGGCAAGTGGAGAGTATTCCATCACACTCTTTACTTGTGCTTTGTAGATGGTAGAAAGGCTTTGGGGAGTCAGGAGCTGAGACACTCGCCGCAGAATACCTAGCCTCTGACCTGCTCTTGTTGCTATGGTATTTATGTGGCTGGTCCAGTTAAATTTCTGGTCAACAGTGACCCCCAGGATGTTGATGGTGGGGGATTCGGCGATGGTAATGCCATTGAATGTCAAGGGGCGGTGTTTAGACTCTCGCTTGTTGGAGATAGTCATTGCCAGGCACTTCTGTGGCGCGAATGTTACCTGCCACTTATTAGCCCAAGCCAGAATGCCGTCCAGGTCTTGTTGCATGCGGGCATGGACTGCTTCATTATCTGAGGAGTTGTGAATGGCACTGAACTCTGCAGGCATCAGCAAACATCCCCATTTCTGACCTTATGTTGGAGGAAAGGTCATCGATGAAGTAGCTGAAGATGGTTGGGCCGATAACACTGCCCTGAGGAACTCCTGCAGCGATGTCCTGGATAATTGACCTTCAATCACCACAACCACCTTCCTTTGTGCTAGGTATGACTCCAGCCAGTGGAGAGTTCCCCCCCGATTCCCATTGACTTCAGTTTTACTAAGGCTCCTTGATGCCACATTCGGTCAAATGCTGCCTTGATGTCAAGGGCAGCCACTCTCGCCTCACCTCTGGAATTCAGCTCCTTTGTTCATGTTTGGATCAAGGCTGTAATGAGGTCAGCAGCCGAGTGGCCTAGGCGGAACCCAAACTGAGCATCAGTGAGCAGGTTACTGGTGAGTAAGTGCAGCTGGATAGCAGTGGCGATGACACCTTCCATCACTTTGCTGATGATTGAGAGTAGACTGATGGGGCGGTAATTGGCCTTGTCCTGCTTTTTGTGGACAGGACACACCTGGGCAGTTTTCCACATTGCCGGATAGATGCCAGTGTTGTAGCTGTACTGGAACAGCTTGGCTAGAGGCGCGGCTAGTTCTGGAGCACAACACTTCAGCACGATAGCCAGGATGGTGTCAGGGCCCATAGCCTTTGCTGTATCCGGTGCGCTCAGCTGTTTCTTGATATCGCGTGGAGTGAATTGAATTGGCTGAAGACAGGCTTCTGTGATGGTGGGGACCACCCACTCTGCACTTCTGGCTGAAGATGGTTGCAAACGCTTCAGCCTTGTCTTTTGCACTCATGCTGGGCTCCACCATCATTGAGGATGGGGATATTCATGGAGCCGCCTCCTCCCCCCGTTAGTTGTTTAATGGTCCACCAACATTCACGACTGGTGCTGCTCCTGGCATGCTTTTCTACACTCCTTATTGAACCAGGGTTGGTACCCTGGCTTGATGGTAATGGTAGGGTGATGGATATGCCGGGCCATGAGGTTACAGAGTGTGGTGGAATATAATTCTGCTGCTGCTGATGGCCCACAGCGCCTCATGGATGCCCAGTTTTCAGCTGCTAGATCTGTTCTGAAACTATTCCATTTAGCACGATGGTAGTGCCACACAACATGATGGAGACTTCATCTCCACAATGACTGTGCGGTGGTCACTGCTACCAATACTGTCATGGTCAGATGCATCTGCGACAGGTAGATTGGTGAAGACGAGGTCAAGTAGGTTTTTCCCCTCATGTTGGTTCTCTCACCACCTGCCTCAGGCTCAGACTGGCAGCTAAGTCCTTCAGGACTCGGCCAGCAGTGGTGCTACCGAGCCACTCTTGGTGATGGACATTGAAGTCCCCCATCCAGAATACATTCTGTGCCCTTGCTACTCTCTGCTTCTTCCAAGTGGTGTTCAACATGGCGAAGTACTGATTCATCAGCTGAAGGAGGGCGGTAGGTGGTAATCAGCAAGAGGTTTCCTTGCCCATGCTTGACCTGAATCCATGAGACTTCATGGGGTCGAGAGTCAATGTTGTGGATTCCCAGGGCCACTCCTTCCCAACTGTATACCACTGTGCCACCACCCCGGTGGGACAGGACATACCCTGGGATGGTGATGGAGGCTGTTGCTTGACTAGTCTGTGGGACAGCACAAGTTGCCAGATGTTGGTGAGGAGGACTTTGTAGGGTTGACTGGGCTGGGTGTGCCATTGCCATGTCCATAGCCGATGCCGGGTGGTCCATCAGGTTTCATTTTTATTATTTTGTTTCGTAGTGGTTTGTTATAACTGTGGTGTATGTGCCTTTAAAAGCCCCAGGTGTACGTAATGCCGGTAATTGCCACTTGGGCTATATAAGCCTGTGTATTGTGTATATCCTTTAGAACCCCCCCCAGACTTGCTTAGTAAATACCTATGAACCAACTCCTGTCTTCAGTGTCTTTATCTACACACGGACACTACAGTGGCGACGAAGTGGAAACGGACTTACCTGCAATTCAGCAGCACCTCAAGGACATCGATTCCTCCAGCGTCCAGAAGACTCAAGGAAGTAATAGAAACTGTGGTTTCACCAGCTGGTCAAGCTGGTGGCAGGTACTGCGCTAATCCTTCCTGGGCGTCAGGCTGGGGCTCCAGCGGCGGGCTCTACAGCTGAGACAGGCAGCGAAATCGGAGGCAAGCAATAACGGACTGGGAGGGTGCACTCGGGAGACGGCCGGCGCGGCAAGCAGGTCAGCGTTTAGACCTCCGTCGGGAACGAGTCTCCAACAGTGAATAAACGGAAACCACAGTAAAACAGCGTTGTTATCGGTAGCAGCGGCGGGAAAGCGCAGGAAGCGCCATATCGTTGCTACAGAGAAAAAAAAAGCGCGGGAAGCGCCATATCTTTTTTTGAAATGCCTAAGTCTGGCAATATTGATGCTTTTGATAACGAAACAGAGCCTAACTTTGGCAATATTGATGTTTTTGATAACAAGATAGAGGATTGGACCACATATGTAGAAAGAGTGGAGGTGTTTTGCACCGCAAATGGAATAGAAGATGAAAAAAAAGCTTCAGTGCTTCTGGATCTAATGGGCGCAGAAACATACAAGCTGTTACGCAACTTAATCACTCCAGCCGAACCGATGGACAAGAATTTTGAGGAGATTGTTGATACCCTACACTGCCAATTCGAGGCAGGACTGGCAGATTCTCTGCAAGACAAATTCATCTGCGATCCCCTAAGTGTAAAAACACAAAAAAAGGTATCTTCTGGAAAAGATTTAACACTGGACAAGGCTTTCAGTGCAATAGGAGCGGCAAAGATACAGCAAAGGCCACAGGACTTCGGCACCCATGAAATGACACGGGGTTTCAAGAGATGTTATCGCTGCGGCAGATCCAACCATGACCAGAGGGATTGCTGGTTCAAAGAAAAAGCATGCAGGCGATGCGGAAAAATGGGACACATTCCACGTGTATGCCGATCTGAAAATAAAAAATCCACTAACGGGAAAAGAATCAATAAGGAAAAGCACAGAAAGGTACAAATGATGACGGACAGTAGCTCCAAAGACCAGAAGAGCGATAGCGACTCCGGGAACAAGAGACTAAGCTCTCTCAAATTACATAATGTAATTGCCAATGAAGATTACCAGACCATTTGGGTTACCCTCATAATAGCAGGGTCCCCAGTTAAAATGGAGCTAGATACAGGATCAGCTCTAACCGTAATAAATCGACGAGATTACGAGAGGCTATTTTCGCATATACCTCTAAAAGACACATCCATTATCTTAAAAACATATACGGGGCAGAAAGTATACCCCAATGGAAAAATAAAGGTGCCTGTGGTATACAACGGCAAAGAAATACAAAAGTTGTATTTATACATTCTACAAGATGGTGGTCCACCGTTGTTGGGACGTGAATGGATAAGGAAGATACGTTTAGACTGGCACTCCATTCAGGCACTGACGGTGACCAGTAAGGAAAAAAACAATGATGACATCATACCTGAACGATTAAAAGACATCTTGGCCAACGCCAAAGAAGTGTTTCAAGAGAAACTAGGAACCTTGAAAGGCATCACCGCCTCAATAAAAGTGGAAGATGCAGCAATTCCAAAATTTTTTAAGGCAAGACCGGTGCCATACGCAATACGTCCGGCAGTCGAGGCAGAGCTGGAGAATTTGGAAAAGGCAGGCGTATTATCCAAAAATTGGAGCGAATGGGCAACACCCATCGTTCCAGTCATGAAAAAAGCATTGAAAAATAACTCTGAGGAACAGAGAAAAATTCGCATCTGTGGGGACTTTAAGGTGACTGTAAACCCGGTCCTTCACACGGTACAGTATCCTCTTCCGAGGATAGAAGATATTTTCGCCTCACTATCCGGAGGAAAACGTTTCACAAAAATTGACTTGGCACAGGCATATCTACAGATGGAGGTTGAGGAGATCTCTAAAAAGTATCTCACAATAAACACACACAAAGGCCTGTACCAGTACAATCGACTGGTTTTTGGAGTAGCATCAGCTCCAGCTATCTGGCAAAGAGCTATGGAGCAAGTCCTGCAAGGGATTCCGGGGACTCAATGCTACCTAGACGACATCCTTATAACAGGAGAAAACGACAACGAGCACCTTGCCAATTTGGAGCAGGTGCTCACTAGGCTGAAAGAACGGGGCCTACGAGCAAATCGCCCCAAGTGCGAATTTTTCCAAAATCAGATATCATATTGTGGCCACATAATTAATAAGGAAGGGTTGCATAAGTCACCTGAAAAAATTGAAGCAGTTATAAAAGCCCCAGCACCTGAAAATGTTTCACAATTGAGGTCATTCCTGGGATTAATAAATTACTATCATAAATTTTTACCGAACTTATCAACTATTCTACACCCTCTTAATGATCTTCTACGCACAGGAGTGATTTGGAAATGGAACGAAGACTGTAAACGTGCCTTCCATAAATGTAAAGACTTAATCACATCCGAGAAAGTTTTGGCTCATTACAACCCATCACTACCAATCAGACTGGCGTGCGATGCATCCCCTTACGGCATAGGAGCGGTATTGTCCCATAGATTCCCTGATGGCTCGGAACGGCCGATAGCTTTTGCGTCACGCTCATTGAACTCAGCTGAGCGTAACTATTCCCAGATAGACAGGGAAGCACTCAGCCTGGTATGGGGAGTGAAGAAATTCAACCATTACCTACACGGACAAAAATTTACCTTGCTGACTGACCATCAACCCCTCATCTCCATATTCAACCCTAAGAAAGGTGTCCCCATTATGACGGCACAAAGACTACAGAGGTGGTCCCTTTTTCTAGGGGCACACCAATACAACATTGAATACAAAGGGTCAAAACAGCATGGGAATGCTGACGGTTTATCGCGCCTGCCGTTGCCAACGATAGAAGAGGCACCTACAGTAGACCCAGTAGAGATATTCCACTCTACCATAGTGGAATGTCTACCGGTGACAAATTCTGCCATTGAAAGGGAGACAAGAAATGACCCTACTCTCTCACGGGTCTACGATTTAACAACGAAGGGATGGCCAGCACATGGCGAACCACTGTTGCCAGCATTCTCGCAAAGAAGAGAACAGCTGTCAGTGTGCCGAGGAACCTTGATGTGTGGATCCAGAGTGGTGATTCCACCCAAACTCCAGGATAAAGTGCTAAAGGAGCTTCACGAGGGGCATCTGGGTGGAGTGAAAATGAAGAACCTAGCTAGGGCGTTTGTATGATGGCCAGGTATCGATGGAGACATCGAAGACATGACCAAGAGCTGCCTAGGATGCCAGAAGGTCCAAAATGCTCCGCCACAGGCCCCTCTACATCCATGGGAGTGGCCCTCATCTCCCTGGCAAAGGGTGCACATCGACTTTGCTGGTCCATTTATGGACTCAATGTTCTTAATCGCAGTTGATGCACACTCCAAGTGGCCGGAGGTAATAAAGATGTCCTCCACCACCACGGAAAAAACCATCACAGTATTAAGGACCATATTTGCCAGGAATGGGCTGCCGGAACAGATATGTTCTGATAATGGACCGCAATTTGTGTCCGAAGAATTCAGAAAGTTCTTAAAGAACAATGGGGTAAAGCACTACACGTCCGCCCCATATCATCCCGCCACCAATGGATTGGCTGAAAGGTTTGTCCAGACCTTTAAGAAGGCCATAAAGGCCATGGGTAATGAAGACATAAAACTTCAGCACAAGGTGGATAACTTCTTATTTGCATATAGGAATGCAACACATATGGTTACAAACCAAACTCCCGCCATGATGTTCTACAATAGAAACCTAAGATGCCGGCTGGATTTGGTCAAGCCCAACATCCGAAGGGACGTGGAGAACTGGCAGTTTCAGGGCATGAATGAAAGGCCGACTAGGGCCTTCCAGATAGGCCAACCGGTTTTGGCCCGGGACTACCGTACCGAGAAATGGCAGCCTGGAACTATCTGCACACGACTAGGACCACTGATGTATACCGTGGACATCGGAGAAAGCATAATAAGGCGCCATGCTGACCAAATCATCAAGTCATCCGAAAAGGGACAACCTACACCACCACGCTATACATCTAACGATGACGTAGAGATACCCATATCTACCTCCGATCCGGTGATACTGGAACCCGATGAACCCGACATTGGCCTTCAAGCCGAATCAGCCTTGCCAGAAGAACCTACTACACCACCCCCGAGGCGTTATCCGGACCGAGTCAGGAAGCCTCCTGAGAGACTAACTTATAATTAATTAATACAGCAATGTATATTATTTTGCATATAACATGTAATTACTTAAAATATGATGTACTAGTTAGCTAGAAGGGGAGGAATTGTGGTGTATGTGCCTTTTAAAAGCCCCAGGTGTACGTAATGCCGGTAATTGCCACTTGGGCTATATAAGCCTGTGTATTGTGTATATCCTTTAGAACCCCCCCCAGACTTGCTTAGTAAATACCTATGAACCAACTCCTGTCTTCAGTGTCTTTATCTACACACGGACACTACAATAACTGAGTGGCTCGCTAGGCCATTTCAGAGGGCAGTTAAGAGTCAACCACATTGCTGTGGGTCTGGAGTCACATATAGGCCAGACCAGGTAAGGACGGCAGATTTCCTTCCCTAAAGGACATTAGTGAACCAGATGGGTTTTTGCGACAATCCGATAGTTTCATGGTTACCATTACTGATACTAGTAATTATTCCAGATTTATTTAATTAACTGAATTGAAATTCCCCAGCTGCTGTGGTGGGATTTGAACTCTCATCTACTGGATCAATAGTCCAGGCCTCTGGATTACTAGCCCAGTGACATTACCACTACGCTACCGTTCCTGCATTATTACAATGATGTATAATTAATCTACCTATTGAACATCTCCGATATGGGCAAGCTAAATTGGAGCCTTTAGTGCAGGCCATTAAGGCCGGTTTGGAAGTAAAAATGGCGGCCACCTCGCTTCTGCCCACTTCCGGCGGGTCCTGCGGCAGCCGCCATTTTGGGCAGGTCGGCAGCACTGCCATTTCCTGCGCTCGCTGCAGATATTTAGATGCGGCAGATCGTGATGTCAGTGAGTGTGCAATGCTGATTTGACGCTTGATCTGCCATTTTGGACATCGCAGCTCCATTTAACGCCCTCTCCTAATCACGACCAGCTGACCATGCATTCAGCAGCAGGAAGGACCCCCCAGTAGTGCTATTTAAAGGGATCATCAACAACTTGCAGCTGAATTGCTTTTTCATTTCTACTTGCTCTGTGTAATCTTGTGCAACTGTTTTGAGCTTTCTAGAGTTGTTTAAAATTGCTGAGGTACCAGGGAGTGTTGCTGCAAGTGGAGAACACCTTGCTTCTCATTTAAAGCGTTCTGCTCACCCCACTTGCTTTTATTCACGTGGGCTCTACTTGCAGTCCACCTTGCGCTCGAGTATGACAGGGAGATGGAGTGGAGGCAGCGAAGAAGAGGACAAGATGCTCACAGAGGGAGGTGGAGGAGGGGCAGGACGGCTCTCCGCAAGAGGCTTTACCCATTTAGGGTCATCAAGGAGCACTTTTGCCTGCACCTAAGCCAGGAGCAGTGTATTAGGAGGCACCGCTTCACCAAGGAGGTGACCACGGAACTCTGCCACCTCCTGCAATCAGACCTGCAGCCTCAGAGCAATGGCTCTCCCAGTGGCCCTCAAGGTCATCGTGACCCTCAATTTTTTCGGCACGGATCTTTCCAGTCTGGAGCTGGCAACGTAGCTAACATCTCCAAGTTCACCGTCCACTGCATCCGGAGGTCGCAGAGGCTCTGCACTCCAGGAGAAGGGACTTCATTGTCTTTTCTCTGAACAGAGAGAAGCAGGAGGAGCGCACATGTGGCTTTTCCAGGATATCTGGCTTCCCCTTGGTGCAGGCGCCATCGACTGCACACATGTGGCTTTGCGGACACCATATACCAATCCAGAGATGTTCCATAACCGCAAAGGCTACCACTCACTTGATGTGCAGTTGTTGTGCGACCACACCCAGCGCATTATGATGGGGAATGCCCAGTATCCTGGCAGCAGTCATGATGCCTTCATCCTGCGTGTGCTTGGAGACCAGGGCTATCTGCTCTACACCTGGCTGATGACGCCCCTCCTCAGCCCCACCACTCGTGGCCAGCACTTATAATAACAGCCATGCTGCCATGAGGAACATCATCGAGCAGACAATCAGCATGCTAAAGCAACGGTTTCGCTGCCTTGACTGCTTGGGAGTAGCCCTCTAGCACACGCCAGAGTGGGTGTCCCATTTCATGGTCTGCTGCATGCTCCACAACTTGGCCATCATGAAGGTGTAGCCATTGCCACCACGGGTTCCAGGACCGGAGGAGGACCACCATCTGTTCCGGACAGGCTGTCTGTCAGCACCTCATCATACTCCGGTTCTAGTGAATGAAACCCCCGATCCCTATTGCTCACCACTTCCCCATCTTACCATCCCTCTATCACAGAACATCACAGCATCCTCCTGGGCATAAAACTGAAATGAGAGCCACCACAAAACAAACATTCCAAACATAATTTATAAATTTATCAAATGCAAATCAAAACAACAACATCAACTAATCACCCCTGTGCATTCTTTTATTGTCTGTCTCTCATGTACCTTTTCCTACTCAAGTGCTCCCCCATGCCTGCAGCATGGTTGGTGGAAGGCTGCTGACTTTCAGTGGGGGAGACTGCAGATAGCCTTGCAGGATGACCTCAAGCACCTCTGGGCTGAGAAGACCCAGCTGGAGACTGCACCACCTCGGCATGGGTGGCAGCAGTCTGGACTGGCTGGATGACGGGCAGCAGCAAGGGCACTGGTGGCGTGGCAGTGGTGGAAGTAGGAATGCTGTCCTCTGAGATAGGGCAGCAGGTTCATGCTCCACGGAGCCACTGCTACTCCTCCAGGGCGGTGCCTCAGCATTCCTAGCCATCTGTTGGGGGACAGATTGCTGGAGTGCTGTGAGACCCTGCAAGTCCCTTTCCACACACACAAACTCAGCCACGATGGGAGTAGTCTGACCTTCCACTGCAGCACTGAGATGTTGGGTCACTTCCGCCAATGCTGCAATGGAACCTACGACATCGCCCATCACATGCAGCATCATGGCTGGGTCCACAAGGTCTCTCATTGAGTTGCCCATGATTTCCATCCTGGAAATCACAGGCTCCAAGCTCCGTGCAAAGCCACGTGCAATGTTGGAGCCAGACTCCTCCATGTTCCCTGACACTGACAAGAGGTTTTCGGTCAGGCTTGCTATTGCACCTAGCATTTTTGTGTGCATGCCCATCGCCCTTCTTCTGAAGGCCGTTCCATCGAGGTCATCATCTGAGTCCTGTGCAGCAGAACTCATTCGCGAACTCTCCCTCCAAGGAGCTGGCAACCGAACTACCCATTCTCCCTGGCCTGGCTGCAGCCCACTTGTGCCCGGTGACTCACCACATGAAGATCCTGATCTATACTACCCTCTAAAGTACACGTAGTGCCATTTTCTGAGCTGATGTCTGCGAGTGTCAGATGCTGTGCCGGCGAGCCTAGGCCAAACTTTATTGGCCAGTAGACTGCACTCGATATTGCCCCCTCCCCCCCCCGTTCAGCGCTAAGCCAATCAGCAGCATGTTTAGCGCTGCGCTCAGTGCTGGAATCATTTATAATGAGCAGGCAGCATGAATTTGCACCACTTTGAACAGGCGCAGGCCCATAGCGCTGCGTGATGCCCGCGCCCATTTTCGGGCCTTATCCAATTTCTAGGCCATGGTATCTAAACTTATATTGAAAGTAGCTGAAAAGTAAGTCTCACTGTAGTTATGCAGTGACTGCATAATAATGAAGTCACGCATCAGGGATAATTTTTCAAGTTCTTGCTGCCCACGAGAGGCCTCATCCACCTGCTGTTCATATCAGGAAATCGTGGGCATATTTTAATAATTTTCCATTCATTAAATGAATGAATAGAAAATTGTGGGTGGTACGCCTGCAATTTGCGACAGGTTAGCTAGAGGGTGAAGCTCCCCACTGGTAGCACAATCTTGGAAAATCAGCCCTTTATACTATTTTTAAACAATTGCACAGCAGCTGTACCATTTATGTTTAACTCCTGTTTAATGGCTTAAATTCTATTAAATGAGTTAAATAATGGCTTCAAAGCTTCTGGGTCTCGAAATTGGAGCGTGCCCGAATTGGGACGCGCACGCTCCTAAAGAGGCTGGTGGCAGGACCACGGGAAATTGGTCTGCCGGCGAGCTGCAAGTTCTAGTCACGGTCCCAGAGGCAGCTTGCTCGTCTCTGGAGGCACCAAGTTCAGACGGCTCGGTGGCCGGCCGAGGTTGTAAGAAGAGTCTGGGAGGGAAGAGGCAATTGGGAGCAGGGCAAGCAGTAGTGGGAAGCAGCATGTGAATTTAATGCGGAGCCAGGAGGAGTACTCCTGCTCTACAATAACGTAAGTTTAAAAAAAATTAACATTTACCTTTCCGGTGACCACTGGTTTGGTTGCCAAGTGTCTCCGAGTACTCAGGCATTTCAAACAGGTGTCAGGCCTCCAATTTGCATGTGCAAAGGGCCTAACACGAGTTTCAGGCGTGTGTCCTGACCGCATGTGCAGGAGCCTTTACCAATATGATGGGCGGTGCACTTCCGGCACGGCCACTATAGTGGACCCTTAGGTGCCCTCTTTACGCCTGTAAAATAGGCGCAGTGCAATCAAATTTCTAGGCGTTGATGTCCCAAGAATATTGCCTTCTATGTGATGCTTACAACAGACAATGCTATATATGCAACATTCCAGGTGTTGGTGCTTTTCTGCAGTATGCAGCCAAAACTGTACAAATCTTATGTCATGTGTATAAAAACATAGGAACAGGAGTAAGCCATTCAGCCCTTCGAGCCTGTTCCGCCATTCAATGAGATCATGGCTGATCTGCGATCTAACTCCATATACCCGCCCTTGGCCCACATCCCTTAATACCTTTGATCAACAAAAAGCTATCAATCTCCGATTTGAAATTAACAATTGATTTAGCATCAATTGCTGTTTGCAGAAGAGAGTTCCAAGCTTCTACCACCCTTTGTGTGTAGAAGTGTTTCCTAATTTCACTCCTGAAAGGTCTGGCTCTAATTTTTAGACTATGCCCCCTAGTCTTAGAATCCCCAACCAGCAGAAATAGTTTCTCTCTATCTACCCTATCTGTTCCCCTTAATATCCTGAAAACTTCGATCAGATCACCCTTTAACCTTCTAAATTCTAGGGAATACAACCCTAATTTGTGTAATCCTCGTAACTTAACCCTTGAAGTCTGGGTATCATTCTGCTAAACCTACGCTGCACTCCCTCCAAGGCCAATATATCCTTCCTAAGGTGTGGTGCCCAGAACTGCTCACAGTATTCCAGGTGTGGTCTAACCAGGGTTTTGTACAGCTGCAGCATAACCTCTACCCCCTTGTACTCTAGTCGTCTGGATATAAAGGCCAGTCATCCGGATATAAAGGCCAGCTTTCCATTAGCCTTTTTCATTATTTTCTGTACCTGTTCATGACATTTTAATGATTTATGTACCTGGACCCCCAAGTCTCTTTGGACCTCCACTGTTTTTAGCTTTTCACAGTTTCGAAAGTGCCCTGTTTCTATCCTTTTTCGGTCCAAAGTGGATGACCTCACATTTGCTTACATTGAATTCCATTTGCCACAGTTTTATCCATTCACTTAATCTATCAATATCCCTTTGTAATTTTATGCTTTCATCTACACTGCCTACAATGCCGCCTATCTTTGTGTCATTGGCAAATTTGGATATGTGACTTTCTATGCCATCATCTAAGTTATTAGTAAATACTGTGAATGGTTGAGGCCCCAACACGGATCCCTGCAGGACACCACTAGTCACATCCTGCCAATTTGAGTACCTACCCATTATCCCTACCCTGTGTCTCCTGCCCTTCAGCCAATTTCCTAACCAGGTCAATAATTTGCCTTCAGTTCCATGGGCTTCTACCTTCGATAACAGTCTCTTATGTGGGACTTTATCAAATGCCTTCTGGAAGTCCATATAAATAACATCCATAGACATTCCCCTGTCCACTACTTTAGTCACCTCCTCAAAACATTCAATTAGGTTTGTCATGCATGACCTACCTTTAACATAAGAACATAAGAAATAGGAGCAGGAGTAGGCCATACGGCCCCTCGGGCCTGCTCCGCCATTCAATAGGATCATGGCTGATCTGAATCTAGACTCACGTCCACTCCCCTGCCCTCTCCCCGTAACCTCTAATTCCCTTATCTGCTAGGAAAATGTCTATCTCCATTTTAAATTTATTTAATATTGCAGCTTCCACAGCTCTCTGGGGTAGCAAATTCCATAGATTTACTACCCTCTGAGTGAAGAAGTTTCTCCTCATCTCAGTTTTGAAACGGCAGCCCCTTATTCTAAGATTATGCCCCCTAGTTCTAGTCTCACCCATCAGTGGAAACATCCTCACCGCATCCACCTGATCAAGCCCCCTCACAATCTTATATGTTTCGATAAGATCGCCTCTCATTCTTCTGAACTCCAATGAGTAGAGTCCCAACCTACTCAACCTTTCCTCATACGTCAACCCCCTCATCTCTGGAATCAACCGAGTGAACCTTCTCTGAACCGCCTCGAGAGCAAGTATATCTTTTCTTAAATATGGAAACCAAAACTGCACGCAGTATTCCAGGTGTGGCCTCACCCCAATACCCTGTATAACTGCAGCAAGACTTCCCTGTTTTTATACTCCATCCCCCTTGCAATAAAAGCCAAGATTCCATTGGCCTTCCTGATCACCTGCTGCACCTGCATACTAAATTTTTGTATTTCATGCACCAGGACCCCCAGATCCCTTTGTACTCTAGCACTTTGCAGTTTCTCTCCATTTAGATAATAACTTGCTCTTTGATTTTTTCTGCCAAAGTGCATAACCTCACACTTTCCAACATTATATTGCATTTGCCAAATCTCTGCCCACTCACTTAGCCTGTCTATGTCCTTTTGCAGGTTTTTTATGTCCTCCTCACTCACTGCTTTCCCTCCATGCTGGTTCTCCCTGAACAACTGAAAATTTTCGAGGTGTTCAGTCACCCTATCCTTAATTATAGACTCTAGCAATTTCCTGACAACAGGCTAACTGGTCTATAATTCCCTGGTTTCCCCCTCTTGCCATTCTTAAAAAGCGGAGTGACATGTGCAATTTTCCAATCTAAAGGGACAATTCCTGAATCTAGAGAACTTTGGAAGATTATAGTTAGGGCATCTGCAATGTGCTCACCTACTTCCTTTAAAACCCTGGGATGGAAACCATCTGGTCCTGGGGATTTGTCACTCTTCAGTGCCATTATTTTCTTCATTACTGTTACTTTACTTATGTTCATTTTATTGAGTCCCTGTCCCCGATTCAATATTAGTTTCTTTGGGATTTCTAGCATGCAATCCTCCTCTTCTGTAAATACTGAGGCATAGTAATTATTCAACATGTCTGCCATTTCTCCATTGTCATTGATAATCACCACTTTCAGTTTTTAAGGGGCCAGCATTGCTCCTGACCGCCCTCTCTTTCCTAATGTAACTGTAAAAATTCTTCGATTGACTTTGATATCCCTGGCAAGTTTCTTTTCATACTCCCTTTTTGTAGCTCTTGCTGTCTGTTTTGTGACCCTTTGCTGTTCTTTGTATTTTTCCCATTCGCCAGGATCTGTGCTATTTTTTGCATTTTTGTATGCCATTTTGTTTAGTTTTATGCTGTCCCTTACCTCTTTAGTTGTCCATGGCTGGTTTTTTTGGCGAGTAGAGCTCTTGCCCCTCAGGTATAAACTGGTTCTGTATCACGTTAAATTATTTTTTAAACATCTCCCACTGATCTTCTGTCGTTTTACCAATTAACAGATTTGCCCAGTTTACTGTGGACAATCTCTGCCTCATCCCGTTGAAGTCAGCCGTACCTAAATCTAGAATCCTAGTAGCTGTTTCGCGTTTCTCCCTTTCAAAAGCTATGTTGAACGCTATTGGATAAATGTTCACGAACAGTTAGGTTGTTAACTAAATCTGGCTCATTACTCATTACAAAATCTAATATGGCTTGCCCCCTTTTTGCCTCTGGGACATATTATTGTAGAAAACTACCCTGGACACATTCAAGAAATTCACTACTTTTCTGACAGGTCTGCTTTTCTCAATCTGTATGGAAGTTAAAATCCTCCATTAAAACCACTCTGCCTTTACTACACGCTTGTCTAATCTCTTCATTTTATACAATCCAGCACTTCAGAGCTGCTACCAGGGGGCCAATACACAATTCCCACTACAGTCTTAGATCCTTTCCTGTTTCTTAATTCTACCCATAAGATCTCCACTGGCTGCTTACCGCTCTTTGAATCCTCTCTCATCATTGAAGTGATTTCATCCTTAATCGCTAAGGCTGCTCCTCGCCCTCTGCCATTTTCCTTATATTTCCTGCAGACTATATAACCTGGTATATTTAGTTCCCAGTCCTGACTGTCTTGAAGCCATGGGGGCGATTTTGCCAGCCCTATGGAGGCGGGACTGTCGGTAAAATGGCAGAATTTGGGGGCAGGTGCCCAACCCGCCTCCATGCCATCTTCCTAGGAGGCAGTTAGCCGTCCCGTGCCGGGTCCCGTCTCCTTGGAGGCGGGAAGGGATTAAAGCCTATTAACTGCCTATTAACAGGCAGAAAATAGGATTATCCCCTTTTCGCCCTCACAAGTGCGGGCTTCCCGAAGGCCCTGAAACCCGCCAGCTCAGCTCAACAGTGTCGGGGGTCGGGGGGGTGCAAAAGTGTGCTGTGAAGGTAAGTGATGGATGTAAGAGTGTAGAGGTGAGTATCTGAGGTAAGTGCAAAGTGTACTTAACCTTTTGTTTTTTCCTGCAGGCTTCAGTCGGTGTGTATGCGGAGAGTCTCGGACCTCCGCGTTGTGAATGACAGGTGGTCGTTGCATTCTCAGATGCTACAACCATCTTGTTTCTGTAAAAGAAAGAAGTTTGATGAGGTCTTGTATTCAAGACCCCATCAAATTGCAGAGAATGTCACTGTTTGACAGCTTCACAGAGCTGTCAAACGATGACAATTTTTTGACAGATGAAACGTCATACGTTGACGTTCTCTGCACCCGACTTTCCCTTAATTGGCCTGCTAAGCCCACTGGACGGGCTTAACAAGGTCAATCAAGGGAAAATAGCGTGGGTTGGCCCCAAATCGAGGGAGGCGGGACTAAAATCCGACAAGCAGCAGTCCCACTTCCAACGTGCCCCCATTAACAAAATCGCCCCCCATATGTCAGTAATGGGTACAATGTCACACCCGCCAATTTGAATTCATGCCTGCATTTCATTCAATTTATTCCTTATACTCTGTGCGATTTTATAATGCATGGAGTATACGTGGCCTTTACAGAACTGATGTCAGGAATATCGTCATTGTTCCACAAGTGAGTCTTCTGATAATGTCAGCTGCTTCCCAAGACTGCCAGAATCCTCGAGGGAGAAAATTAGCAATAAACATAAAATGCATGTGGGAATGGGTAAAGTGCCAGATTCAGCTCATGCACTCTTAGTGCTGAATTTTGCCGGCGCTCAGAGTGCAGATTTGGAGGCAGGTCTGCTGTCAAAATCACAAAGATTGACAGCAGGTCAGTTTCCCACTGTAAACCCGCCTCCTTGTCAGTTTCCCAAGTGTCGGGTCTGTCATCCCTGAACAGACCCGACACCAAGCGGCGGGTCAGCCAATTTAGATAGTTAAAAGCTTATTAAAAGATAGTTACGAACCTTTTTCCCATGTACTTACCATTTTACCAGGTTTTCAATGAGGTTCCCGGAGAACAGCTATCACGTCAGGTAAGTATGTCGGATTCTCAATGACTGTGGATTGCTGTGAATAGGTGAAAGCTGCAAAACTGGTATAAAACCTACCATTTCACAGCTGTTCACTTCCCAATCTTAGCATTATTCGTTCATGGGATCTTGGCGTCGCTGGCAAGGCCAGCATTTATTGCCCATCCCTAATTGCCCTTGAGAAGGTGGTGGTGAGCTACCTTCTGGAACTGCTACAGTCCATGTGGTGAAGGTACTCCCACAGTGCTATTAAGGAGGGAGTTCCAGGATTTTGAGCCAGCAACGATGAAGGAACGGCGATATACTTCCAAGTCCGGATGGTGTGTGACTTGGAGTGGAACTTGGAGGTGGTAGTGTTCCCATGCGCCTGTTGCCCTTGTCCTTCTAGGTGGTAGAGGTCACGGGTTTGGGAGGTGCTGCCAAAGGAGCCTTGGCATTTTGTAGATGGGGGTACACACTGCAGCCATGGTACACCGGTGGTGGAGAGGGTGAATGTTTAAGGTGGTGGATGGAGTGCCAATCAAGTGGGCTGCTTTGTCCTGGATGGTGTCAAGCTTCTTGAGTGTTGTTGGAGCTGCACTCATCCAGGCAAGTGGAGAGCATTCCATCACACTCTTTACTTGTGCCTTGGCGATGGTGAAAAGGCTTTGGGGAGTCAGGAGGTGAGACACTCACCGCAGAATACCTAGCCTCTGACCCGCTCTTGTTGCCACAGTATTTATGTGGCTGGTCCAGTTAAGTTTCTGGTCAATGGTAACCCCCAGATTGTTGATGGTGGGGGATTCGGTGATGGTAATGCCGTTGAATGTCATGGGGTGGTGGTTAGACTCCCGCATGTTGGAGATAGTCTTTGCCTGGCACTTGTGTGGCGCGAATGTTACCTGCCACTTATCAGCCCAAGCCTGAATGTCGTTCAGGTCTTGTTGCATGCGGACATGGACTGCTTCATTATCTGAGGAGTTGCGAATGGCACTGAACACTGTGCAGTCATCAGCGAACATCCCCATTTTTGACCTTATGTTGGAGGGAAGGTCATTGATGAAGCAGCTGAAGATGGTTGGGCCGAGGACACTGCCCTGAGGAACTCCTGCAGCGATGTCCTGTGGCTGTGATGATTGACCTTCAATCACCACAACCATCTTCCTTTGTGCTAGGTATGACTCCAGCCAGTGGAGAGTTTTCCCTCTGATTCCCATTGACTTCAGTTTTACTAAGGCTCCTTAATGCCACACTTGGTCAAATGCTGCCTTGATGTCACGGGCAGTCACTCTCACCTCACCTCTGGAATTCTGCTCCTTTGTCCATGTTTGGACCAAGGATGTAATGAGGTCTGGAGCTGAGTGGTCCTGGCGGAACCTAAACTGGGCATCAGTGAGCAGGTTATTAGTGAGTAAGTGCTACTTATAGCACTGTTGACGACACCTTCCATCACTTTGCTGATGATTGAGAGTAGACGGATGGCGCAGTAATTGGCCGGATTGGATTTGTCCTGCTTTTTGTAGACAGGACATACCTGGGCAGTTTTCCACATTGTTGGATAGATGCCTGTATTGTAGCTGTACTGGAACAGCTTGGTTAGAGGTATGGCTAGTTCTGGAGCACAAGTCTTCAGCATGACAGCCGGGATATTGTCGGGACCCAGAGCCTTTGCTGTATCCAGTGCGCTCAGCCATTTCTTGATGTCACATGGAGTGAATCGAATTGGCTGAAGACTGGCTTCTGTGATGGTGGGGACCTCCGGCGTAGGCCGATATGGATCATCCACTCGGCACTTCTGGCTGAAGATGGTTGCAAACGCTTCAGCCTTGTCTTTTGCGCTCATGTGCTGGGCTCCACCATCATTTGAGAATGGGGATATTCATGGAGCCTCCTCCTCCCGTTAGTTGTTCAATGGTCCACCATTCACGACTGGATGTGGCAGGGCTGCAGAGCTTTGATCTGATCCGTTGATTATGGGATTGCTTAGCCCTGTCTATAGCATGCTGCTTCCGCTTTTTAGCATGCATGTAGTCCTGTGTTGAAGCTTCCCCAGGTAGGCACCGCATTTTTAGGTACGCCTGGTGCTGCTCCTGGCATGCTCTTCTACACTCCTTATTGAACCAGGGTTGGTCCCCTGGCTTGATGGTAGTGGTAGAGTGAGGGATATGCCGGGCCATGAGGTTACAGATTGTGGTGAAATACAATTCTGCTGCTGCTGATGTCCCACAGCGCCTCATGGATGCCCAGTATTGAGCTGCTAGATATGTTCTGAATCTATCTCATTTAGCACGGTGGTAGTGCCACACAACACGATGGAGGGTGTCCTCAGTGTGAAGGCGCGACTTTGTCTCCACAATGACTGTGCGGTGGTTACTGCTACCAATGCTATTATGGACAGATGCATCTGCGACAGGTAGATTGGCGAGGATGAGGTCAAGTAGGTTTTTCCCTCGTGTTGGTTTTCTCACCACCTGTCTCAGGCCCAGACTGGCAGCTGTGTCCTTCAGGACTCGGCCAGCTAGGTTAGTAGTAGTGCTACCGAGCCACTCTTGGTGATGGACATTGAAGTCCCCCACCCAGAGTACATTCTGTGTCCTTGCTACTCTCAGTGCTTCTTCCAAGTGGTGTTCAATATGGAGGAGTACTGATTCATCAGCTGAGGGAGGGCGGTAGGTGGTAATCAGCAGGAGGTTTCCTTGCCCACGCTTGACCTGAAGCCATGAGACTTCATGGGGTCCAGAGTCAGTGTTGAGGACTCCCAGGGCCAATCCTTCCCAACTGTATATCAGTGTGTTGCTACCCCTGGTGGGTCTGCCTTGCCGGTGAGACAGGACATACCCTGGGATGGTGATGGAGGAGTTTGGGACATTGGCTGAAAGGTATGATTCTGTGAGTATGACTATGTCAGACTGTTGCTTGACTAGTCTGTGGGACAGCTCTCCCAATTTTGGCACAAGTCCCCAGATGTTGGTGAGGAGAACTTTACAGGTTCGACTGGGCTGGATGTGCCGTTGTCGTGTTTGTAGCCGGTGCCAAGGTCGATGCTGGGTGGTCCGTCCGTTTTTTGTATTCCTATTATTGTTTATTGTAGCGGTTTTGTTACAACTGAGTGGCTTGCTAGGCCATTTCAGCGGGCAGTTAAGAGTCAACCACTTTGCTGTGGGTCTGGAGTCACGTATAGGCCAGACCAGGTAAGGACGGCAGAGTTCAAATGATGCCGTCAAACCCGCTTCCTTTTAATTGGCCGGGAATCTCGCAGGGCAGGCTTAACAAGCACAATCAGCACCGGCTACGATCAAGATCACTTGGAGGAGGCGGGATGAAGACTGGTGCGGAGTTTGAGGCCGCTGTCTACTCCGGCCGCACCGGACTTGCCTTGGCTGGTGAAATCGTGGCCTTTTTGTGTTATTTTGGCCAAAGAAATGAGTTGTAGAATAGCATTGCATATGAAAATTGAGAATTTATTTTAAGCAAATCACACACAAAGCACTGCTTGAAATAAATGATTTATTAGTCTGTAAAGTACATGCCAAATTACAATAGTATGTTGCACTTTTGAAGTAAATTGTCAGGATTTGGTCCTTAAAAATTGTTTTGTGCTCAATATTTTTTAGAATTGCATGTATTCTTTATAGAACGACAACAATTTGCATTTAGAGCCTTTAACATAGAAAAGGCATATCAGCGAGGTGTGAGGGGGAAAAAAGTGCACACCAAGTCAAAGACGGAGATATTAAGGGAGATGGCCATCAGCTTGATCAAAGAGGTGGCTTTTAAGGAATATCTTAAAGGAGGAGAGGGAGGTGGAGAGGCAGAGTGGTTTAGGGAGAGGATTCCAGAATGTGGGCCTTAGGCATCTGAAGGCACAGGCGCCAACGATGGGGTGACAGGAGGGAGGGCTGCACAAGAGGGTATGGAGTTTGTAGCGAGGGCCAAAGACAATGACTTTGTCTTTCTGATGTTTAGCTGGTATTAATTGCTGCTCATCTAAGACTGGGTGTTGAACAAGCAGTGGAGGGGCTAAGAAGTGGTGGCGAGGTAAAGCTGGCTACCATCAACTTCTGGGAGCTGACTCATTATTTGTAGATGATACTGCCAAGAAGCAGCGTCGGCGGGAATCCTGAGCGGCAGAGCGGGGCTATAAAAGTCCCAGAGACCCAGGTAAGGCCTCACAGCGTCGGCGGGAATCCTGAGCGGCAGAGCGGGGCTATAAAAGTCCCAGAGACCCAGGTAAGACCTCACAGCATCGGCGGGAATCCTGAGCGGCAGAGCGGGGCTATAAAAGGCCCAGAGACCCAGGTAAGGCCTCACAGCGTCGGCGGGAATCCTGAGCGGCAGAGCGGGACTATAAAAGTCCCAGAGACCCAGGTAAGGCGTACCAGTCTCCAGTCTGGAAGGAGAGAGGTAAAAAGTAATCCAAGTGTGACGTCACCAGAAAGCGGGTAAGTGATTGGTTGGTAAGTATTTCTCCCTTTTAAGCTTAAATCTCTTTGGTTTATAGTTTCTAAGGTGTGATATTCACCATCTAGAATCGGGGCAGAGGATATTTAAGAATAATATTAATAAATTTAATTAATTACATAGAATGGGAGATCAGGCGATGTGTTGCTGCTGCAATATGTGGGAGCTGGTGAACACCATTGATGCTCACAGTGATCACATTTGCAGTAAGTGTTGGCTGCTCGAGGAACTCCGGCTCCGTGTTGAAGAGCTGGAGTCCGAGCTTCAAACACTGAGACACATCAGGGAGGGGGAGAGTTACCTGGACTCTGTGTATCACGAGGTAGTCACACCAATTAGATTAATTAATTCAGATGTAGTCCGTGGCCAGGGTCAGGATGGTGTGACTAGAAGTGAGGCAGGTACGGGGATCCAGGAGGTAGTGTTGGAGGAGCCGCAGCCCTTGCACTTGTCCAACGGGTTCGAGGCTCTTACTCCCTGTGGGGACAGGAGCAGGGACTGCAGGGAGGATGAGCAACCTGGCCACAGCACCGTGGAGCAGGGGGCCATTCAAGTGGGGGGAGTTAAAAGAAATGTTGTAGTCGTAGGGGGATAGATAGAGTTCTTTGCAGCCGAGAGCGAGAGTCCCGAAGGCTGTGTTGCCTGCCCGGTGCCAGGGTTAAGGACATCTCCTCTGGACTGGAGAGAAACTTGGAGTGGGAGGGGGAGGATCCAGTTGTCGTGGTCCATGTTGGTACCAACGACATAGATAGGACAAGGAAGGAGGTTCTGCTGAGGGAGTTTGAGCAGCTAGGGGCCAAATTAAAAAGCAGAACCACAAGGGTAATAATCTCTTGATTATTACCTGAGCCACGAGCGAATTTGGCTAGGACAAATAAAATTAGAGAGTTAAATGCGTGGCTCAAAGACTGGTGTGGGAGAAATGGGTTTTGCTTCCTGGGACACTGGCACCAGTACTGGGACAGGAGGGAGCTGTTCCGTTGGGACGGGCTTCACTTGGCCAGTGCTGGGACTAGAGTCCTGGCGGATCATATAATTAGGGCTGTAGAGAGGGCTTTAAACTAACTAGTGGGGGGGAGGTTCCTAGAGAGCAAATAATAAAAATGACAACAGAGAAGGTCATAGACTTAGGTAGCAGTGGGGAAATTAAAAACCAGAGCGTGTCAGGAAGGTAAAGTAATAAAAAGGGCAAAAGCAGGAACTAAGTGTCACAAAACATCTTTGAAAGTTCTCTATCTGAATGCACGTAGCATTCGTAACAAAATAGACGAGTTAATGGCACAAATAACTACATATGGGTATGATCTTGTGGCCATTACAGAAACATGGATGCAGGGTGACAATGCCTGGGAATTAAACATACCAGGTTATTTAACGATCAGGAAGGACAGGCAGGAAGGAAGGGGAGGTGGGGTGGCTATGTTAATAAAGGAAGGAATCACTGTAATACAGAGAAATGATATTGGGTCAAAAGATCAGGATAATGAAACAGTTTGGGTGGAGGTAAGGAATAATAAGGGGAAAAAAACACTAGTGGGCGTAGTCTATAGGCCTCCGAACAGTTGCAACTCTGTTGGACGGAGTATCAATCAGGAAATAGTTGAGGCTTGTAATAAGGGAACATCTATAATTATGGGGGATTTTAACTGTCATATTAATTGGACAAATCAAATTGGGCAGGGCTGCCTTGAGGATGAGTTCATTGAGTGTATTAGGGATGGGTTTCTTGAGCAGTATGTAACTGAACCGACCAGGGGGCAAGCAACCTTAGATCTGGTCCTGTGTAACGAGATGGGATTAATTAAAAATGTCCTAGTAAAGGATCCCCTTGGAATGAGTGACCATAACATGGTTGAATTCCATATTCAATTAGAGGGTGAGAAGGTTGGATCTCAAACAAGCGTGCTAAGCTTGAATAAAGGAGACTATGAAGGTATGAGAGCGGAATTGAGTAGAGTGGATTGGGAAAATAGATTCAAGGGTAAGACGATACATGATCAGTGGTGTACATTTAAGGAGTTATTTTACAACTTCCAAAAAATATATATTCCACTGAGAAGAAAAGGGTGTAAAAGAAAAGACAGCCATCCGTGGCTAAGTAAAGAAATTAAGGATAGTATTCGACTAAAAACAAGGGCATATAAGGTAGCCAAATCTAGTGGGAGGATAGAGGATTGGGAAAACTTTAAAAGACAGCAAAAAATAACAAAAAGATTAATTAAGAAAGGGAAGATAGATTATGAAAGTAAATTAGCAAAAAATATAAAAACAGATAGTAAGAGTTTTTATAGTTATATAAAAAGAAAAAGGGTGGCTAAAGTAAATGTTGGTCCCTTAGAGGATGAGACCGGGAAATTAATGGTGGGAAATATGGAGATGGCAAAAACACTGAATATTTTACATCAGTCTTTACAGTAGAAGACACTAAGAATATCCCAACACTGGACAAACAGGGGGCTAAAGGGGGGGAGGAGCTAAACACGATCAAAATCACTAAGGAAGTGGTACTCGGTAAAATAATGGGACTCAAGGCGGATAAATCACCTGGACCTGATGGCTTACATCCTAGGGTCTTGAGGGAAGTCCGCGGTAGGGATTGTGGATGCATTGGTAATAATTTTCCAAAACTCCCTGGACTCAGCAAAGGTCCCGGCAGACTGGAAAACTGCTAATGTAACACCCTTATTTAAAAAGGGCAGTAGACAGAAGGCTGGAAACTATAGACTGGTTAGCCTAACATCTGTGGTAGGTAAAATTTTGGAGTCCATTATTAAGGAGACAGTAACAGGACATTTGGATAATCATAATTTAATAGGACAAAGTCAGCATGGTTTTATGAAGGGGAAGTCATGTTTGACAAATTTGCTGGAGTTCTTTGAGGAAGTAACGTATAGGGTGGATAAAGGGGAACCAGTGGACGTAGTGTATTTAGACTTCCAAAAGGCATTTGACAAGGTGCCACACAAAAGATTATTGCTTAAGATAAAAAATCACGGGATTGGGGGTAATATTCTGGTATGGATAGAGGATTGGCTATCTAACAGACGGCAGAGAGTTGGGATAAATGGTTCATTCTCAGACTGGCAATCAGTAACTAGTGGTGTTCCGCAGGGGTCCGTGCTGGGTCCCCAACTCTTTACAATCTATATTAACGATTTGGAGGAGGGGACCGAGTGTAACATATCAAAGTTTGCAGATGATACTAAGATGGGAGGGAAAGTAGTGAGTGAGGAGGACATAAAAAACCTGCAAGGGGACATCGACAGGCTAAGTAAGTGGGCAGAGATTTGGCAGATGGAATACAATACTGGAAAGTGTGAGGTTATGCACTTTGGCAGGAAAAATCGTAGAGCAAGTTATTATCTTAATGGCAAGAAACTGGAAAGTACTGAAGTACAAAGGGATCTGGGGGTCCTGGTGCACGAAACGCAAAAGGTTCGTATGCAGGTGCAGCAAGTGATTAAGAAGGCCAATGGAATGTTGGCTTTCATTGCTAGGGGGATAGAATATAAAAATAGGGAGGTATTGCTTCAGTTGTACAAGGTATTGGTGAGACCGCACCTGGAATACTGCGTACAGTTTTGGTGTCCATACTTAAGAAAGGACATACTTGCTCTCGAGTCAGTACAAAGAAGGTTGACTCGGTTAATCCCGGGGATGAGGGGATGGACATATGAGGAGAGGTTGAGTAGATTGGGACTCTACTCATTGGAGTTCAGAAGAATGAGAGGCGATCTTATTGAAACATATAAGATTGTGAAGGGGTTGGATCGGGTGGATGCGGGGAAGATGTTCCCGATGATGGGTGAAACTAGAACTAGGGGGCATAGTCTTAGAATAAGGGGTTGCTCTTTCAAAACTGAGATGAGGAGGAACTACTTCACTCAGAGGGTGGTAGGTCCATGGAATATGCTGCCCCAAAAAGCTGTAGAAGCTACATCATTACATAAATTTAAAACAGAAATAGACAATTTCCTAGAAGTAAAGGGAATTAAGGGTTACGAGGAGCGGGCAGGAATTTGGACATGAGTCTAGGTTCGGATCGGTCATGGCCCTGTGGGTAGCGGAGCGGGCCCAGGGGCCGTGTAGCCTGATCCTGCTCCTATTTCGTGTGTCTAATTCTGTTAGATTCAGGAGATGGTTCTGTGATAGTGGATTGGCGGTTAGGATCAGATCAGCCATGATCTTACTGAATGGCGGAGCAGGCTCGAGGGGCCGATTGGCCTACTCCTGCTCCTATTTCTTATGTTCTTATGTTAAGCAGCATGTAGATAAAGAGGAGGCTAAGGTTGGGACGTTGAGAGGCTCCTGAGATGACACTGCAGGAGTGGAAAGAGTAGAGGTGTTGGAGGAGGATGGTGTGGTCGACCGTGTTAGAGCTGCAGAAGGACAAGGAAGGATAATGCATCATGATCACACTTAGAGAATGTTGTTTGTGACTCTGGTTAAGGCTGTTTCAGTGCTTTGGGAGCGGCACCCGCAGTGGGCATAGTTTTATGGCACACGCCTCCATTTTAAAACATTATTTCAGTCTTCACTTTTGAGTGATGCTGACACTGCAATTGGCGAAAACAAAATAGAGGTGTGTGCTATAAAACTATGCCCACTGCGGGTGCCCAAGTCACGTTCAAAATATGTAGTGTGAGAAGACTCTTTAACTGCACCTTTACATATATAAAAATTACTGAGTAGGTCATAAGATTCCATTTCGAAAAGCATTGAATAACCTTATGTCAGGTTCCATCAATGAAAAGAAAAAGAAAGAAGGACTTGCATTTATATAGTGCCTTTCATAAACACTGGACATCCCAAAGTGCTTTACAGCCAATCAAGTGCTTTTTTGAAGTGTAGTCACTGTTGTAATGTAGGAAAAAAACATTGTATTACTGTCGACGTGTACCTGCATTCCCAGTTGCATTTAGGTGATGCCATTAATTATCATTTTCCAGCTGAAATGTTTAATGTAATGTTAGCTAAGAAAGCATAAATTGAGATTGTAAACTACTTTCTGTGAATCCTTGTGGGCCTGAACAAAGTAGCTACAGGAAACTCTCGATTTACCGGCACCTAAATAACCGGAAACCTCTGTTAACCGGCTAAATTCAGGAGTAGGTTCAGGTAAGTTTTACTTCATATTAGTGGCCGTTCCTGGATCTGTGGCTGTGTAATCGGGGTTCCTGCACTTGTTGCTAAGCAACAAGGACGCTTGGTCTGTGGCCGGGGTTCTTGCACCTGTTGCTAAGCAACAGGGAAGCCTGGATTTGTTGCTGTGTACGGAGCTCCCGTACCTTTTAACTATACCTCTCTGTAATCCGGACTTTTTGATAAACCGGCACCACGCCGGTCCCATCGGTGCCGGATAAAAGAGTTTCCTGTACTACTTGCCTTTGGTGCCAAGGAAAGCGAGAGCCTCCCCACCCTCACCCTACGGAGATGAAAATCCAAGACGATTCTCCTTGTGCAGGGAGCTTCTCTGCCTTTACCTTTTGTCCCATACCACCCTTTCATTCCCCCTCTCTGTTCCATATCCCCCCATCCCTTTCCCTCTCTCTGTCTGCCTTCCACTTTTTCTCCCTTCCACCCCACCCCCTATTCCCCCCAGCATCCACCCCGTCTTGGTTTAATTAGTCCCTCCCCCTCCAAACATTCTTGATCTGAGTACTACATTTCGGGGAGGTGAAATTCAACTTCGGTGGGGGTGCAAAACGAGCAGTGGCAGATCAGCCGCCTGATTTTCCTTTCCAGTGACTTCAATGGTAAGGAAAATTGGCTGGGGTGTATAACGAGCAGCCGATCCGCTTTGGGCCTTCGGGAAGTTGAAATTCACCCCCTTAGTTATAAATCCGTGTGCAACACTACAGGAAATAAGCCAGCACCGTTACATTTCCAAAATATACATTGATGAAAACTACTTTGTTGCCCTCTTCTTCGTATCTTGCTGTATGTTGCGGATGTATAATGGATGAATTATATTGTAAACACCAATGCTTCTTTGTGTATGTCTGATATTTTGTCGTGTGTTTTAATTTGACAGGTAGGTCAGTGGGAACACAGAACAAGATCTCTCACTAAGTTGTTTGGTTCCCCTTTCACTGCATGTTACTCTGTAGCAGTTGTCATTCTACTGCTGAACTTCTCCAGGAGTTACAGGTGAGACAATAACCCACAGTTGTAAAAATGTGAGTAGAGTGATCTCAGTGAAAAATAATTTGCTTTATATGTTAGCACAAAGGATGTAGAGGATAAATGGTTGGGATGCAAGGAAAGACTTTTACAAACAAGGACCTAGAGGTTCAATTTGCCTACGCCAATGTGTTCAGCATTAAATATGCGTTTTAAAGGTAGTCATTTGTATTCTATCATGTGTAAAGGAGCCATTGGATTTTGTGCAAAAACCATTTGGTGCTAGTGAGCATGGATTGCAATTTAAGGCAATTGCTATTGTTAGATAAACCAAACAAAGTTTAAATCGCTAGATTTCAACAAAGATTGCTTCCTGTTATGTAGGCTTGAACATGTCCGAGATTCACTGTGTAAACCTTGGATTCAGAACTTCAATTTTCATACCTGGTAACCTGCGGTTTACATTTGGAATCATTAACAATATAACTGCTCTTACAGCCAGCTTCAGATGTGTACTCTAGCACTTATCGCTGTACATATCCTGAAACAGTCAGCCCTTGAAACTAAATGAAAATTGAAACTGATCCAATTCAGATTTGTTCAAATTTTAAAATTACTTTGCAACTCTTTGGCTTGTGTGCACAGTATCTATGCAGTTCTTGTTCGTGCTAGGAGCTGAATGAAAGTAAAGACTATCCCTTTGGAAACAATATTGTGTTAATATATTGGGTTTTCCATTACTTATCTGATATATATTGATATAATTATATACAGTTTGAAGATCAATAGAGCTTTTAGAAGGGAATTGCCATCCATTCTTGAAAAGTATTTTATTACAGCGATAGTGTGGTGCAATGGATTACTATACTTTTTCCTTGGAGATTTATGTTTAAATCAAGCTTGGTCTGATGGGATCATCACTCTTCTACTATCTGTTTTGGGTAATATGAATTCCGCTCCAAGGTGAATGCAGGTATATAGCACAAAACCATAGACAATGCAGCACTGATTAACAATTTTCATAGAGGACTGTGATTCCTGTGCTGTTAGGACAATGGGAAAGCAACTAATCAGTGTTGAATAGTGCAGATTGTAATGTTAAATTTGATATCCTTCAGTTTCAGTTGAACTTTGAGAATAAAGAAAACCTTTCCACAAATTAATCTTTTGGGAAGTTTTGTCTTTTGTTCACCTTGCTCGATTCTCTTTCCAATTGACAAAGTACAATTTCTATTAATAGATGGATTCCACTCAGTGGGTTAAGCAGAATCCATAAAATACAAACTCTACTTTGTTGGTTGGAAAGAACAAGTTTAATAGGATGAATAGCCTTTGTTTTCTTGTGATGGCAACTAACGTAGTCATCACATTTTAACAATATAAAGCACTTTCAAATCTGTTAAAATAAGAGTTGTCAAAAAACATAGAATTCTGGCTGCTTAAAATTCAATTTAGAGGTTAGCTTTTTCTCTATTCAAATTACAGGGGCCGATCTTCAGATGTAGTGCGCAGTGGGCAGAGCAATCTCGCCACCTTCCTGATGGCACTACCAATCGGCCAGAACTGTATTTATGGTCGGGCCTCATTATAATATAATCCGCGAGCTGCCATCGCTCAATAAGCGCTGATGGGCAGTTCCGCGATCCAGCAACTCCTCTGCGGAGCCAAGCTGGAAATCTTTGCTTACAGTGAGGGACAGCAATCAGTCGGCGGGGGGGGGGGGGGGAGGCGAAATCGGCAGCAAGCTGAAAAATCAGTGCCATAGGCTTTTTTGAAGTGACCTGCAATGCACCTTTTAAGGCCGCACACGCTCTACCCATTGGTTCCTAAAAATTGTGTCAGGGTCCTACAACAGGCATAGGACCCTGATTTAAATAAGGTTCCCATCTGTTTTGGGTGGGAGCGCTGGCTACCAATTTCAAGGCCCACCTGAACGTGAAGTCAGTCCTTGGGCGGCCAGTGGTCAGTAGGTTTCTTCTATTTAAAAAAAAAAAAAAAAAAAAAAAATTCCAGTTGCCTACTGCCCCATTTCCCAGTGTGAACAGAATGGTAGTCAGACAGAAATCACCCTCACGGTGTTTCTAGTAAGGTTGCTTAACAAATCTACAAAAAGAAAATGCAAAAAGAAAATACTGCAGATGCTGGAAATCTGAAATAAAAACAGAAAATGCTGGAGATACTCAGCAGGTCAGGCAGCATCTGTGAAGAGAGAAACAGAGTTAACGTTTCAGGTCAATGACCTTTCGTCAGAACTGGAAAAAAGCAGGAAATGGAACAGATTTTTAAGCAAGTGTAGTGGCTGGGAAATAGGAGAGGGGATGAAAGAACAAAAGGGAAGGTCTGTGATAGGATAGAAGGCAGGAGAGATTAAGAGACATTGAGAAACATTAAGAGATATTCAAGGCAAAAGGAGATGGTAATGGAGTAGGTTAAGAAACAAAGGATGGCTCTAGATGAAGTGTGAATTGCGCTGATGAATGAAAGACAGCTGCCATGTGGGAGAGAAGAACAGAAGGCCAAACAAAAAGTGTGGATAAAAAATATATATATGATAGGGGCCGGGGTTATAATCTGAAATTGTTGAACTCTGAGTCCAGAAGGCTGTAAAGTTCCTAATCGAAAGATGAGATGCTGTTCCTCGAGCTTACGCTGAGCTTCCATGGAACAATGCAAGAGGTCGAGGGCGGTGAGGTCTGAGTGGGAGTGGAGTGGAGAATTAAAGTGACAGGCGACCGGAAGCTCGGGGTTCCCATTACGGACTGAACGGAGGTGTTCCGCAAAGCAGTCACCCAATCTGCGTTTGGTCTCCCCAATGTAGAGGAGACCACATCGTGAGCAGCGAATACAGTATACTAAATTGCAAGAAGTACAAGTAAATCGCTGTTTCACCTGGAAGGGGTGTTTGGGGCCCTGGACAGTGGGAAGTGGGGAGGTATAAGGGCATGTGTTGTATCTCCTGCGCTTGCACGGGAAGGTGCCGGGCGATGGGGAAGGGGTGTTGGGGGCGATAGAGGAGTGGACTAGGGTGTCGCGGAGGGAGCGGTCCCTACGGAATGCTGAAAAGGGAGGTGAGGGGAAGATGCGTTTGGTGGTGGGATCACGCTGGAGGTGGCGGAAATGGCGGAGGATGATCCGTTGGATGTGGAGGCTGGTGGGGTGAAAGGTGAGGACAAGGGGAACACTATCGTGGTTCCGGGAGGGAGGTGCAGGGGTGGGGGCAGAAGTGCAGGAGATAGAACAGACACGGTTAAGGGCCGTGTCAACCACTGTAGAGGGGAATCCTCGGTTGAGGAAAAAGGAAGACATGTCGGAAGCACTGGTATGGAGAGTGGCATCGTCCGAGCAGATGCGGCGGAGACGGAGAAACTGGGAGAATGGAATAGAGTCCTTACAGGAGGCAGGGTGGGAGGAAGTGTAGTCCAGGTAGCTGTGGGAGTCAGTGGGCTTGTAGTGAATGTTTGTCAATAGCCTATCCCCAGAGATGGAGAAGGAGAAGTCAGGGAAGGGAAGAATCGGTGAGGGAAGGGTGGAAATTGGAAGCAAATCTCCTTTTGCCTTGAATATCTCTTAATGTCTCTCAATATCTCTTAATCTCTCCTGCCTTCTATCCTATCACAGACCTTCCCTTTTGTTCTTTCATCCCCTCCCCCTTTTCCCAGCCCCTAAACTTGCTTAAAAATCTGTTCCATTTCCTGCTTTTTTCCCGTTCTGACGAAAGGTCATCGACCTGAAACGTTAACTCTGTTTCTCTCTTCACAGATGCTGCCTGACCTGCTGAGTATCTCCAGCATTTTCTGATGAACAAATCTGATCTGCTCGGCTGTATTACATGTCCTGCTAATTATTATTTGTATAAAGAAAAACATACTGGTATCAGTAGCAGTGAAAATCCTCAAATGTCTGATAATTGAGCCCAGACTGCCGCTAGAACTAAGTGGCTTAATACCTGTTAAAATAGCACACCGAGGTATTTCATACAACCACGTTAAGCACTGATGAGCTAATATCACCCCATTTATTTTTTGTTTTCTTTCTTCCCTCCTGCCGAAGATCACCTGCAAGGCACACCACTTCTCCATTGCCATAGTGGACAGGTGACCTGCTTCTGTATGGGTTGATTCCTCTGAATTTCTTTCCTTCCCTGATCTGCTTGATACATCCTGAAATACAGATGTCTCCAATTGAGAATAGGAATGAACAATCGTAGTTAGAACCTGTATACTATCTCCCCATTATTCAAAGTTTCAATGCAGCAATAAACATTAGTGCAATTTTTTGGGAATTGAATATCAGTCGCACATCTTTTTACACTGAATTGATTCGCAAGTTGGATTACTTTAAACAGGTCAGTGCCTTTGTTAAAATATTGGACAGAGGAATTTCATCCAAATACATCAGCGCCCTGTAGTGTCACAGTGATTTTAAAGTACTAAGAACGTGAAAACTGTACTTCCATGTCAGTAAATGCAATCTAATTTCTTTCTATCTCTTCAGTAATTAATTACACCATTTGTTGAGCTAGGCACTTGGTTCCTGATGAATCATCAGGGTAAAGATTAATTCCATGACCTGTTTCTGAGAATGGGAAGTGTTTCAAGCACATACTGCTAAAATGATAAAACTCTCATCATGATTGCCCAATGTGATCAGATCACCAGCTTGTGCTATCTACAGTAGTAAAAAAAAAATCATTACTTAAAAGTTTTTTCTTTTTAATACAGAGTTGAGAGATCAGCGAGTGCAGAAATCAGCAAGTGTGATGATTCTGGAACGTAGGGGTCTAAGTTATGAAGACAGATTTACAGGACTGAACTTCTTTTCACTGGAGAAAAGGGCAACAAATGACTATCAGGCCCATCAGTACTCATTCTATGTGTTAGACAGTGCAACCTTGTACATCACCTTCCCCAATAACTAGTAATCATAACTCTTGTGGCGAAGACAAAACAAAAAGAGGGAAAAGCTTGTGGCCAATTTCATGAACAATTCTGTGAAAGAAAGGCAATTCCCAGCAAGAGGTTTCTGGAAAACGAGAGATGAGGACATCGAGTAAGTAAGCAAGCAGAGTTTGGTGCTAGCAGGAGTCAAGGTTAACACTATCCATTAAGGATCTTAAGTGTAACTGGGGTAGCACATTTCCACAGAATTTTGGAAAATTGAGTCTATGGAGCGGAGACTCTTTGTGCATTTTTGGATCGCACTCTCTAGAATGTGGTCACCCAGGAGGCAGTGGTAGATAGTTCAGGATGCAGGAATAGTGTAGAAAAAGAGACGTTGGTACCCATCCATAGGAGCAGCAGAGAGAGACAGAAGGCATGCGTGCAGGAACCCCTGAGTTATAGAAACCGTCCAAGAGATATAGTGTTCATGATCTGTGAGTTGGACAGTGTCTCAGAGGAGGATGGTTCTGAGCAACATTGTCATACCAGGGAGCAGAGGACTATCCAGGGGGTGGAAAGCAGGTGGACCACAAGAATAGGTAGTGAAAGACTCATTAATCTGGGGAATAGAGATACTTGTTGCATTCTTGACCGGAATGCAAAATGATACGTCGCCGCCTTGGTGCCAGGGTGAAGGATTTCATGGAATGGGTGGAAAAACTAATAGAGAGAGAGGGAGAGCAGCGGAAAGTTGTGGCCCATGTACAGATAGAAGCATATTTGAGGTCTAGTAAGGTGAGTTTAAGGAGATGGGTACTACTGTAGATTGAAAAACAGGACCTCAAGGGAAGTAATCTCCAGATTGGTTCTTGTGTCAGGCTCTGTCTCATAGCTGCAGGGTTGGTGCAGGAGAGAGAGGTAGATTTACTCATAGCTGCAGGAGAGAGAGGTTCACATTTTTGGGGTGTTGGGGCAAATTTTGGAACAACAAAAGGCTATACCAAAGGGACACCCTTCACCTGAGCCCAAATGACACCATTGTTCTTGAGTGAGTAAATAGACTAAAAGGGGGAGGGGATTTAAACTAGTATGGCAGAGTGGGGAAAGTCTAGGCTTGGGACTAGAGAAAGGAAGCAGGCTTAATAGAGCTGTTGGAATAGAAGCAGAAACCATTACTGAAAATATTGCCAGCGAAGAAAGGGAAATAAAGGTAGTGAGAGTTAAAAGCACTGTTGTAGAAAGGCAAGGAATATCAAAAAGTTAAAGGAGAAAACTATGTAAAACAATAAAGGCCAATGCTCAAAAAATGGAGTTGGGATTGAGTAATATGTATTGACTGTACAAAAATAAAATTAGAGGGTTAGAAGCATTAATAATGACAGGAGTATTTTATAGCTATATTGAAATGACAGTTTGGGCAGGAGTGAGAACTATATATTCCTAGTTATAACAGTTTCAGAAGAGGTAGAGATGGAAAAATTGGTGGGATGACAGAATTCTATCACAGTGCTTGAAGTTAAGGATATTCCATAATTGCTATACCTCGTGTAAAATAAACTGATTGTAAGATAATCAGCTCATCAGTGTACCTTTCAGATGATTGGAGAAATGGACTATAGCATGCAGTTCATATAAGGGGTTTCACAGTTACGACCCTCTGGGTCACACAATTGTATGAGTAAATATTGGTTGATAAATAGAGTTATACAGCACAGAAAGAGGCCCATCGGCCCATCGTATCTGCGCTGACCATCAAGCCCTATTTATTCTAATCCCATTTTCCAGCACTTGGTCCATAGCCTTGTATGCTATGGCGTTTCAAGTGCTCATCTAAATGCTTCTTGAATGTTGTGAGGGTTCCTGCCTTTACCACCCTTTCAGGCAGTGAGTTCCAGATTCCAACCACCCTCTGGGTGAAAAAGTTTTTTCTCAAATCCCCTCTAAACCTCCTGCCCCTTACCTTGAAGCTATGCCCCCTGGTTATTGACCCCTCTACTAAGGGGAAAAGTTCCTTTCTATCTACCCTATCTATGCCCCTCATAATTTTGTACACCTCAAATCAGGTCCCCCTTCAGCCTTCTCTGCTCTAAGGAAAACAACCCCAGCCTGTCCAGTCTCTCTTCATAGCTGAAACGCTCCAGCCCAGGTAACATCCTGGTGAATCTCCTCTGCACCCTCTCCAATGCAATCACATCCTTCCTATAGTGTGGCGACCAGAACTGCACACAGTATTCCAGCTGTGGCCTAACTAGTGTTTTGCACAGCTCCATCATAACCTCCCTGCTCTTATATTCTATGCCCCGGCTAATGAAGGCAAGTATCCCATATGCCTTTTTAACCACCTTATCTACCTGTCCTGCTGCCTTCAGGGATCAATGTACATGCACACCCAGGTCCCTCTGATCCTCTGTCCTTCCTAGGGTCTTACCATTCATTGTGTATTCCCTTGCCTTGTTAGTCCTCCCAAAATGCATCACCTCACACTTTTCAGGGTTAAATTCCATTTGCCACTGTTCTGCCCATCTGACCAACCCGTCTATATCGTCCTGTAGCCTGAGACTTCCCTCCTCGCTATTTACCACTCCACCAATTTTCATGTCATCTGTGAACTTACTGATCATACCTCCTACATTCATATCTAAATCATTAATGTACACTACAAACAGCAAAGGACCCAGCACCGATCCCTGCGGTATACTACTGGACACAGGCTTCCAGTCACAAAAACAACCTTCGACCATCACCCTCTGCCTCCTGCCACTAAGCCAATTTTGGATCCAGTGTGCCAAATTGCCCTGGATCCCATGGGCTCTTACCTTCTTGACCAGTCTCCCATGCGGGACTTTGTCAAAAGCCTTACTGAAGTCCATGTAGACTACATCAACTGCACTACCCTCATCCACACACCTAGTCACCCCCTCAAAACATTCAATCAAATTGGTTAAACATGATCTCCCCCTGACAAAGCCATGCTGACTATCCTTGATTAATCCTCCAAGTGGAGACTAATTCTGTCCCTCAGAATTTTTTCCAATAATTTCCCTACCACTGATGTTAGGCTCACTGGCCTGTAATTCCCTGGTTTATACCTACTACCCTTCTTGAATAATGGTACTACGTTAGCTCACCTCTGGCACCGCCCCTGTGGCCAGAGAGATTCTAAAAATTTGTGTCAGAGCCCCTGCAATCTCTTCCCTTGCCTCACAGCAGCCTGGGATACATCTCGTCTGGGCCTGGGGATTTATCCACTTTTAAGCCCGCTAAAACAGCTAGTACCTCCTCCCTCTCAATGCTAATTTGTTCAAGTATATCACAATCCCCCTGCCTGATTTCTATGCCTACATCGTCCTTCTCCATAGTGAAGACAGATGCAAAATATTCATTTAAAACCTCACCTGCATCTTCTGGCTCTACACACATTGCTGCTTTGGTCCCTAATGGACCCTACTCTTTCCCTGGTTATTCTCTTTCCCTTAATATATATTTATAAAACACCTTGGGATTTACCTTTTATTTTGCCCGCCAGTGTTTTTTCATGCTCCCTCTTCGCTCTCCTAATTTCTTTTTTAAGTACCCCCCTGCACATTCTATACTCCTCTAGGGCTTCCACTGTTTTTAGTCCTTTGTATCTGCCAAAAGCCTCCCTTTTTTCCTAATCCATTCTTGTATATCCCTTGGCATCCAGGGTTCCCTGGACTTGTTGGTCCCACCCTTGACCTTTACGGGAACATGTTGGCGCTGTACGCTCTCTAGTTCCTTTCTGAAAGACTCCCACTGCTCTGATGTGGATTTTCCTACAAGTAGCTGATCCCAGTCCACTTTGGCCAGATCCTGCCTCATATTAAACTTGGCCTTATATTAAAATTTAGAACCTTTATTTCCAGTCCATCTTTGTCCTTTTCCATGACTACCTTAAATCTTAGGTAAACTCCTAAGGGGCATGGGAACCGCTTACAGGAGAGAGGAGTGATGCTGAACTCGAGAGAAAATCTAGATCCACCTCTTGAAACTGATCAGAGTAGGAGAACAATTAGGAGATAAGAACATAAGAAATAGGAGCAGGAATAGGCCACTTGGCCCCTCGAGCCTGCTCCGCCATAGTGACCATAATGTAGTTAGATTCAACGTTAAACTAAAAAGAATAATGAATAGTTAAAGATAAGAATATTGGACTGGAATAAGGGAAAAATCAGTGAAAGAGGACAGGATCTGACCCAAATTAATGAAGCAAAAATGATGACGAACCTTCAAATATGATATGCATGGAGTATGAAATAGATATATTCCTAGAACAGAAAAAGTTGGAGCATCAAAGGATCAAGTCCATGGATAAATAGATTAAAACTTAATTAAATTGTAAAAGGGGAGCATTTAATAAAACTAGGGCTAATAATACTAAAATAATTCATGGGGAATTTAGATAGTGTAGCGGAGAAGTGAAAAGGGAGATTAGAAGGGTGATAAATTAAAGGAGATAGTAAGATTTTTTTTTTTATAAGCTATTACCAAAGAACAGTGGTTCAAGAAGATGGCTCACCACCACCTTCTCGAGGATAATTAGGGATGGGCAATAAATGCTGGCCTTGTCAGCGATGCCTACATCACAGGAACAAATTTTAAAAAATTCAGGAATGGAGGGGAAATCTGGTTGTGGAGGATGATGGTATAATGGAGATATTAATTAAATATTTTATCAGGTTTTACAAATGATGATGGAAATGAGAATGTTGATGTACTTTAGAAAAGGAATTTGTTATGAAAAAAATAACAGAACTCAAGGCGGATAAGCCACTTGTCCTTGACATCTACCTTAGGCTGTTATTGGAAGTCAGTGAGGAGATAGGCACTCCCTCCCTAAATTGTTCTGCCTCTCTACTTCTCTTCCTGCCTTTTAAAGGCTTCTTAAAACCTATATTTTCGATCAAATTTTTAGTTACCCTCTAACTATTCCACAGTGGCTCAGTGTCCATTCCTTTTTCCTTTATTTTTCGCTATGTAAAGAGCCTTGGGACACACTTCTATATTAAATGTGCTCTGTAAATGAAGGGTGTTGTTTAGTTTCTAACCTGGCCTATCTCTCTGCCACTGTTCAGGTACTGCATATGGGGAAGTGGCCGAAATAAGTCCGGAAGTCAGTCAGAGGCTAATTGTTATTGAAAGATTCTCCAGATTGGCAGCTGTTCGACTTCTCAACAACCGCACTACAATTTAAGCTTGCTCCAGATCCTTTTTTTCCCTCATTCCCAGTGCAAAATCCATTTTCATGAGGAAGCCCTTGCTCCCTATGAACCAAAACATGACCTTGAGCGCAAAGTAATCTGGAACATTAGAACACAGGGTGAACAATGAACCCTTTTGCTAATGAGGCATATACTAGAAATCGTATAGCATTCTACGAACACCCCTGATCTCTCTAAAACCAGCAGAAAAGGACACAAACCGGCTGTAGGGTTTAGGTTGAAAATTCCCAATTTTATCAAGAAACAAGAACTATGAACACAAAATGGATTGATTAGCAGACTAAGTACAGTTATGTAATCAGCGAGTTCTCGGTAATACTCGAACTGTTTCAAAACAATAAAAGTCTCAAAGCCATTAATTCTCATAATCTTGGTGCATACACCTGTGAAGAAAAGCTTTTGCTTGAGAAACGCAACAGCCTCCAGCTTGTACAGTGATAATGCAAGAAAGGAACTGATGAGCAAGGACTCGACCTTTGCAAATCTTCAAGTTTCCTTTGAACGGGGTGCCACAAAAGATAAAAGGATGCTTTGAAACTAACTCAAAGCTGTCGATCAAAAACTTACTTCAAAGCCTCAAAGCAGTAAACCGTGAGAATAGATCAGTGATGGCCTGGAGACCAATATTGAGTAATTAGTAAACTGTAAGAATAGATCAGTGATGGCCTAGAGACCAATATTGAGTAATTCTGTCACGTAGATGCACCATCTAATGCTTGCAGAGTGATCCAAATAGTTCAGTTGTTTGCATCTGCTTTCACCAAGAATTGCCAACACAGACACAACGGGTACCTGACTAGCTTTGATAAACAGCTAATTTTTGATGGTATAGTGCAGAGGTTCCAAACGGGGGGTGGGGGCGGGGGCGGGGGCAAGAAGGACTCTCTGAAATACTAACAGGTAATGTCTGCAATACATTTTTTCTCCATTGGTGGCACTGTAGCACTCCTCTCAACACTCTTGGCCAGTGAATTCCAATATGATTGGACTTCGTATTAAAACCGAAAAAACAGCTAAAGTGACAAAACAGCTGAAGTATTTTGGTTACCAGTTACATCTACACCAACATTAATTGTGCAAAATTACTTTTTTTTAGAAAGAGGGGGATGTGCAGGGGAAAGAATGAAACAATATTTGGGAACATCTGGTACAGTGTATTCTGTTGCAGTGGGATGTTGATGTACTTCAACATTGCAGAGGCCTGATGTGTTTGAGTATTAAATCAAATACCTTTTGCCTTGTCCAGAGTCCATCTATGGACAAGTTTGAGATATTTTCTTTTGAAATGGGAAGTTACATTTTAGACTGGCATATGCATTCCCCAGCTATACCCATGGGAGTGTTGACATATTTAAACTTGTTACGATAATGAGAAGCTATAAATGCGTAACAAAGAAATAATAGTTGGAAAATCCTGGATCGTGTGCGCTAATCTTTCCAAGAATGTGCTCTCAGCAGGCAAGGCTTCCTGTTCAGAGCAAAGCCACACATTTACCCCACTGATGTATGAGATTCTTCTGATCATAAACCAGATGTGTCTTCTGGGTCCTTCACAAACGTCTTCTAGTAATCTCAATGTCCGAAAAAAACAGTAGGAAACAACTGGGATTTTTTCTCCTCTTTGTATATTTTGTTTTGTTCAGTTGCGACCTGTTGATGCTTTATGCAAGTTACAACATTTGGAGTGTGACTGCTGATCTCAAAACTTTAGATAAACACCAGCAGATCTCCCATTGCTTTGCTCACCAAAAGTCAGACGATATGCTGTTTCATAGCAATAGGGCACTAACAACAAGGTGCGATTGGGAAGAGTGTTACAGGCTGTAAATATAAAACTTAAGAGGAAGTGTGTGCTATGTGCAACATTTTAATATGTTATAGATAAAAAATGTAAATCTCTCATTTTCTCAACCTATAGCTGTGTAGCTTGTGAAGTGTTTGTATTCCCTGGCCATTGCCTACAATGTCTGTTATCTTCACCAATGAACACTTTACACTCAGCGGTGCTTCAGACTGTTCCTGTTGTCACCTGCCCACACCCTGTCAGTCTCTGTCACTCCCTACTGTACTCAGTTCACTTCTTTCCATCAGCCATAGCTCAAACTGCCTTCACTCCCAATACTTTATCAGAACCAAAGAAGTTATATTGAACCTTTATAAATCACTGGTTAGACCTCAGCTAGAGTATTGTGTCCAATTCTGGGCACCACACTTTAGGAAGGATGTCCAGGCCTTAGAGAGGGTACAGAGGAGATTTACGAGAATGGTACCAGGGATGAGGGATTTCAGTTCTGTGGAGAAGCTGGGCTTGTTCTCCTTCGGGCAGGGAAGGTTAAGGGGAGATTCAGTAGAGGCGCTCAATATTATGAGTGATGTTGATGGAGCAGATGGGGAGAAAATGTTTCCACTGGCAGCAGGGTTGGTAACCAGAGGACACAGATTTAAAATAATTGGCATAGAAGCCAGGGGGGAGATGAAGAGACATTTTTTTAACTCAGTGAGTTTATGATTTAGAATGCACTGCCTGAAAGGGTGGTGGAAGCAGATTCAATAGTACTTTCAAAAGGAAATTGGATCTCTACTTAAAAAGGAAACATGTGCAGGGCTATGGGGAAAGAGCAGGGGAGTGGGACTAATTGGATAGCTCTTTTAGAGAGCCGGCACAGGCACAATGGGCTGAATGGCCTCCTTCTGTGCTGTATGGCTCTATGAACTCTTTTAACACTGGCAATCTCAAAAAAAAAAGTTGCTGAAAATCAAACAAACCCTCTTGACTTCATTGTGGGATTGCGGTGCCTCCCTCACAGAAAAGGGCAACGATCAGGGGGAAAAGAAAGCAACTTTCAACTGCCTGAGGGCAAAATGTGAAATTTGAATTTGCAATCATTGCAACATAAAATGTAATATACTGTTGTTCAACCCAGCATGCAAGGAAAAGTTTGATGCTTAGGACAGTGCTGACATTGTATCTGCGTAAAATGCAGCTGGTTGGCATGTGTGTAAATGTAAGTTGTTACTGATTGTTGAAAGTAATGTTTGCTTATTTGTAATAAAGAAATGGGAGAGGAATGTAATTTTTAAATGACACAAAAGACTAAGTCATGAGTTAGAGGTTGTGAATGAATGTGAGTCATAACTCAGAAATGTAATCAACACAAGTGAGTTTTAATTAGGCTTTTTTGTTCACTTTTTAAGCCTGGCACGTGCTGTTTTCAGTAAAATAATCTAACAGTATGGGCAGCAGTGCAAGTGTATTATAGAGATACTTAAATGTTGCTTTGCATGTGAGTAGTTATGATAACCCTGTGGGCAGTGAAAGCATCCACATTCATTCCGTAGAATAGCACAGTGGCTGCTATTACAATTATAGATTGCAGTCACAAGGAGGGTCTATGTATCCATCTGGTAAAGTAGACAATTCTCAGTTTTAAGATGAGCAGCATTGTGTCATTCACATATTTGAGAGTGACATAAATTCAATATTCTGTTCTCAGAAATGTGCGTCAGACTTGATATTTCAAATCCACAGGCACTAGACGGTCAGTCTAGCGAATGACTTAAAGCTCAAGAGATATAATTTACTAATGAAACTGTACTGCTGAATCCACTGATCTTGCTGTACAAATTAATTCACTATTGTTTTCCCTATTCTCGCTGCCAATTTTCTCCCCTCCTCGCCTGAAGCTTTTCTTATTTGTTATAGTGCCACCCTCCAGTATCTCACCCAAGTTCCCACTATTCATATGTGAGTTTTAACAGTGCGTGTGGGTAGGCTATTTAACTGCTGAGGATTACTAGGTTCTGTTGTCCCCTGCTGTCTCTCCCCCCCCCCCCCCCCCCAATGCTCACAATGATCGCTGGACAGTGATCAGGACCAGGAGCTCTGGTCAATGTTCTCCTCACCAATCCAGGGGAATTGAAGCCAATTGTAGTGCACTTCCTACTGCCCTGGCTGAGATCTGCTATCTATTGTGGTATCTTGATTTCCTTATTGTTGATGATCTTCATTTTGTGCTCCTCAAGGTGAGGATTGTTAATGATATGCAGTGGAACATTTTCTATTTTCAGGCAGCCATTATCACCAACAGGAACTGCCAGGTTAAAGACAATTAATTGCAGAGTAAAGCTGCCTCTGCTCAACACCAACAGTGCATCTTAAACCATCCTCAGAAGAGCATTCCCACTTCCCCTGTATGATACTTTTTCTTTTCCCAAACCAGCCATTATGTCAGCTCTCTTGATCTATTCCTAGCCCCCTCCTATTTCTAACCTACATGCTGCCCCTCGGTGACATCATCCAGCAACACAACTTGAGTTTTCACATGTATGCTGATGATACCCAGCTCTACCTCTCCTCCACCTCTCTCGAACCCTCCACCGTCTCTATACGATCAGACTGCTGGTCCGACATCCAGCTCTGGATGAGTAGAAATTTCCTCCAATTAAATATCTGGAAGACCGAAGCCATTGTCTTTGGTTCACCCTTTCCACTGACTCGATCTCTCTTCCTGGCAACTGTCTATGGCTGACCAAGACTGTTTGCAACCTTGGTGTCATATTTGATCACAAATTGAGCTTTCTACCTCATATCCATCCTATCACTAAGACCGCCCATTTCCACCTTCTTAATATCAGCCGTCTCCACCCTTACCTCAACTTATCTGCTGTCGAAATCCTCATCCATTCCCTGAGCACCTCTAGACTTGACTATTCCAATGTACTCCAGGCCGGCCTCCCTAGTTCTACCCTCCATAAATTTGAGGTCATCCAAAATTCTACCGCCTGTTTCCTAAATCACACTAAGTCTCGCTCACTCATCTCCCCTGTGCTTGCTGACTTCCATTGGCTCTCAGTTAAGCAACACCTCAATTTTAAAATTCTCATCCTTGTTTTCAAATCCCGCCATGGCCTGGCCCCTCCTTATCTCTGTAACCTCCTTCAGCCACATAATCCCCTAGACCTCTGCGCTCCGCTTATTCTGGCCTTTTGAACATCCCTGATTTTAATTGCTCCACCATTGGCGATCATGCCTTCAGCTGCCTAGGTCCTAAGCTCTGGAATTCCTGCCCTAAATCTCTCCGCCTCTCTTTTTCCTCCTTTTAAGATGCTCCTAAAAACCTACCTCTTCAACCAAGCTTTTGGTCATCTATCTTAACATCGCCTTATATGGCTCAGTGTCAAATTTTGTTTGTTTATTATGATAACGCTCCTGTGAAGTGCCTTGGGAAGTTTTATTAGATTAAAGGCGCTATATAAATATAAGTTGTTGTTGGTATGGGAAATGTAATTGGTAGAAGGATTAGCGGAAAGTTGAGAAATGATTTCACCCAGAGGGTGGTGGGGGTCTGGAGCACACTGCCTGAAAGGGTGGTAGAGGCAGAAACCCTCATCAGATTTAAAAAGTACTTAGATAAGCTCTTGAAGTGCCGTAACCTGCAAGGCTACAGACCAAGAGCTGGAAAGTGGGTTTAGGCTGGATGGCTCTTTTTCGGCCAGCAGACATGATGGGCCAAATGGCCGCCTTCTGTGCCGTAAATTTCTATAATAGTACCAAATAAGGGACAGTTTTGTTCTGAGCACATGCCCACAAGGAACTGGATAAAGATTACCCTAAGTCATTGGAATGATTATTAGGTATATTTTGCTATGTCTTTTTTTTGACAGGAGGGGGTGGTTTGGTTGTGTGTTAAACAAACTAGGTAAGATGGAATTGTTCATGATTTGTAAGGGTGTTTCAATATATTATCTAAAATTTTGCATCTAGTTAGAAAAGAACCATTTACTGTACTATTCAAACAGAAAATGCTGGAAACATTCAGCAGGTCAGGCAGCATCTGTGAAGTTAGAAACCGGAGTGATTCAATGACAAATGTGACGATGAGGCAAAATTAAGTGATGAGGAGAAAAGTATAAAAACAAAAGCTGGGTCCAGAGGAGGTGTAAATGTCTATAGCAGAAGAGATAGGAGTATGGAAAATCTGGCAAAGAGAAGGCTTCTGTGGCTCAAGAATGTGGCAGAAGAAAAGCAGGTAGACCCCAGGGGTGCAGACCACCCTGCCAGCTCTGTAGCGATAGGGGATCCCCAGTCATCCTGCTGTCTGAGATAATGGGAGCGGTGGTTAAGGTTTAAAGTTGTTAAACTCAATGTCAAGGTCAGAAAGTGCCTCTGGAGGCTGGCTGCACCAGAGCCACTGGAGGTGGAGTAGATGTAGGATGGTACCAGGGCTGGGGATCCCCGATCACAGACCTCTCCCTTTTGTTCCTTTCCTGCTTACCCACCTCCCATTACCAGCACACCCCCCCCCCCCCCCCCACCGTTTCCCTGGCTCTGCACTTGCTTAAAAGCTGTCACTCTAAAATCCTTCAGTTCTGATGAAAGGTTGTCTACCTGCAACGTTAACTCTGTTTCTCTCTCCACAGTCGATAGCAAAATACTGCGGATGCTGGAAATCCGAAATAACAACAGAAAATGCTGGAAAAACTCAGCAGGCCAGGCAACATCCGTGGAGAGAGAAATAGAGTCAACGTTTCGGGTCGAAACCCTTCTACAGAACTGAGAGAAAAGGCAGGAAATGAAACAAAAGGCTTTTAGGGGGCTGGGAAATGGGGGAGGGGATGAAAGAAGAGACATTAAGAGATATTCAAGGTGAGACGAGATAGTAATAGGATAGGTAAAGAAACAGACAGTGGCTCTGAATGAAGTGTGAAATGCGCTGGCAGAGTGAAAGACATGACAGCTTAATCACATCTGCAGTATAACGAACATGCCAATTAAGTTTACTGGTATTTTTTTTTCAGTTTCCCAGAATTTACCTGTAAAGTAATTTTCCTGTTTTCTGCTCTTTTTGTGTCAATTATTTAAATTCAATCTGTAGCCAAACTTTGTACTGTATCTACAGTCCAGGCAGAACTGAGACCTTGGCCCCGATTTTCGGCTTGTGTGGGAAATGGTCGGGTTTCCCCGAATATGGGGTTTCTGACACACACAAAAAAAAGTGTCAGCCAGCTCCACGCAATTTTCCTTCAAGTGGCCAATTAATTCCCAGCATGTGGGAAGCCTTGCTAATTGTCCAATTCAAGTCAGAAATCCCCACAGTATGATGTCATCATTCGTGGTGCTTTCAAAGTGTCCAGCAAGCTTCTCCACCTCTGCAGGCTTCTCAGCCACTCTTGCACAATGGCAGAGGAGCCTGCACCAGCTGCTGCCAGCAGCAGAGGCCGAGCTGCCTTCAAATTCAACGAGGCTTCACTGTAGGCATTATTGGATGGGGTTAGGGCCCACAAGGAGGTCCTCTTCCCTAGGTCAGGGAGGAAGAGGCCTCCTACTGAGACCAATGCTGCATGGATGCAGGTGTCAGCAGATGCCAACTCGTTGGGAGTCACCAGAAGAACCTTGGCATTACATCTCTGACTCCTTCCTTAACTCCCCCACAGTACCATCTAGAGCCCCCGTCCTCACTGTGGAGGAGGAAGAGGCTGTGCAGCCAGACTCCTCAGAGGAAGCTCCAACCTCTGAGGGCACAGCGTCAGCAGAAGTAAGCGCACCCAGCACCAGCGCAGACACTCGCACCTCGGGGGGACCTTCGGGACATAGAGTAGTGTTGTCACCTGGTGTTTCACAGCTCACAAGTGAGCCTCAGCAGATTCTGGAGACCGGGACAGCAGTGGAGAGTCCTCGTCGGAGGGCGCAGGACTCGCTCAGCTCAGCTCAGCTGTGCTGCATGTCGACCCTCTGCCTCTGGGTCCATCCGCAAGAGAAGAGGTGATGGATCTCCATGCACAGAAGCAGGAGTCTCTGGTAGGTTTTGTCTCCAGGGTCGCTGCGAGTGTGGAGCGAATGGAGGAGTCCATAGCGACCATGAGCAGAGCCTTTGTGGAGTCATTGGCGCATGAATGCATCACCATGGAAAGGTTGGCAACCTCCATGGAGGAGATAACTCGCCAGGGTATGGAAAACATGGTGAGTGCTCATAAGAGAATGACATCTCTTGAGGAGCGTTGGCCATCTATTGAACAGAGAAACCAGACCTTCATGGAAGTCCTTCTGAGTAGGACTGCCAGTGCAGATACGGGTCCCCATGGCCCCCTAAAGCGCAGCAAGGTGCTCTCAAGCCACTTCCAAGCGCTGGCCCCTTCTGGCCTGTGCAGCTTCAGGTGAGTGAGCAGCAGCCTGGTGCTCCTGTTGCTGATGCTGCTGTTCCTGGTTCTGCTGCTGCCGCCTCTGCTGCTGGAGATCCTCTAATGGCAAGAAGGGAAGGAAAAAAAGGCGTCCCATGCTTCTCGTAGATGCCTCCGCTGAGGAAGCGCTGAGTGAGGGTAGCGAGAGGGGCTTCCCAGGAGATCGCATTGGAGAAGTGTGTGAGGCTCCAACCTTCCACAGCTGCGCCTAAGCCTTGAAGAAGTAGCCCCAAACCTGCAACAACAAGGTCCTTCAACATACAAGTGCTGTCCCTTTAAATCGCAGCTTCTCCAATTGACCTGCAGCTGACAGCAAGCAAGCCGGCAAGCTTCACGCCAAGTCTCAGCAGCGGGGTTCCCCGCAGGCGGGTTTGATGTGGGGAAAGCCCCAAAGTCGCAACGGCCCCGGAAAATCCACCTCAACAAGCTGATAATTGCTTATTAGTGCTCCGATGACCAGTCCCGCCAGCGGCGGCCGGGTCTGAAGCAGGTCGCGGGGAAACGGCGGTCCGAAAGTCGGATGGGGTGGGGAATCAGGCGGGGGGGGGGTCCCGACCCGTGTTTTCGCCGATTTTCGTCCCCCGGCTGCATGAGGAGCCGCCCAACGGCGGCCAGAAAATTGACCCCCTTGTTTTTCCAATTACAGAAAGCCCTAATTCTGTTTGTTCAAGCAATAAAGCTGATTCGTGTTTTAATTTCTTGTCTAACAAGTGCTGTCTGTGCCTTTCCTGTAGCTTTACTGAAGCAATGAAGAGTCAGTCAAAGGTTCAAGTCCTCGACAGTGTTGCAGCTTTTTACATCGGCCTTGGCCTGTTGCTACTAGGCACCCTCTTTGTCCTGAGCAGCTTCTTTGCACTGGGATTCGTCGGTACATTTTTAGGTGAGAACAATTACTCTTACCTTACTGGCGATAATAGCCAAGCAAATAGGGATTTTACTTTAAGTTCAGCTTCTTCGATCTAAACTTAACGCTAATTATGTGGCTTATAATCACTTGGTGTGTAGTTGATATGATTTACATTAAAACTGTATTTCCAAAGCTGTGTTGCAAGAGTTAAGATTTTCCTGTTCACAGTAACAACTGTTGTATTTATTCAGTTTTGCTTTATTTAGTAGCATGTTTGCCTCTGAGTCAGAAGACTGTGGATTCAACTACCCTCCAGGACTTGAGCGCATGATCTGGGCTGACACTTTAGTGCACTAGTGAGGGACTGCTGCATTTCTGGAGGTTCCCTCTTTTAGGTGAAACGTTCAACTGAGGCTCTGTTCAGGGGGGTGTAAAAGATTAAAGTAGAGCAGGGAATTCTCCTGGTTGCCTGGCCAGCATGCCTGACTCAACCAACAACACCAACACAGATTAAGTGGTCATTTATCTTATTTGATGTTTGTGGGGACTTGCCATGCGTGAAATTGGCTTCTGCGGTTGTGCACGTAGTGACGACACTTCAAAAATAATGAATTGGTTGTGAAATGCTTTGGGATATCCTGAGGACATAAAAAGTTCAAATCCTTTACATCCAATTTAAAGGAAACTTTTTATCAAATGAATGAAAAATTAAGTAAGATATTCATTTATTATTTACATTTCTTAACTTACTTTCTTTTTATTACTTGGTGATTTTCTCTACGGCCATCTTCTGAAAACTGATAGAATTGAAAGCAATGGAAAGGAAAATCAGGCCGTGTGCGTGACGGGCGGTGTGCGTGATGGGCGAGGTATATAACGGGTGACCGATCATCTATCAGCAGTTTTCCACCTCGCTGATAGTGAAAATAACCACCATTGACTTTTTGCTCAGATATTGGGCACCAACGTTGCCTTTAAGCGGCCACGCAGCTCTCTTGCAGGTCCCACGCAGCCGGTGAGACGGCTTTTAAATAGAAATCTGCACATGCGTTAAAGGAGTTGCGTGGGCCAAAAAAAAGAGAGAGGGAACGTTGTTGGGCATCCTCTACTGCCTTGCTCAATTGGCCTTTGACTATCAAAGCTTACACAAGAACAATGTCAGCAGGCTATTTGACCACAAGAGGTATCACCGCTGACCCTGATACTGTCTTGACCCAATGTTCACACACACATGCGCAATTTCAGGATGGGGTCACTAGTTAGCGATCAGCAGCAGAAACCTTGGGCAAGGTTCTTCCTAACTCATTAACATCAAGGGCTAATTGAAGCATCCCTGCTGGCACCCCACCTGAGATCAGCTAACTCAGCACATTGAAATATGGGCCTGCCTCTCAGCGTGGCTGAGCTACTCAGCACATAAGCTTGTGGAACCACTGGCAGTTACCCTTACCATGCATTCTCATTGAGCTAGCCAGAATTTCCCTGGCATCTGCCAAAAGGTAACCATTGTGTTGCACACATACGGACCTGAGCCCAGGTCTGGATTTGCATTTGTTTTGCCTGGACCTTTGCAGGTTCAAATTGGGTCTGATAGTTACAGACCTTTTGCGAGGGTAAGGCTGGAATTCCATCGTGAGCTCCAACTAATATGAGGTGGCGTCCTCAAGGACGTTTCATCCCGTTTGGTTTTAATGTGTTCACTAGTCTCCTGAGTTATACTGTCATTTTATTGTTGAAGCGCACCCAAAACTGCTTTGTATTGATACAAAAGTGGTAGAATTACAGCACTTTTAGTTTCACATACTCTGTTTACTAGAGATGCTATTTTTCTTAATGCATTAAATTTGATTGCTGCCAGACGTCCCCCACCCCCATAGCTTTGTGAGTTTATTCAGTAAGGAGCTGGCCCAGATGGACCTCGAAGGTCGCAGATTCAATCCCCATTCTCTGCTGAGGTAGCTGATAATGGCAGCAGTGGTAGAACTTTCAGCACTGCTACGTTAGGGAGGGGACATTGTTTGGAGTTTGTGCTCCTGATTGCTATTCTGCCTGTGTGGACATCAGGTGGAGACAGAACTGGGCTTGGCTGCGAAGCCGCCCACAGTCAAATAGCCTGTCAGCACTCGCTGTCGAGGAGATGAAGAATGACTATTTATGCAAGGTGGTGTTGATGGAAATATACCCCAGCCAGGAGTCAATACCTTTTTGGAGTGGAGAAAATTGGTGAGACTGCTTTTCTTTGTGGTACTGCTATGCCTGCCATGAATATTTGTGGATCTCAAATTAACTTTTTTTTAGCCTAATTGCCCATGCTGCACAAAAGTGATGATTTTCCAAATGTGTGTTCCCACTGGGAGCACATTTTCAGAAAATCAGCCCTAAAATGTCTGCTCCTAAATTGTCACTGACCACCAATTATAATTATAAGTTTGAGATATCATCCTTTCTGTTGTTTAGGGTTTGATGACAATTCAAATCATTACTGTTCCTTGTTCCTTCACACCTATTTACACCTGCTGTCAGTAACCCTCAAATAATCCAAGTAATTGTTTTTCTAAAAGAAGTAATCAGATGATCTGTACTTTAACACTGTGTTATTAAGCATTCTAATGAAGATATCATAGTACCTGCAAAAGTTACAGGGTGTTTAGGCAAACTGGATTGTTAAATTATTAATTGGTGAAGGCAAATGTTGATGAAAGGACCAGAAGCTTGCACTTAGTTGAATAGTTGCTTCAATCATACACTGTGCCATATTTCTATTTGTATTTAATAAAATAACTATCACAAATTATAAACAAATCTGGTAATTGGGAAAGAGGGTAGTAATGTGATTGGCCTGAGGAACAAGCCCAAATAGAATTGCTGCAGGTACTTTCACCTCAAAAATATGATGCCATTTTTGTCCCAAAATGTGCTCTCCCCCATTCTTCTCCTGAATGCATTGTCCTCTAGCTGGGGCACCAAGCACCCTCCAGTACCTTGTCCAAATGGCTAATATTCATTTATCAGCCTAGGCAGTGAGTGTTGGAAGATTACTCAATTACAGGGGGCCCTGCAGCTGATTGTGAGCCTGTCTTCCCAGAATGCTGACTCACTCCACATTTCCAACAAGGGTAGTAAGAGACTTACTAGGGGCGATTTTAACTCTACCCACCCGGGCCGGTGGGCAGTTAAAAATTGGCCGGGTTATTTACCCGCCGATGTCCCGAACTGATCCTGCTGTCTGGAATTTTAACCCGTTCTGAGCAGGCAACAAGGACTCCAGAAGTCGGCGGGCCCTTCTTGAAACCTGTTGATCCGTGTCTGATGATGTAATCGGGCCCCGACTGCAATTTTAACCGGTGGTATGAGCAGGGACGCCATTGTGTTTTCCGCCAAGTGAAGATAGCAGGAAGAGGATGCGGGCCAGAAGAGGCCCAATGTAAGTTTTCTTCCTCCTGCACTCCTGCTCCTCTGGGCCCCACAAAGAAAGTGTAGACCTCCCTTGCTTTCGGGCTCTCCCATGAGACTCTCCTGAAACTCCTTCCCCACAACTTAACCTTACTGCCGGCGACTGTTCCTTCAGCACTGGTGGCTCCTGCTGCCCAAGATTCTGCACCCACCCACCGTCCAGCTGCCGTTTCCTGCACATTTCAGGTGGGCAACTAACCAGCTTGCAGAGGAGGCCTGGCCGTTAAAATCGCCTGGGCCTCATGCTGCTGAGGTTGGAGGGTGGTGGGGGTGGGGGGTGCTTGGTACTCATCTCATCCCCTGCCCACCCGATTCCTGCCCAAAGTTAAAATCAGGGCTACAATGTTTACACTTTTGGATTTTAAATGATGCATTGGGCAGCAAGAAGTGCCAAGTTGTAGCAGTAGTTGTCGTTGTACTTTCCACCTCACTTAAAAATTACATGACACCAACCCAGCATAAGTTTAGATTAAAAGGACTTTGCAGAGCTTAGCACAATATATTTCAACACAGCAGACAATGGAAATTCATCCCCCTCTGGACTGTATGGGCTGGATTTTACCTTGGATCCGGAAGTCGAGGCGAGACTGCTGGTTTTTGGATTTCAGTCCCGCCCCCAGCGACATCTGACGAACAGATGCTATTTTCCCCTGATTGGCCTTGTTAAGCCCGCCCTGCGGGCTTGCCGGCCGATTAAGGGAAAGCCGGTGTCAGATGACGTTTCATCTGACGGTTTTGTTAAAGTGACAGGCACCATAATTTCTTGACAGATGAGTTGTCAGTGTGGTGTCAAACACTGACAATCACTGTCCAGAGGTGAGCCCTTGCACCCAGGCTCACCAATGACTCTCTCCTTAAGAGAAAACAGATGGCTGAGATTTCAGAAGCCATCTGTCAAATCTCCCGATCAGATGAGGCTTCACTGAAACATCAAATCTTGTCACCTGCAGATACATAGAAACAGAATAAAAATATTTTTCACTACATTCTCTCACCTGTCATACTTACCTGTGCACCATTGCACCCATCACACTACCTCTGCAGCTGTCATTTCGACACCATCCAGGCAAGTGGAGAGTATTCCATCACACTTCTGACTTGTGCCTTGTAGATGGTGGAAAGGCTTTGGGGAGTCAGGAGGTGAGACACTTGCCGCAGAATACCCAGCCTCTGACCTGCTCTTGTTGCCACAGTATTTATGCGGCTGATCAGTTAAGTTTCTGGTCAATGGTGGCCCCCTGGATGTTGATGGTGGGGGATTTGGCGATGGTAAGACTCTCACTTGTTGGAGATGCTCATTGCCTGGCACTTGTGTGGCGCGAATGTTACTTGCCACTTGTCAGCCCGAGCCTGAATATTGTCCAGGTCTTGCTGCATGTGGGCATGGACTGCTTCATTATCAAAGGAGTTGCGAATGTCACTGAACACTGTGCAGTCATCAGCGAACATCCCCATTTCTGACCTTATGTTTGGCTAGGGTAAATAAAATCAGAGAGCTAAATGCATGGCTCAAAGACTGGTGTGGGAGAAATGGGTTTTGCTTCTTGGGACACTGGCACCAGTACTGGGACAGGAGAGAGCTGTTCCGTTGGGACGGACTTCACTTGGCCAGTGCTGGGACTAGAATCCTGGCGAATCGAATAACTAGGGCTGTAGAGAGGGCTTTAAACTAATTAGTGGGGGGAGGTTTCAAGAGAGCAAAAAATAAAAATGTCAGCGGAGAAGACAATAGAGCAAAGTAGCAGTGGGGAAATTAAAAACCAGAGCGTGTCAGGAAGGGACAGAATATATAAAGATAAAGGTAAAGTAATAAAGGGGGTAAAAGCAGGAATAAATTGTCACAAAACATATTTAAAAGTTCTTTATCTGAATGCACGCAGCATTCGTAACAAAATAGACGAGTTGACGGTACAAATAACTACACATGGGTATGATCTGGTGGCCATTACAGAAACATGGCTGCGAGGTGACCATGACTGGGAACTAAACATCCAGGGGTATTTGACTATTAGGAAGGACAGACAGGAAGGAAAGGGAGGTGGGGTGGCTATGTTAATAAAGGATGGAATCACTGCAATAGTGAGAAATAATATTGGGTCAAAGGATCAGGACAGTGAAACAGTTTGGGTGGAGATAAGGAATAATAAGGGGAAAAAGTCACTAGTGGGCGTAGTCTATAGGCCTCCTAACAGTTGCAACTCTATTGGTCAGAGTATAAATCAGGAAATAGTTGGGGCTTGTGATAAGGGAACAGCTATAATCATGGGAGATTTTAACTTTCATATTGACTGGACAAATCAAATTGGGCAGGGCAGCCTTGAGGAAGAGTTCATAGAGTGCATTAGGGACGGGTTCCTTGAGCAGTATGTTACTGAACCAACCAGGGGGCAGGCAATCTTAGATCTGGTCCTGTGTAATGAGACAGGATTAATAAAAAATGTCCTAGTAAAGGATCCCCTTGGTATGAGTGACCATAACATGGTTGAATTCCAAATTCAGTTGGAGGGTGAGAGTTGGATCTCAAACCAGCGTACTAAGCTTAAATAAAGGAGACTATGAAGGTATGAGAGCAGAGTTGACTAAAGTGGACTGGGAAAATAGATTAAGGTGTAAGACGGTACAGGAGCAGTGGTGTACATTCAAGGAGATATTTCACAACTTTCAAGAAAAATATATTCCACTGAGGAAAAAGGGGCGTAAAAGAAAAGACAGCCATCCGTGGCTAAGTAAAGTAATAAAGGATAGTATCCGACTGAAAACAAGATTGGGAAGCATTTAAAAGCCAGCAAAGAATAACTAAAAGATTAATTAAGAAAGGGAAGATAGATTATGAAAGTAAACTAGCAAAAAATATAAAAACAGATAGCAAGAGTTTCTACAGTTATATAAAAAGAAAAAGGGTGGCTAAAGTGAATGTTGGTCCCTTAGAGGACGAGACCAGGAAATTAGTAGTAGGGAACATGGAGATGGCAAATACGCTGAACAAATATTTTGTATCAGTCTTTACAGTAGAAGACACTAAAAATATCCCAACACTGACAAACAGGGGGCTATGGGGGGGAGGAGCTAAACAGGATTAAAATCACTAAGGAGATGGTACTCGGTAAGATAATGGGACTTAAGGCGGATAAATCCCCTGGACCTGATGGCTTACATCCTAGGGTCTTGAGAGAAGTAGCGGTAGGGATTGCGGATGCATTGGTGGTAATTTTCCAAAACTCCCTGGATTCAGGAAAGGTCCCAGCAGATTGGAAAACTGCTATTGTAACATCCTTATTTAAAAAGGGAGGTAGACAAAAGGCTGGAAACTATAGACCAGTTAGCCTAACATCTGTGGTTGGTAAAATGTTGGAGTCCATTATTAAGGAAGCAGTAACAGGACATTTGGATAAGCATAATTTAATCGGACAGAGTCAGCATGGTTTTATGAAGGGGAAGTCATGTTTGACAAATTTGCTCGAATTCTTTGAGGACGTAACAAACAGGGTGGATAAAGGGGAACCAGTGGATGTGGTGTATTTGGACTTCCAAAAGGCATTTGACAAGGTGCCACACAAAAGATTACTGCACAAGATAAAAAATCACGGGATTGGGGGTAATATACTGGCATGGGTGGAAGATTGGCTATCTAACAGAAAACAGAGAGTTGGGATAAATGGTTCATTCTCGGGTTGGCAATCAGTAACTAGTGGTGTTCTGCAGGGGTCAGTGCTGGGACCCCAACTCTTTACAATCTATATTAACGATTTGGAGGAGGGGACCAAGTGCAACGTATCCAAGTTTGCCGACGATACAAAGATGGGAGGGAAAGCAGTGAGTGAGGAGGACATAAAAAACCTGCAAAAGGACATAGACAGGCTAAGTGAGTGGGCAGAAATTTGGCAGATGGAATATAATGTTGGAAAGTGTGAGGTTATGCACTTTGGCAGAAAAAATCAAAGAGCAAGTTATTATCTAAATGGAAAGAAACTGCAAAGTGCTACAGTACAAAGGGATCTGGGGGTCCTGGTGCATGAAACACAGAAGGTTAGTATGCAGGTACAGCAGGTGATCAGGAAGGCCAATGGAATCTTGGCTTTTATTGCAAGGGGGATGGCGTATAAAAGTAGGGAAGTCTTGCTTCAGTTATACAGGGTACTGGTGAGGCCACACCTGGAATACTGCGTACAGTTTTGGTTTCCATATTTAAGAAAAGATATACTTGCTCTCGAGGCAGTTCAGAGAAGGTTCACTCGGTTGATTCCGGAGATGAGGGGGTTGACTTATGAGGAAAGGTTGAGTAGGTTGGGCCTCTACTCATTGGAATTCAGAAGAATGAGAGGCGATCTTATCGAAACATATAAAATTGTGAGGGGGCTTGTTCGGGTGGATGCGGGGAGGATGTTTCCACTGATGGGTGAGACTAGAACTAGGGGGCATAATCTTAGAATAAGGGGCTGCCGTTTCAAAACTGAGATGAGGAGAAACTTCTCTACTCAGGGTAGTAAATCTATGGAATTTGCTGCCTCAGAGCTGTGGAAGTTACAACATTAAATAAATTTTAAAAGGAAATAGACAGTTTCCTAGCTGATAAGGGAATTAAGGGTTATGGGGAGCGGGCAGGGAAGTGGACGTGAGTCTAGGTTCAGATCAGCCATGATCCTATTGAATGGCGGAGCAGGCCCGAGGGGCCGTATGGCCTACTCCTGCTCCTACTTATGTTCTTATGTTATGTTGGAGGGAAGGTCATTGATGAAGCAGCTGAAGATGGTTGGGCCTAGGACACTGCCCTGAGGAACTCCTGCAGCGATGTCCTGGGGCTGTGATGATTGACCTCCAACCACCACAACCATCTTCCTTTGTGCTAGATATGACTCCAGCCAGTGGAGAGTTTTCCCCCTGATTCCCATTGACTTCAGTTTTACTAGTGCTCCTTGATGCCACACTCGGTCAAATGCTGCCATTGTCAAGGGCAGTCACTCTCGCCTCACCTCTGGAATTCAGCTCTTTTATCCATGTTTGGACCAAGGCTGTCATGAGGTCTCGACCCAAGTGGTCCTGGTGGAACCCAAACTGGGCATCGGTGAGCAGGTTATTGGTGAGTAAGTGCCGCTTGATAGCACTGTTGGCAACATCTTCCATCACTTGTTGATGATTGAGAGTAGGCTGATGGGGCGATAATTAGACGGATTGGATTTGTCCTGCTTTTTGTAGACAGGACATACCTGGGCAGTTTTCCACATTATTGGATAGATGCCAGTGTTGTAGCTGTACTGGAACAACTTGGCTAGGAGGCGCGGCTAGTTCTGGAGCACAAGTCTTCAGCATGACAGAAGGGATGTTGTCGGGGCCCATAGCCTTTGCTGTATCCAGTGCGCTCAGCCATTTCTTGATATCACGTGGAGTGAATCGAATTTGCTGAACACTGGCTTCTGTGATGGTGGGGACCTCAGGAGGAGGCCGATATGGGTGATCCACTCGGCACTTCTGGCTGAAGATGGTTGCAACGTTTCAGCCTTGTCTTTTGCACTCACGTGGAGGAGTACTGATACGTCAGCTGAGGGAGGGCGGTAGGTGGTAATCAGCAGGAGGTTTCCTTGCCCATGCTTGACCTGATGCCATGAGACTTCATAGGGTCCGGAGTCAATGCTGAGGACTCCCAGGGCCACTCCCTGTATACCAGTGTGCTGCCACCTCTGGTGGGTCTGTCCTGCCAGTGGGCCAGGATATACCCAGGGATGGTGATGGAGGAGTCTGTGACATTGGCTGAAAGATATGATTCTGTGAGTATGACTATGTCAGGCTGTTGCTTGACTAGTCTGTGGGACAGCTCTCCCAATTTTGGCACAAGTCCCCAGATGTTGGTGAGGAGGACTTTGCAAGGTCGACTGGGCTGGGTGTGCCGTTGTCGTGTCCGTAGCCGGTGCCAAGATGGATGTCGAGTAGTCCGTCCGGTTTTATTATTATTATTGTTTTTCGTAGCGGTTTGTTACAACGGAGTGGCTTGCTAGGCCATTTCAGAGGGCAATTAAGAGTCAACTACTTTGCTGTGGGTCTGGAGTCACATATAGGCCAGCCCCTGTAAGGAAGGCAGATTTCCTTCCCTAAAGGACATTAGTGAACCACACAATTTGAAGGTATTGATCAAGTGCAAAGACATTTCAGACTAGATATTCCAAGGCCGCTCATGGCATGTGCAGCCTCACAGGCATTGTTCGAGGGTTTGGAAATGATGGTAATTTAGAGGGCGAGAATGAGGCCATGTTCAAGGCTTGTGTGGGCCTCATTTGGATTGTATATAATTCGTCAAATTAGGCCACTCACCAAATTTCCAACTGGGTTGGGAACACCCATGGTGTGCTGCTCGCCCATTTTGTATGGCTGCACTTGGCAATCTGGGGCCTAGACTGCATGGGCAGGCCTGTTTAAAAATAGGTAGCTAGTGGTCATTGAATTTTTTTCCTGTTCTTTTTGGCACATGTTGCTACATTTTTCCCTGTGCATTCGATATTTTTGTTGGCAACTGAGATTTTTTTTTTGCAGTTTCCTTATTTGGTACCGCTAATTTTGATTGCTGCCAAGCATTAAAATAGCACTATACAAAGTGGTGAGCATGGCCATTCCTTACCAGTTTCCAAACATGCTGGATGGTTCCGATGATGAAAAGGACATGACAAGGAGCCAGCAAATGTAGGCATAACAACACTTAGTGTTCTGTCCATACCCATCACAACCCTGGGACCCAACATTTATTGACCCCTCCATGTGTACATGAACACATCAGAGGAGACTTGTTCTTCGTCTCCACGTCACAAGACAGGCCATCACAGAGATGTAGCATGGTGGCCTGCAGGCACATCTGGAACAGGGTAGGTGAAGGTTACCATGTGATATACCTATCAATTCCTCCAATAAAAGGCGAAGAGTTACGAAGGTGACTAAAGGTTTTTATTGACTAAATAACAGCCCACTCTCGTGGGTGATCCGATCCAAGCAGGAGGAATACCAGCCAGTCGCTCACCTTTATACCTGGCCTGGTGGGTGGAGCCAAGGCGGAGTCGGCAGTGGTCATCCCAGGTATAGCAGTGTGGCAAGAGGCGACCTCGTACCGTGATACAATAGTGGTCAGTGATACAGTTATAACGAACAGTGGTGAACAGTGCTAACTACTAACAGTGATACGATAGTGAACGTGGTTTACCACATTCACCCCTTGTTTAGAATTAAGTCCGGCGGGGTGAAGTGTACTACCAATTCTGGTAGGTCAGTCTGTCCGGAGGCTTCGTAAGCCTCTCCGATCGCCGCAGCGGTGGTGTTGCCTTATCCGGTGCTGGTGCCTTATCCGGTGTTGATGCTGGTGTTTGCGTGGTCGGCGAGGGCTCGTGGGGTTCCGGCATGCCGTCTACCTGGACTGAGGTTGGGGGGGGTGGTGGCGGTGTTTCCGGATCGGCTGAGGGTGCGAGGTCTCGTAGGGAGACAGTGTCCTCCCGCCCGTCTGGGTACGCCACGTAGGCGTACTGGGGGTTGGCGTGCAGGAGGTTCACCCTCTCGACCAGGGGGTCCGTTTTATGGGTCCTCACGTGTTTCCGCAGCCAGACCGGCCCCGGGGCGGTCAGCCAGGTTGGTAGAGTGGTTCCCGTAGTCGACTTCCTGGGGAAAACGAACATTCGTTCATGGGGGGTGGTGTTAGTGGCCGTGCAAAGTAATGACCGGATGGAGTGCAGCGCTGTCGGGAGGACTTCTTGCCAGCGGGAGGTTGGGAGGCCCTTAGACTTTAAGGCTAAGAGGACGGCCTTCCATACCGTCGCGTTCTCTCTTTCCACCTGACCGTTACCTCTGGGGTTGTAGCTGGTGGTCCTGCTTGCTGCAATACCTCTCTCTAGGAGGAATTGCCGGAGTTCCTCGCTCATGAAGGAGGAGCCCCGGTCGCTGTGTATATAGTTCGGGAACCCGAACAAGGCGAAGAGGGCATTCAGGCACTTAATGACCGTGCTACTGGTCATGTCGGGGCAGGGGAAGGCAAAGGGGAAACGGGAGTACTCATCAACGATGTTGAGGAAGTACACATTACGGTCAGAGGACGGGAGGGGCCCCTTAAAGTCGATGCTCAGGCGCTCGAAGGGGCGGGTGGCCTTGATCAGGCTTGCTCGGTCCGGCCTATAGAAGTGCGGTTTGCACTCCGCACAGGTCTGGCAGTTCCTGGTCATGGTCCTGACCTCCTCGATGGAGTAGGTCAGGTTGCGGGCCTTAATGAAATGGTAGAGTCTGGTGACTCCGGGGTGGCAGAGCTGGTCGTGGAGGGTCTGAAGCCTATCGATATGCGCGCTGGCGCATGTCATTCGTGAAAGGGCATCAGGGGATTCGTTCAGCTTGCCTGGCCGGTACAAGATCTCATAATCGTAGGTGGAGAGCTCGATTCTCCATCTCAAAATCTTGTCATTCTTGATTTTGCCCTTCAGCTTGTTATTAAACATGAAAGCCACCGAACGCTGGTCGGTGAGGAGGGTAAATCGTTTGCCTGCCAGGTAGTGCCTCCAGCGCCGTACTGCCTCCACGATCGCCTGGGCCTCTTTCTCGACCGACGAATGTCGGATCTCGGGGCCCTGTAGGGTCCTTGAGAAGAAGGCCACTGGCCTCCCCTCCTGGTTTAGGGTGGCGGCTAAGGCGAAGTCGGATGCGTCGCTCTCCACCTGAAAGGGGATGGACTCGTCCACTGCGTGCATCGTGGCCTTGGCTATGTCTCCCTTAATGAGGGAGAAGGCCACGCACGCCTCCTCCGTGAGGGGGAAGGAAGTGGCTTTCAGGAGGGGTCTGGCTTTGTCCGCGTAATTGGGTACCCATTGGGCATAGTAGGCGAAAAGCCCCAGGGTTCTCCTAAGTGCTTTAGGGCAGTGGGGGAGGGGTAGCTCCATGAGGGGGCGCATTCTTTCTGGGTCGGGGCCGATGATTCCGTTCTCCACTACGCAGCCGAGGATGGCAAGGCGCGTGGTGTTAAACACGCATTTCTCCTTATTGTAGGTGAGGTTCAGCCGTTGGGCCGTACGGAGGAATTTCTCCAGATTCGCGTCATGTTCCTGCTGGTCGCGGCCGCAGATAGTGACGTTATCTAGGTAGGGGAATGTAGCCTGCAGTTCGTTCTGGTCAACCATCTGGTCCATCTCCCTTTGGAAGACCGAGACCCCATTAGTGACACCGAAGGGGACCCTAAGGAAGTGGTATAGGCGCCCATTCGCCTCGAAGGCGGTATACTGGCGGTCCTCAGGGTGGATAGGGAGTTGGTGGTAGGCCGACTTCAGGTCGATGGTCGAGAATACTTTATACTGTGCAATCTGATTGACCATGTCAGATATGCGGGGGAGGGGGTATGCGTCCAGCTGGGTATATCTGTTTATGGTCTGGCTGTAGTCGATGACCAGGCGGTTTTTATCGCCGGTCTTTACGACTACGACCTGGGCACGCCAGGGGCTGCTGCTCCCCTCGATAATGCCCTCTTTCAGGAGGCGCCGCACCTCAGAGCTAATGAAGGCTCTGTCCCCGGCGCTATACCGCCTGCTTTTGGTAGCGACGGGTTTGCAGTCAGGGGTAAGGTTAGCAAACAGAGAGGGTGGCGGGACCTTGAGGGTGGAGAGGCTGCAGGTGTTACGCGGTGGGCGGTTTAACGTTTGCTGGTTGTTGACTGTGAGTGGGGGGAGGGGTCCACCGTATGCTAGGGTTACGCTTTGGAGGTGGGATTGGAAGTCCAGCCCTAGTAGGACGGCAGCGCAGAGATGGGGGAGGACGAGGAGTTTAAAGTTTTTATACTCCGTGCCCTTAACCGACAGGGTCACGACACAGTAGCCGCTGATGTCCGTGGCGTGGGACCTCGATGCCATCGAGATTCGGCTGCGCGTTGGTAGGACAGAGAGGGAGTAGTGGCTCACCGTGTCTGGGTGGATGAAGCTCTCCGTGCTTCCGCTGTCGAACAGGCAGGTCGTGGCGTGGCCGTTCACTTTGATGTCCATCATTGACTTGGACAGATGGTGCGGGCGGGCTTGGTCCAGGGTGACGGAAGCTAGTGTGTAGCTGAGCGAGTCGTTGTCATCTGCGGGCGAGGCGGTCGGGCGTGGTGAGTAAAATGGCGTCTCCCACGAGGTAGGGCCCCATGAGGCACTATTGGGGTCGGTTGCCTTAATCAAAGATGGCCGCCCCCATGACTCATGTGTGGGGATGCTGGCCTCAGTTGCCCTAAACAAAGATGGCCGCCCCCATGACTCATGTGTGGGGATGCTGGCCTCAGTTGCCCTAAACGAAGATGGCCGCCCCCATAGTTCGCATGCGGCACTGCTGGCCTCTGAGGATCCGCTCCTGCAGGCCTTGGAGAAGTGGCCTTTCTTCAGGCAGGTTTTACATATGGAGTTCTTGGCTGGGCAGCGCGACCTCGGGTGCTTCTCCTGGCCACAAAAAAAACAGCCGGCGGCCCGATCGCGGATGCCCGATGTCGGGGCCGGTGCCGGGGGTGGCGGGGCCGGTCGGGTCCGGGACGCCGACGCAGAGGTAGGTCCCGGGGGCGGCGCTGGGAAGGGTGCTGTGGTAGGGGTCGGGCCCGAGTCCCAGGGTCGCGAGCAGTACCTGGTGAATGCTTCCTGATCTTGGTGGGCCACTTCCAGGGAGATAGCGAGGGCTTCAGCTTTTTCCATGCTGAGGTCTTTAGCTTCCAGCAGTCTTTGCCGTGAGTACTCGGACCGTAGGCCTTTCAGGAATGCGTCGCGGATATTATCTTCAGTATTTTCGGCTGCCGACACCGATTTAAAGTCACAGTTCCTGGCGAGTGCATATAGCGCCTGTGAGAATTCGGCTACTGATTCTCCTGGCTGTTGCGGCCGTGATCTTAGGAGGTGCCTAGCGTACATGTAGTTTACCGGGGTCCGGTACTTCTGTTTCAGCAGGTTGATGGCGGTCTCGTAGGTAGTCATGTCCTCGATGAGAGTGTATACTCTCGGGCTCAGTTGTGCCTGCAGGACACTTAGTTTGGATGCCTGAGGGACGCTGGATTCTCTCAGGTATGATTCGAAGCAGACCAGCCAGTGTTTAAAGTCTGCGGCTGAGTTTGCTGCTCGTGGGTTCAGGTCCAGGTACGGCGGTCTGAGGGCTCGCAGCCAAGCTGGCTGGTGTGGCTGTGCTCCTGGGAGCTGCGCTGGTGGCTCCTCCGCCGGTTGTGACTCGTTGTCGGACATCATTAAATTTAGTCAATAAAATTGATATACCTATCAATTCCTCCAATAAAAGGCGAAGAGTTACGAAGGTGACTAAAGGTTTTTATTGACTAAATAACAGCCCACTCTCGTGGGTGATCCGATCCAAGCAGGAGGAATACCAGCCAGTCGCTCACCTTTATACCTGGCCTGGTGGGTGGAGCCAAGGCGGAGTCGGCAGTGGTCATCCCAGGTATAGCAGTGTGGCAAGAGGCGACCTCGTACCGTGATACAATAGTGGTCAGTGATACAGTTATAACGAACAGTGGTGAACAGTGCTAACTACTAACAGTGATACGATAGTGAACGTGGTTTACCACACCATGGCATGAAGCTTTCTTGCTCTCCTTGATAGGCCCCAAAAGAAATGAGTGTAACAGTAAGCAGCATACTGACCATAGCCTTCATCCTGATACCAGAAAACTTCTTCCTCATTTTCAGCCAGAGGACATTATTATTTTGTGCCAAAGACCTGAGTGACTGTATGAACATGATGAGCAACTTACTTTGATGCCAATTGCACCTATATACTTTAATTGGAGCATGGTCCTCAGCCCCAAGCAGGACCGTTCTCTCCATTGGGATGCCTCCTGCAGCAGTGCCTCCAACTGCACAAAGGGAGCAGTGTTGCCCGCATGTCTCTGCTGTGCCATTGTGGTCAATTTACCCACCATAACAGGTTCTCTCCCAAAACTCACTCTTTAATGGCTAACAGCCGAGCAGCTCCCCGGCCAGATTTTCCATTCCCCGACCAAGTGCGCCGCAAACTAAGCTCTCTGCGCAAGCTTTTCCGAAGCTTGCAGCCTATTAAATTAGGGGGAGGGACTCCTATCGGAAAATTGGGCCAGGCCAGTCCTTTCACTGTGTAGGTGCGAGCCAGCTAATACTTTTGCTGAACTTTAAAAATTGAGACTGTGATGGTGACAGTAGGCCCTCAAGAGAAATGAATCATTGGATTTTTTCTGGGGTATGATTGACCAGAATACTGAGAAATCCTCTGCGTTTTGCAGTTAATATTGCCCATCATTGGTGCAGACACATCTTCAGTTTATTATCTTGCCCAAAGGACATCAATCCACAAATGCAAGATTCCTTAATGCTGCACTAAGGTGGCAATATTAAGTTGAGATTGTCCCCAGTGGGCGACTCGATCTATAACAAGAGCGAGTGACTAATTGCAGAGAAAAAACAAAGCCGCCCTCATGTTTTGGATTTCAAACTGCATGTTATCATAATGTTAACGATATAATATTTGCCAAAACAGTCAGTAATCAACAAAGTATTTTTGTAGAATTAAAATGTTAGTTCTGTTCATCACCGTATATTTAATACAGCTATTGAGTCATGTAACAAAATAGTCTTATCAAAACACCAAATCCAAAGATGTGTACAAGGATTTGCGTACCATAATGAAAATTAGAACAAAATTAATGTTATTGTTTATCCTTAAACTAATATTCATCATTGATTAGTGGGGGGGTAGAGGCAGTGATTAGTGGGGGGGGGCAGTGATTAGTGGGGGGGGTAGAGGCAGTGATTAGTGGGGGGGGTAGAGGCAGTGATTAGTGGGGGGGGCAGTGATTAGTGGGGGGGGCAGTGATTAGTGGGGGGGGTAGAGGCAGTGATTAGTGGGGGGGGTAGAGGCAGTGATTAGTGGGGGGGGGCAGTGATTAGTGGGGGGGGGGTAGAGGCAGTGATTAGTGGGGGGGGTAGAGGCAGTGATTAGTGGGGGGGGCAGTGATTAGTGGGGGGGGTAGAGGCAGTGATTAGTGGGGGGGGTAGAGGCAGTGATTAGTGGGGGGGGGTAGAGGCAGTGATTAGTGGGGGGGTAGAGGCAGTGATTAGTGGGGGGGGTAGAGGCAGTGATTAGTGGGGGGGGCAGTGATTAGTGGGGGGGGGGTAGAGGCAGTGATTAGTGGGGGGGGTAGAGGCAGTGATTAGTGGGGGGGGCAGTGATTAGTGGGGGGGGGGGTAGAGGCAGTGATTAGTGGGGGGGGTAGAGGCAGTGATTAGTGGGGGGGTAGAGGCAGTGATTGGGGGGGTAGAGGCAGTGATTAGTGGGGGGTAGAGGCAGTGATTAGTGGAGGGGGTAGAGGCAGTGATTGGGGGGGTAGAGGCAGTGATTAGTGGGGGGTAGAGGCAGTGATTAGTTGGGGGTAGAGGCAGTGATTAGTGGGGGGGTAGAGGCAGTGATTAGTTGGGGGTAGAGGCAGTGATTAGTGGGGGGGTAGAGGCAGTGATTAGTGGGGGGTAGAGGCAGTGATTAGTGGAGGGGGTAGAGGCAGTGATTGGGGGGGTAGAGGCAGTGATTAGTGGGGGGTAGAGGCAGTGATTAGTTGGGGGTAGAGGCAGTGATTAGTGGGGGGGTAGAGGCAGTGATTAGTGGGGGTAGAGGCAGTGATTAGTGGGGGGGTAGAGGCAGTGATTAGTGGGGGTAGAGGCAGTGATTAGTGGGGGGGTAGAGGCAGTGATTAGTGGGCGGGTAGAGGCAGTGATTAGTTGGGGGTAGAGGCAGTGATTAGTTGGGGGTAGAGGCAGTGATTAGTTGGGGGGTAGAGGCAGTGATTGGGGGGGTAGAGGCAGTGATTGGGGGGGTAGAGGCAGTGATTAGTTGAGGGGTAGAGGCAGTGATTAGTGGGGGGTAGAGGCAGTGATTAGTTGGGGGTAGAGGCAGTGATTAGTGGGGGGGTAGAGGCAGTGATTAGTTGGGGGGTAGAGGCAGTGATTAGTGGGGGGGGGGCATTGATTAGTGGGGGGGATAGAGGCAGTGATTAGTGGGGGGGTAGAGGCAGTGATTAGTGGGGGGTAGAGGCAGTGATTAGTGGGGGGTAGAGGCAGTGATTAGTTGGGGGTAGAGGCAGTGATTAGTTGGGGGGTAGAGGCAGTGATTAGTGGGGGGGGGGCATTGATTAGTGGGGGGGATAGAGGCAGTGATTAGTGGGGGGGGGCATTGATTAGTGGGGGGGATAGAGGCAGTGATTAGTGGGGGGTAGAGGCAGTGATTATTGGGGGGGTAGAGGCAGTGATTAGTGGGGGGGGGTAGAGGCAGTGATTAGTGGGGGGTAGAGGCAGTGATTAGTTGGGGGGTAGAGGCAGTGATTAGTGGGGGGGTAGAGGCAGTGATTAGTGGGGGGTAGAGGCAGTGATTAGTTGGGGGTAGAGGCAGTGATTAGTGGGGGGGGTAGAGGCAGTGATTAGTGGGGGGGGGTAGAGGCAGTGATTGGGGGGGTAGAGGCAGTGATTAGTTGGGGGTAGAGGCAGTGATTAGTTGGGGGTAGAGGCAGTGATTAGTGGGGGGGTAGAGGCAGTGATTAGTGGGGGGGTAGAGGCAGTGATTAGTGGGGGGGGTAGAGGCAGTGATTGGGGGGGTAGAGGCAGTGATTAGTGGGGGGGGCATTGATTAGTGGGGGGGTAGAGGCAGTGATTAGTGGGGGGGTAGAGGCAGTGATTAGTGGAGGGGGTAGAGGCAGTGATTGGGGGGGTAGAGGCAGTGATTAGTGGGGGGGGCATTGATTAGTGGGGGGGTAGAGGCAGTGATTAGTGGGGGGGGTAGAGGCAGTGATTAGTGGGGGGGTAGAGGCAGTGATTAGTGGGGGGGGCATTGATTAGTGGGGGGGTAGAGGCAGTGATTAGTGGGGGGGGCATTGATTAGTGGGGGGGTAGAGGCAGTGATTAGTGGGGGGGGTAGAGGCAGTGATTAGTGGGGGGGGTAGAGGCAGTGATTAGTGGAGGGGGTAGAGGCAGTGATTAGTGGAGGGGTAGAGGCAGTGATTGGGGGGGTAGAGGCAGTGATTAGTGGGGGGGTAGAGGCAGTGATTAGTGGGGGGGTAGAGGCAGTGATTAGTGGGGGGGGTAGAGGCAGTGATTAGTGGGGGGGTGGAGGCAGTGATTAGTGGGGGGAATAGAGGCAGTGATTGGGGGGTAGAGGCAGTGATTGGGGGGTAGAGGCAGTGATTAGTGGGGGGGTAGAGGCAGTGATTGGGGGGGTAGAGGCAGTGATTAGTGGGGGGTAGAGGCAGTGATTAGTTGGGGGTAGAGGCAGTGATTAGTTGGGGGGTAGAGGCAGTGATTAGTGGGGGGGGGCATTGATTAGTGGGGGGGATAGAGGCAGTGATTAGTGGGGGGGGGCATTGATTAGTGGGGGGGATAGAGGCAGTGATTAGTGGGGGGTAGAGGCAGTGATTATTGGGGGGGTAGAGGCAGTGATTAGTGGGGGGGGGGTAGAGGCAGTGATTAGTGGGGGGTTAGAGGCAGTGATTTGGGGGGGTTAGAGGCAGTGATTAGTTGGGGGGTAGAGGCAGTGATTAGTGGGGGGGTAGAGGCAGTGATTAGTGGGGGGGGTAGAGGCAGTGATTAGTGGGGGGTAGAGGCATTGATTAGTGGGGGGTAGAGGCAGTGATTAGTGGAGGGGGTAGAGGCAGTGATTGGGGGGGTAGAGGCAGTGATTAGTGGAGGGGGTAGAGGCAGTGATTGGGGGGGTAGAGGCAGTGATTAGTGGGGGGTAGAGGCAGTGATTAGTTGGGGGTAGAGGCAGTGATTAGTGGGGGGGGTAGAGGCAGTGATTAGTGGGGGGGGTAGAGGCAGTGATTAGTGGGGGGGTAGAGGCAGTGATTAGTTGGGGGTAGAGGCAGTGATTAGTTGGGGGTAGAGGCAGTGATTAGTGGGGGGGGTAGAGGCAGTGATTAGTGGGGGGGGTAGAGGCAGTGATTGGGGGGGTAGAGGCAGTGATTAGTGGGGGGGCATTGATTAGTGGGGGGGTAGAGGCAGTGATTAGTGGGGGGGCATTGATTAGTGGGGGGGTAGAGGCAGTGATTAGTGGGGGGGGCATTGATTAGTGGGGGGGTAGAGGCAGTGATTAGTGGGGGGGGCATTGATTAGTGGGGGGGTAGAGGCAGTGATTAGTGGGGGGGGGTGGAGGCAGTGATTAGTGGGGGGTAGAGGCAGTGATTAGTGGAGGGGGTAGAGGCAGTGATTGGGGGGGTAGAGGCAGTGATTAGTGGGGGGGCATTGATTAGTGGGGGGGTAGAGGCAGTGATTAGTGGGGGGGGCATTGATTAGTGGGGGGGTAGAGGCAGTGATTAGTGGGGGGGGTAGAGGCAGTGATTGGGGGGGGTAGAGGCAGTGATTAGTGGAGGGGGTAGAGGCAGTGATTAGTGGAGGGGGTAGAGGCAGTGATTAGTGGGGGGGTAGAGGCAGTGATTGGGGGGGTAGAGGCAGTGATTAGTGGGGGGGTAGAGGCAGTGATTAGTGGGGGGGTAGAGGCAGTGATTAGTGGGGGGGTAGAGGCAGTGATTAGTGGGGGGGGTGGAGGCAGTGATTAGTGGGGGGAATAGAGGCAGTGATTGGGGGGTAGAGGCAGTGATTGGGGGGTAGAGGCAGTGATTAGTGGGGGGGGTAGAGGCAGTGATTAGTGGAGGGGGTAGAGGCAGTGATTAGTGGGGGGGTAGAGGCAGTGATTAGTGGGGGGGTAGAGGCAGTGATTAGTGGGGGGGTAGAGGCAGTGATTAGTGGGGGGGTAGAGGCAGTGATTGGGGGAATAGAGGCAGTGATTGGGGGGTAGAGGCAGTGATTAGTGGGGGGGTAGAGGCAGTGATTAGTGGGGGGAGTAGCGGCAGTGATTAGTGGGGGGGGTAGAGGCAGTGATTAGTGGGGGGAGTAGAGGCAGTGATTGGGGGGGTAGAGGCAGTGATTAGTGGGGGGGTAGAGGCAGTGATTAGTGGGGGGGGTAGAGGCAAGGATTAGTGGGGGGGCAGTGATTAGTGGGGGGGGGCACTGATCAGTGGGGGGTAGAGGCAGCGATAAGTTGGGGGAGGGGTAGCGGGGGAGGTATAGCAGCGCGATCCTGCTCCTCCCTGCTCCACATTCAGGTAAGAAACCCCCTGTTAGGCCATACATGGATCTGGTAGTACTGGCCCCGGCTTCCTTTGAACAAACCAGTGTTGCAGTGGGAGCCTCAAAGAGACATTAGGCCCCTTATTTGCATATGCAAAAGACCCTAGTGGCTGTTTCAGGTGCGGGCACTGCATGCTGATTTTGTACCAGTATGGCAGGGGGTGCAACTCGTACTGAGCGTTTGCTCCCTGCCCACCAGACTTACAAGGCTGTTTGCGCCTGAAGAGTAGGTGCTGCCATTTCCGTATGCACGGTTCTTAAGTTTATCACCATTTCTTTATTTTATTGATTCTGTTTAGGGAGGAAGAAGTTGACTTGACATGTATTAGCTTTACTAAAAGGAAATCTTATGACCTGAGACAATTCTAGTGATCTAGAAGTGTTATTACTGTCACCATGACAACAAAGTAATCAAGCCTATTTCTCTTTTGAATTGAAGTGAGGGGCTGGAAGTAGTAGTTTTGTTAGCATAAGAAGTAGAATCTGAACTTAATTTTTTAGAAGAACAATTGCTTTTGGGAAAAAGCAGTGAAACTTGGAACGGTCATTTTGAAGACAATGCCTAGACGAAGGTTACCAACTCTCCAGTGTTGTCCTGGAGTCTCCAGGAATTAAAGATTTTTAAAAATTCATTCATGGGATGGGGGCGTCGCTGGCAATGCCAGCATTTATGGCCCATCCCTAATTGCCCTCGAAGGTGATGGTGCACCGCCTTCTTGAATCGCTGCAGTCCATGTGGTGAAGGTACTCCCACAGTGCTGCTAGGGAGGGAGTCCCAGGATTTTGACCCAGCGGCGATGAAGGAACAGAACGACGATATACTTCCAAGTCAGGATGGTGCGTGCCAGATGTTGGTGATGAGGACTTTGCAGGGTCGACTAGGCTGGGTGTGCCGTTGTAGTGTCCGTAGCCTGTGCTGAGATCGATGCCGGGTGGTTCGTCCAATTTTATTCTTACTGTTTTTCATAATGGTTTTTTACAACTGAATGGCTCGCTAGGCCATTTCAGAGGGCAGTTAAGAGTCAACCACATTACTGTGGGTCTGGAGTCACATATAGGCCAGACCAGGCAAGGACGGCAGATTTCCTTCCCTAAAGGACATTAGTGAACCAGATGGGTTTTTATGACAATCCGATAGTTTCATGGTCACCACTACTAATACTAGCTTTTTATTCCAGATCTATTTAATGAACTGAATTTAAATTCTCCAGCTGCCATGGTGGGATTCTGAACTCACACCTCTGGGTCACAAGTCCGGGCCTGTGGGTCACAAGTCCGGGCCTGTGGGTCACAAGTCCGGGCCTGTGGAGCACAAGTCCAGTAACATAACCACTATGCTACCGTTCTCGAAATCTCTCTTGTCTGGTAGGGACCCTGAGTTACACTTAGTGGTAAGGTTCAGTACAGACAAAAATGCACCAGTTTTCCAGGAATTGGCTAAACAGCACAGACAGCACTGAATTTTATTGGGCCAGATTTTGCTGTAGAAATAATGGCGAGGCTAACCGCGTTCACCGTTATTTAGGTGGTAATCGGACAGCAACTTCCAGCGACCCCACATGCACAGTTAAGTGCGAAAATCAGGAAGTTGCTGTCCGAGATGCAACGTTCCTCCATAAGCTGCCCGAAAATGGCATCTCGCTGTCTGACTCGCTATTCAAATATGTTGAATGGCGTGAAATTGCTGTACTTACCTCATAGATACGACTAAAGTCGCCAGAAAAATTTAAGGCTTGTCCATTCCACTGTAAATAACCATTTAAGAAAGAAAGACTTGCATTTATACAGCGCTTTTCATGACCTCAGGACGTCCCAAAGCGTTTTGCAGCCAATAAAGTACTTTTGAATTGTAGTCACTGTTGTAATGTAGGAAACGTGGCAGCCAGTTTGCGCACAGCAAGCTTCCATAAACCGCAATGTGATAATGACCAGATAATCTGATTTTTTTAATACTGTTGATTGAGGCATAAGACTTTCAACAGCATGCTAAGTCTTAATTACTGCCAAACAATCTCTCTGGCAATGAAAATTAACTTTTACAAGTGTGGAGTCTCATTCCTTCAGATTTTAATTATTGTTGGAGATTTAAAAAGTTAAAAAAATGTAATTTTTTTTAACTTTTCCTTTCCGTCTTTTTTATCTGAATTCATTTCCCTCTCCATTTTGCTTTCTGTACCCGATTTGACATTGAATTCAATATTTTAACTGACACTTCCTGGTTCAGACTCTGCTTGACCCAGTAATGATTCTTCAATCTGATTGGTTAAGGAGATACACAGGTCCCATATTCCCTGTAGAGGGCGCTGCGCTTTTTCGTTAGTTGGCTGACAGGAACTTGCCGTGCAATAGCCCATAAAAAGTCTATGGGCAAGTGTAACGAATGGCTGGCTCCATTTGTTCGCTGCTCACAGCAAAATCCGACCCAATATATATCATCAGAGGAGTTTAGGTAAACAAGCTGTTGAATCTCCAGCGCTCCTTCCATCAGGTGAAAAATGGCAAGGAATAAAGTTGCTACAACTGAAATATCAAAGTCCAAAAATTGAAACGTTCTGTTACTGTGGTTACCAATCACTAATCACTCAGCTAGTTAAACAAAAAGCAAGGAACTGCAGATGCTGGAAATCTGAAACAGAACCAGAAAACGTTGGAAACAGTCAGCAGCATATGTGGAGAGAACAGATGAGCGAACATACTGGGCATGGACCTTATCAAAACTGAGGGGTACTACAGATCAATAGTATTTAAAAAGGAAGAGAACAAAGGGATTGGGGAGGCACACACACACACACACACACACACACACACACACACACACACACAAAAAGAAATAGACTGGCCTGCTAAGTACTTCAGTGGAACACAGGAGATAGCATAATAAGAGAAGGCAAAGAAACAAGACATTTATGAGAAACCGAGAACATATGAATTATTTGATGGACGGGTAAAAATGGAAGCATGAAAAACTGGCAAAGCAGAAAAGGCTCTGGGAGCTTAGGAGAGGAAAAAAAAGCCGGTTGACAGCAAGTTAAGTACTCAGACACCAGCTCAGCTATTTATGTATCTTACCATGTTTACTCCTTTACCATCTGTCCCCCAAAAGATTGTGGATGCTAGCACAATTGGAGCTTTCAAGATTGAGATTGATAGATTTTTGTTGGGTAAGGGTATCAAGGGTTATAATTCTTTTTCACTCGATGAAGCGAGTGGGCCTTTGGCGTAGCGGTAGCATCCCCGCCGCTGGGCCAGAAGGCGTAGGGTTTTGAACCCTGCTCCAGACAGTCCCGGCAAGTGGAGTCGGAGCTCCGGCTCTAAATTCTGGGTTGACATCCAGCGGGATACTTGTGGGTGTGGGTGGCCCCCCCCTCGTATGGGTTGTGGGAGCCCGTAAAACCCTCCCGCCATAGGACTAACCACCCTAATGGCTGGTACGAAGATGGTTACGGTCACGGAAGGAGCGTTAATCGCGGCCAGAAATCCTTCCACTACATACAGTTCCCCAAAGGGAACAGTTTGAAGACACGTACGACAACGACTCGATGAAGCAATCACTCTAATCCCAAAAGTTTCAATACTTTAATTACTACATTGGCCCTGAAAAAAGATGTCTCGATATCTTGTCCAGTCTGATGTTTTGAGTGTAATGTAGCTGTTGAAAATGGTTCTTATAGAAAAAAACTACAAAGCTGCAACCTTGTAAGTCAGACCAATACAGTTGAAAAGCTGTAACTTTGTTTCGCAGGAACAATTGGCTAATGATTCTGTCTGCATCTGAAGACTACGTAGAGCAATATATCTGTTTTATAGTTGGCCAAATTGCCCTGAGTCAATGCATAATAAATTCCCAGAAATTCTAAGCACGATGTTATTAAATAGTTTTTATCCTTTTGTCATTATAAAACTATGATTTAGAATTTGATACATCTGTTCACTAATCTCTGTCCTTATTTAAGCGTTGCCGTATGTTTACAGGGAAGTACTGCAGGCAATCAAACCTATACATATTTGTAAAACATTATTAAAAAAACATGCATTTTAATTTGCTATTATGCTTTGTCCAAAAGTGTGTTGTCAAGACAGATTATCAAAAAAATAATAATGGCACAAACTGTTTTTTCTACTTTTTTCCTTTGCAAGTTTGAAAATATATCTTTACACTGAATCAGGTTTCAAAATCTTTTAGTGTTTGTAATGATCATCATTGGTATAAAAAGGAGGCAATGGCAGAGCACAAGCTCTTCATTAAGCCATTTTTCAAACATTATTTTGCTGCTGCGTTTGGATTACTTGTGTCATCAGCGGCATCTCTATAATGTTTGCACAATGTGCCTTAGCAACATAGGAACAGGAGTAGGCCATTCAGCCCCTCGAGTCTGTTCCGCCATTCAATTAGATCATGGCTGATTTGTACCTCCGCTCCATTTACCCGCCTTCGCTCCATATCCCTTGATACCCTTACCTAACAAAAATCGATCAATTGTCCCAGCATCCACAGATTTTGGGGGGAGAGAATTCCAGATTTCTTTTACTCTTTGTGTGAAAAAGTGCTTCCTAATTTTGCTCCTAAATGGCCGAGCTCTAATTTTAAGATCATGTCCCCCTCGTCCTTGATTCCCCCACCAGAGGAGATTGTTTCTCTGTATTTACGCTATCGAATCCTTTTTAACATTTTAAACACCTCAATCAGATCACCCCATAATCTTTGATACTCAAGGGAGCACAAGCCTAGTCTATGCAACCTGTCCTCATACTTATCTGACCTTAATACACCGGGGCAATAAATGTTAAAACTTGTTTGAAATTGTGATTTGTGCTATGGATTAAAAATGGTACAGAGCAAGCATGGTCCAAAAAAAAAATCACATGTGGCTTTGAAAAAAACATTGAAGAGCAGAACAACCAGGGTGCAGAAAATAACAAGCAGGTACTTGGAACACACAACCGTTCTGATTTGCATGCAAACTACAAGCTATGAAAATACCGATTCAGTGCCAAATCCTTTGAAAGTCTCTCAATTACTTAAATGAAGGTGGAAGGGTGAGATGCAATCATGCAAAAGAGGCAAGTGGTCAGCAACCGATTGCATATTTTAAGATTTAAAAAAAGGATTATGTAAATTAAATGTGCAAGTAATTAAATGTACCCATGTGACATCCAAGGAAAATAAAATTGACCTTTTAACATTCTATTAATGTTTTCCCCATAAAGTTGAAGAAAAATGTACTGCCTGAAGCAAATCATAGAAATTTACAGCACTGAAGGAGGCCATTCGGCCCATCTTGTCCATGCCGGCTGACAAAGAGCTATCCAGCCTAATCCTACTTTCCAGCACTTGGTCCGTAACCTTGTAGGTTACGGCACTTCAAGTGCATATCCAAGTACTTTTTAAATGTGATGAGGGTCTCTGCCTCTACCACCCTTTCAGGCAGTGAGTTCCAGACCCCCACCACCCTCTGGGTGAAAAAAATTCTCCTCAAATCCCCTCTAAACTTCCGACCAATTCTATGCCCCCTGGTTATTGACCCCTCTGCTAAGGGAAATAGGTCCTTCTTATCCACTCTATCTAGGCCCCCTCATAATTTTATACACCTCAATTAGGTCTCCCCTCTGCCTCCTCTGTTCCAAAGAAACAACCCCAGCCTATCCAATCTTTCCTCATAGCTAAAATTCCACAGCCCAGGCAACATTCTCGTAAATCTCCTCTGCACCCCCTCTAGTGCAATCACATCCTTCCTGTAATGTGGTGACCAGAACTGTACGCAGTACTCTAGCTGTGGCCTAACTAGTGTTTTATACAGTTCAAGCATAACCTCCCTGCTCTTATATTCTATGCCTCAGCTAATAAAGGCAGGTATCCCCGTATGCCTTCTTAACCACCTTATCTACCTGTCCTGCTACCTTCATGGATCTGTGGACATGCACTCCAAGGTCCCTCTGATCTTCGGCACTTCTCAGTGTCCTACCATTTATAGTGTATTCCCTTGCCTCGTTAGCCCCCCTCACACTTCTCTGGATTGAATTCCATTGGGTTATATTCACATATAACTCCAAAACAAGTGAGCTAAGCATGATCCTGTATATAGGCCCAAATGCGTGTAGACTTTGTATAGTTCAATAGAGATTTATATTTTTATAAAAGATTGCAGCGTACAAATTGTAGTCAAAATAGCTACAATAGATATTCAAGAACAAATCAAAGTTGGCATAGAAAATGGCTGACAGACACTTCAAAATCCATGTAATGAATGTAAAACATGGCTTTTACAGACTCGGGGGGGGGGGGGGGGGGGGTGAAATTGGTCTAGCGCAAAACGGGCGATAAAATCGGCAGCTATTTCACCCTGCCTCTCTCTGGTAGCCCCATTTCTGTAGGAATGCCTTTGTAATCTAGTTTGAAGGTGTAGATTACAGTCCAAAAAGTCACCTTGATATGTCTTTTTTAAACATAAAACCATTGTTAGAAGTCTTTTCAGTACAGGTAATAGAATAACTCAGCGATGTAGGAGGCTGTAGTAATTAGTGTTACCTCGGAGACAGAACCGATTGTGTGAAGTATTTTCTCCAATATCTAAAATACAGGAAAGTGACTGAGGGTGAGTTTTAAGGTGGTAAATTAGTCAGGTAGTTCTTATGGCATAAGCTACAAAAGCAAATTGCCCTATGTAACCTGCAGCTTTAAGGCAAAATACTTTCTATTCTGCTCAGGTTCAGAGCTGTCACTGGCGAGATTGGCCTCCTGCATCTCTCAGCCGATGAATCATATATCTGGATATTTTAGTGAATGTGACAGTAAATTAAAAACCAGTGCAAAATTAAATTAGTGCTTTTAACTTGATGCCAGATATATATAAAATGCAGTGAGGATGGTAGAAATGACATGATGAAAGTTAAGTCGTTATTACGGTGGTTGTGAAGTTACATACCTTTAGCTCCACTGTCACCATATTCTTCTGTTTCTTCTGCCGTATGGACAATATAGGGAATCTTGCATCAAAAGTAATTTAATTGATATTTGGCCAAATATCCAAATTTTTTTTAAATCCACGATTTTACATGCCTGCCATCTATGGAATTCTGCATCAATTTCCCGAGTCCCGGTTTGCGCTCTCAGATAGACATAAAAGGCCCCATGGCACGATTTCAAAGGAGAGCCAGGGGAGTTCTCTCGGTGTCCTGTCCAATATTTATCCCTCAACCAACATCACTGAAACAGATTATCTGGTCATTTATTTCATTGCTGTTTGTGGGACCTTTTTTTAAAATTATTCATTGATGAGATGTGGGCGTTGCTGGCTAGGCCTGCATTTAGTGCCCATCCCTAATTGCCCTTGAGAAGATGGTGGTGAGCCGCCGCCTTGAACCGCTGCAGTCCATATGGTGTAGGTACACCCACAATGCTGTTAGGAAGGGAGTTCCAGGATTTTGGCCCAGTGACAGTGAAGGAACGGCGATACAGGTCCAAGTCAGGATGGTGTGTGGCTTGGAGGGGGAACTTGTAGGTGGTGATGTTCCCATGCGTCTGCTGCCCTTGTCCTTCTAAGTGGTAGAGGTCGCGGGTTTGGAAGGTGCTGTTGAAGGAGCTTTGGCGAGTTGCTGCAGTGCATCTTGTAGATGGTACACACTGCAGCCACAGGGCGCCCGTGGTGGAGGGAGTGAATGTTGAAGGTGGTGGATGGTAACCAATCAAGCGGGCTGCTTTGTCCTGGATGGTGTCGAGCTTCTTGAGTGTTGTTGGAGCTGCACTCATCCAGGCAAGTGGAGAGTATTCCATCACACTCCTGACTTGTGCCTTGTAGATGGTGGAAAGGCTTTGGGGAGTCAGGAGATGAGACACTCGCCACAGAATTCCCAGCCTCTGGCCTGCTCTTGTAGCCACAGTATTTATATGGCTGGTCCAGTTAAGTTTGACTGCCATGTTTCCCTATATTACAACAGTGCCTACACTTCAAAAAGCACTTCATTGGTTGTAAAGCAGTTTGGGACATTGAGTTTGTGAAAGGCACTATTTAAATGCAAGTTCTTTCTTTCCTAACCATAAAGAAAACCCTCTATAGTAATGGTTTTCCAGCAGCGGATTATCGTGACACCTATTACACACTATATATGGCGGTTTTATAATGTATAGCCCATAATATACTTACCGTGAGCTGTGTGAAGAAATGATTTACACTGAGTATACAAGCCAACTAAAATTAGCATATACTTTTCACAGGAGACTATTTTGGAGTCTTGCTGGAAGCCAAGATACTGTCATTTCCGTTTAATATAATGGAGAACCCTATGTATTGGGGGAGCACATTAATCTACTTGGGCTGGGCTGTCATGTAAGTATGTAAATTTAAAATCATAATGCGTTTCTTTCTGTCTCTTTCTGCCTCAATCTTGATTTTCATTTTTCCTTTCATAACACACAGGCCTTGAAATTACTGTGTGGAGATGAGAGATGAATACTAAAGTGACTATTAAATTCCTTAGTCTACTTTTTTAATGCATGAGCTAAAATAAAGTAGTTAGCACTTTCTTTAATGGAGAGAATTGATAAAGGAATAACAGTGAATGTGTATATGGATTTTTAAAAGACGTTTGATAAGGCGCTGCATAGGAGTCTTGATAAAATTAAGCCATGTGGTGTTAAAGAGAATGTGGCAGCATGGATAGGAAGTTGTCTAAAGGACAAAAATCAAGGAGTAGTGGTTAATGGACGTTTGTGGACTGGCAGCATATTTTTAAAAATTCTTGGGATATGGGCGTTGCAACATCAGCATTTATTGCCCATCCCTAGTTGCCATTGAGAAGGTGGTGGTGGTTAACCGCTGCAGTCCGTGTGGTGAAGGTACTCCCACAATGCCCTTAGGTTGGGAGTTCCAGGATTTTGACCCAGCGAATATGAAGGAACAGCGAAATATGTCCAAGTCAGGATGGTGTGCGACTTGGAGGTGGTGGTGTTCCCAAGCACCTGCTGCCTTTGTCCTTCTAGGTGGTGGAGGTTGCAGATTTGGGAGGTGCTGTTGAAGAAGCCTTGGGGAGTTGCTGCAGTGTATCTTGTAGATGGCACACACTGCAGCCACGGGAGCGAGTGAATAAATATTTAAGATGGTGGATGGGGTGCCAATCAAGTGTACTGATTTGTTCTGGATGGTGTTGAGCTTCTTGAGTGTTGTTGCAGCTGCACCCATCCATGCAAGTGGAGAGTATTCCATCACACTCCTGACTTGTGCCTTATTGGTGGTGGAGTGGCTTTGGAGAGTCAGGAGGTGAGCCACTCGCCACAGAATACCCAGTCTCAGACCTGCTCTAGTGATGTGCCCCTGAGATCATTGCTCTTCTTAATAGATACATAATGTGGACTGGGGGACAGTTTACAGATGGCACAGAAATAAGCACCATGGTTAAATGTGGAGGACTGCCCCACATATTCAGGAGTACACAGACCGATTAGTAGATTGTGCAAATAGATGTCGGATGAAATTTAACACAGAATTGTGAGTTGATGCATTTTGGAAGAAAGAATAAGGAAAGGAAGAGCATAGAGACTTATAGGTTCAGATACACAAATCTTAAAGTGGGAGAACAAGTTGATAACGCTGTTTAAAAAAAACTTGTGGGCTCCTAGGTTTTGTAAATAGGGGCACGGAGTACAAAAGTAAAAGGAGCAATGATAAGTCCATACAGATTTTTGATTAGGTATTATGTCCAGTTTTGGACACTCTGCTTGAGGAGAATGCCGAGGCCATGAAGTGGGTACAGAATGGATTCACCAAGTTGATATGAGCAATGAGAGGCTTTGGTTATATGAAGAGACATGAGAAACTGAGGCTGTTTTCAAAGGAATAGAGATGGTTAAGAGGAAAACTGATAGTGTTCAATATTATGAGGGTTTTTTATAAGAATGATCTATTTCCACTGATCCGAATGTTGGTAACTAGAGGGCATAAATTTAAGATCATCACCAAAAGAATAAAAGCAGATTTTTAATATGTAGAATGCCCTACCAGAAAAGTGGTGGAAGCAGACTCTGTAATAACTTAAAATAGAAGTGGCTAAGTATTTATGAATAAAAGAAACATGTTTGAGGAAAGGGCGGGTTAATGGGACTAAACGGATAACTCTTTCAGAAAGCTAGCCCAGGTGAGAAGGGCTGAATGGCCTCTCTCTGTGTTGTAAAATTCTATGATTTTATAAGATAGTGAATATAGTGAATAAAGGAATTTTAAGTGAATGCATTGTTTATAAGGTGATCTTCACACAGCATAATTTCAAGGTCAGAGCTTACTAGTCATCTTAGAGTCTTGCCATTTCCCTCCCAGATTGCACAAGATCCTGAGGCACGACAGTATTTTCAAAGAAAATTATACATTTTCCAGGATCCATATAGGATTGAGCACAGATCATTTATACACTGGAAAGAGTGTGTGTTACAGAACACTAAAGGGAAATCCTGCAAGTGAAAAGTAAATGTGACATGTAGGGGAAAAAATTGGGTTGGTTAGCATCTCCGTTGGTTAGCACTAACGACTTACTGCCCGAACGCGGCGATTTTAGCGCTGCCCGCAAAATTGACCTGCCACTTTGCGGTGGCGCTAAATACTATCGCCACGATCTCCTGCGCTCAGAGATCGTGACATCATCCAAGCGTGTAGCGCCCCAGACTGGAAATTGATTCTCGCCCCCGCCTTAGTGCCTGCCGCTAGGAACGACAGGTAGCGGGGAACGTTTTGCAGTCCGCAAGGAGCTGGGGGAGCGCTATTTAAAGGCGTGCGCTTCCTGCTTTTTCCTGTTGGCAAAATATTTGGCATACGCAGGTTGAGAGAGAGAGAGAGATGTCTGGAGACATTTAACGCTATCCTACAAGGAGTTTTGTTCCTGAGCAACACTTTTCAGGTTCCTTTTTCTCTGAGCTTTATATTTACCACATTTCGAAGATTAATTGGGGGCTGTACTAACTCGGGGTGTCATTCTCCAGCTTCACCTTCGGAGGCAGCAGAGGCGCAGAGAGAGAGTGGCAAACGGGGCCAGAGGGAGGAGGGCCAACAGGCCTCTGCACAGGAGACCTTACCCTCCCAGGGTATTCCGGGAGCAATTCTCCTACAATCATTTGTCCGAAGAGCAGTGTTTCGTAAGGCTGCACTTCAGCAAGGAGGTGGTCACAGAGCTCTGCCACCTCCTGCAACCAGATCGGCAGCCTCAGCGCAGGACCAGGACGTCTCTGTCGGTGGCAGTGAAGGTGACGGTGGCTCTCAATTTCTATGCCAGCGGCTCCTTCCAGGCTTCAACTGGGAGATATTCGCTAACTGGGACTAGCGAATATCTCCCAGTTCACTGTCCATTGCTGTGTCCGGGAGGTCACAAATGCTCTCTACAAAAGGAGAAGGGAGTACATATCTTTCCCCATGACCCGGGACAAATAGCGTGAACATGCATGTGGCTTCGCTAGGGTAGCGGGCTTCCCCATGGTTCAGGACGCCATTGACTGCATGCATGTGGCATTGCGGGCACCTCATGAAAATGCAGAGGTGTTCCGCAACCGCAAAGGCTTCCACTCTCTGCACGTTCAGTTGGTGTGCGACCACAGACAGCGTATCCTCGCCGTCAATGCCCGCTATCCTGGCAGCAGCCACGATGCATTCATCCTGCGCCAGACTGGTGTCCCAGACCTCTTCCAACCACCACGTCAACCTCGTGGCTGGCTGGTGTTGTGAAGGGGAAGTTGTATGAGAGAGGAGAGAAAGCTGATGAACATACCGTTGCTGTCCCCAAGGGGGGGTCGACCTCTCCAACAGCCACAGTGCCGACTACATGACTGGCAATGAGTCTGTGGACTCTCTCCTCCAATTGTGTGAGGGGTGCAGCTCCGCCTGTCCTCCTCCCGTCAGTTGTTGCTCCCTGCGATTGTGTGAACGCTTGGTCTGCAAGGAAAAGGACAGCGTGTGAGTGAGTGTGCAGCCATGTATTTGGCAGATGTGCCTACCATAGTTGAATAGCCGTTAATATGTGCAAGGTGTGGGATGTGACGTTGATGAGATGGGCATAGTTGTTGGGTCAGTGTTGGGCATTTGGGTATTTACACTTTCTGTGCACAGTGTGAGGTTGAGATGGTCGAATGTAGATGTAGATGGTACTCGCCCTGACCACCCGAGTGAGGTCGTTGAACTTCTTACGGCACTGCGTATGTGTCCTTTGGACCAGGCTCCTCGATGAAACATGCTGGGCAACTTCCCTCCAGACTCTTGTAAACTCACGGGGCAATGGCCTCATGCCAGTCTCTGGAAAGAGCATTGCCCGTCGCCGTTCCACAGTGCCAACCAGAGCCACCAATGCCTGGTCACTAAACCGGCGAGAGCTCTCCCTCGGCCTCTTGAGTATCCATCATAAATCTTGGATGAAGATTTTTAACTGCTTGCAGGCCGATGTCAAACGCTGCAAAGAGCAGGGTGTAGCTGTGCAGCAAGATGGACCCTCCCCTTTAAGAACTGGACGGCGCCAGTCTGTCTGAGTACTAGGTACTTGACATTGCCTGAGCTGCAGTAGTGCACTGAGGTAGCGCCTCGCTCCCCGACGTTAGCGCCCTAAGAGAGGCGTGTAGAGCTTGATTTAGCGCTCCAATCACCTCCAGGGGCGCTGGAGACGAATTTCGCAGTCGCCGCTGATAATTTTAGCCGGGCGCTAAAATTTGTGCCCAGCTGATATTAGCGCCCCAAAATGGGCGATACCCAATTCCCCCCCCCCCCCCCCCGTATTATCTAAAGTTAATATTTTCCATATTCAATTTATTGCACCAACTTTAGTTTTCTTAATCACTGACTAGCATGAGCTGGTCTGTTTGATTGTCTGCCCATGTAGCCACAACCTTTTACGTTACTTAAACAGAAACCTTGAGGCAAATTTTAATTTATCAAATGGTTTTAGACCCAATAGCTTAAGTCCACACGCTTTAACCATTTATAGCTTAGATCGCCAGGTTTTGTTTAATGTTGTTAATGGTACCTCAGAATTGTTATAAACATATTTTAATCCTGGCTGGCATGCTTTAATCTCCAGTACTTTGTTTTATTCCAACAGGCTACTTCACTGTACAGTACTTCAGTTCTCTTCTTTAAAAATAATGAAATTATAACTGAGCAAACAAATATTATTCCAATCTTTGGTGCGCTGATCAAATGGTAATAAATTAGAATTTTAATTTTACTCATTATCTGCAATAATTGATCATTTCGGGCTTTAGTGCTGAAATGAAACATGCAGATTTGTTCCTAGAGTTTATAGTCCTTTCTATAATATCCATAATACATGCATAGTCATATAATTAAAAATTTTGCACAAAATCACTTATTAAGACCTTAATGTATTTGGAATGAAATTATTTTTCTTGAACAGGACATTGTAAGTTAATATCATACATTTATTATGTACTGAATGTCCAAAAACTTTGCGGTTAGTATTTGAAAAACAATCTGGATTCATTTTATTAGGTTGAGATACTTTATTTGATTAAATAATTACCTGGCTGAACTCCAGATAATATATTTTGCGCTATTCTCGGTTCTAATTACTGTTTCATGATTTAGAAATATATATATTTTATTGTATTTCCAAAGAGATACAATTTAACTTCATCTACAAGATGCTAGTCTTTTATTTAACTAATGTTATTGCTTCAATAAGTGTTAATCCAGAACTAGTAATATTTAAAATGCAGAAATCTATTAGTTGGCATCACAATGTCCCCTTTGTTTTTACCCTGGTAAATATTGTATACAATCAATAGGAAATATCTCGCGCTCTGTGCTGGAGTTAATTCAATGATAGGTATCACAGGTATTAGCAGAGTGATTCATGGTCCTTAGGAAAATGAGCCAGTTGCCCCTTTTGGCTGCCTCACGATGCATTGGCAGCACATATCAGCTCAACAGCACAGACTTCATCAAAGAATAACATGACCGAACACAAACTACATCAGGGTCTATTGAGCACATGCAGGAGCAGTGCGTGATGTAGTCACAAAGGCAGTTATGACCAACTTGTGCGATCTGGCTCCTAGAGATCTGCATGAGCAGTCGGCTATTCATGCAGCACTTTCTATGGTAATGAATGTCACCACTGGCCTCAATCTTTATGCCACAGGAAGTTTCTAGGCACCCTTAGCATACATCACATGAGACAGCTGCTATGCCGTCCAGTGCTGCAATATGGATGTCACTACTGCACTGTTTCACCATGCACACAAGTACAAGTTCAGCAGCATCAGGTTAAATAGCAGTATAGCCTAAATTTTCCAAGGCCTATTGGAGAAATGGCGGGGTGGGATTTCCACCTACCTCCCTGATCCCGCTTGCACCAGACCACATTTTCCTTTGGGAAAGGGGCTAATTTACTATTCAGGACGGGTTTAAAGTAGAGCATCCTACACCTGGCGCTCTTCACCACTGAAGGGAAAGCAGTCTATCAGTTCAAAGGTTGCTGCAGCTTAAAGGGTTAGACACACAGCAGGTTGATTAGAAGGAGAGAGAGAGATGGAGCTAGAGGTCAGGTTACAATTCCAGTGGCAGATGGAGGGGCAACAAAGACCTGCATCCTAAAACCCCACAATGTTTTGAAGCTGCCGTGGAGGTTATGTCGATACAGATAATGGCACTGAGGAAAGGAAGCCCCAGAAATAGGAGGTTTACGCATTTTGGAGGGAGGTGGCTCCAGCGGTCAGTTCAGCTCAACCACCCACCAACGGCTGTGTGATGTCGTAAACGTTTGACTGTCCTCAACACGTTGGTCAAAGTAAGTGAACAGGAGCCCGTGCAGATGCTGAAATACTACTGGAAGCATGAGTCACCTCCACACCATCCAGGACCACACAGATGAACGAGATAGTCCTTAAGCGCAAGAGAACCTCACCAAACCCCCACCCTTTCACAGCCACACATCTCCCTCCTACCACTTCACTGTCGCATATCACAGTTCCTGCAGTGTGTAAGTGGAAAGTGGAGATTGCTGCATTGCTTGCACCTAAAAGCATGGTCAAAATTGAGTTTGAAAATACCTGAGGAGAAGAAAGCCGCTCCCAAGAAAGGCACCAAGAAAACAGTGAGTAAAGTCATAGCAAATGCCAGCAAGAAGCGGAGAAAGGCGAAGAAGTAGAGTTACTCCATCTATATCTACAAAGTGATGAAGCAGGTTCACCCTGACACCGGCATCTCCTCCAAGGCCATGATCATCATGAACTCCTTTGTGAACAATATTTTTGAGTGCATCGAAGGTGAAGCTTCCCGCCTGGCCCATTGCAACAAGCTCCGCACCATCAGCTGTCAGGAGACCCAGACCGCTGTGCGTCTGCTGCCGCCCAGGGAGCTGGCCAGGTGCACCAGCTCCAAGTAAAACTCCACAACTTACTGAAAGCATGATCACAATGGAGCATCTGCAGACACCTGGGTGAAATGAAATTCTAAATTAGTCTGTAGACTTTTAAAATCTTTGTGTTCTTTGCAAAGGAGAAGGAAGTGCACAACCAAAGACAAAGGAGTAGCACAGGCCCCAGAATAGACATGAAGAGGAACTCCTCAGCAGACATATCAAGGAGACAGTGGGAGATGGAGAAGTTGGAGAGGATCTCTCAGGTTCAGATTGGAATTGGTTGGATCACTTACAGGACTGTGAGTGTTTGCTGTTTTCAAACATGCTGATTTCTTGACAGCTCTCCTATCATTGCTTGCTCACATCTTCTGATTCACAAATTGTAGGATGCTCTCCTAAATTGAATGTCCCTCACAGATGCCGGACCTTTAGAAAAAGAAAGATCTGTCTAGCAGCCCCACAATGCCCATTCCTGCACCTGATTCACCAACTCTATCATGACACCTTAACTTATTCAAGTACCAGCCCAGAATCTCGATGATCTGATCAACTATTATTCGTATAGCAGTCAGTGCTTCATTGTAACTGTTTGGGGCCTTTGTCCTCTGATATTGCAAATATTGCAAGTTACTTCTGGCCAACACATTGTTGCAGGATCACTACCCATGACCCTACAGATTCTTTCCTTCCTCTGGGTCACCATTTGGGCCCAACACTGCCACCTTTATAGTGGAGATGATTTGTAGGGTCAGTAAATGGGTGGTAAGTCAGGGAAATCTAATGCACCACTAGACTAGGCTCACTGACTTCAGCCGAATGCTTTGGGGCAGGCATCAGTCAAGCAGATCAGGGTAACATGGTGGGATTACATAGGCTATATAACACAGAAACAGGACATTCGGCCCAACCAGTCCATGCCAGCATTTATGCTCCACTCAAGCCTCCTGCCTCCTATCTTTCTTCACCTAACTCTATCAGCATAACCCTCTATTCTCTTCTCCCTCATATGCTTGTCCAGCCTCCCCTTAAATGCATCTGTACTTTTTGCTTCAACCACTCCCTGTGGTAGCGAGTTCCACATTCTCACCACTCTTTGGGTAAAGAAGTTTCTTCTGAATTTCCGATTGGATTTCTTGGTGACTATCTTATATTGAGGGCCTCTAGTTTTGCTCTTTCACACAAGTGGAAACACTGTCTACTCTATCAAAACCTTTCAAAATTTTAAAGAGCTCTATTAGGTCACCCCTCAGCCTTCTCATTTCAGGAGAAAAGAGACCCAGCCTGTTCATGCTTTCCTGATAGGTATAACCTCACATTTCTGGTATCATCCTTGTAAATCTTTTTTGCACCCTCTCCAGTGCCTCTATATCCTTTTTATAATATGGCGACCAGAACTGTACACAGTACTCCAAGTGTGGTGTGGTCTAAACAAGGTTCGATATAAGTTTAGCATAACTTCACTACTTTTCAATTCTATCCCTTTAGAAATAAATCCTAGTGCTTGGTTTTTTATGGCCTTATTAACCTGAGCAACTTTTATGAAGGCACGGATGGGGGTTGAACTGGCGCTTTTCGGTTTGAAGACCAACGCCTTATCGCTTGACCACCGAGCCTGGGCATTTCTTCGGAGGTGTAATTGCAGCAGTAGGTCACTCCATCCCATTTTGCTTGTCAAATTGCCCTCTGTACTGCCTGAGACCAGGCAGTTTCAGCAAGAAAGTGTTGCTTGGACAATTGGCATGTGTTCCAATGTTCAATTTAATCTGAACTCTAATTTTAAGCAGTGAGCTGAGTAATTAAAAGAAAGATTTGTATTTAGGTAGCACCTTTCATGACCTCAGGCTGTCCCAAAGTGCTTTACAGCCAATGAAGTACTTTTGAAATGTAGTCACTGTTGGCAGTGTAGGAACGCAGCAGCCAATTTTGCACACCACAAGCTCCCACAAGCAGCAATGTAGTAATGAGCAGATTAATTGTTTGGGATTTTTGCCAACTTTATGGAGATTGGGCTTCTCTCTGACTCTATGGCCGCTAATTTAATTCTGGAGGCGGGATGGGTGTGGGTCAGCTGGTTTCCGGATTCCGGTCGTGCCCCCAGCTGCCTCCGTTCTGTAGGCGCGATTTTCCCTTAATTGGTCTTGTTAAGCCCGCCCTGCAGGTTTACCGGCCAATTAACAGGAAGCGGGTCTGATGACGTAATTTGATGACATGTAATCCGCCAGTTTCCTTAAAGGGACCATGCACAATTTTATTTTGACAGTTGATCTGTCACTGTTTGACAGCATTGAGGTGCTGCAAATACTGACAATCACTGCACAAAGGTGAACACTTGCACCTAGGCTCTCCAATGACTATATGCTTATGGAGGGAGTCACAGCATGCAGGGAGGTTCTCTTCCCTTCCAAGGGCAGAAGCGACCTCCCCAGGACTCCCGACTTACCTTGAACCTCCACCCAACCCTCTCTATCTACTTTATCACTCCCCCCATCTCACTAGCCACCCCTCCCACTCACCCTCATCCTACTGCAAGCATACCAACTAACAACACACAAGGGTAGGCACTTGAGAAGTTTAGCCAATGTCCATGTGAAGTTCCAATGTGTTGTTATACAGTGTAATATCTTTTTCCAAAAGTGCCCCTTATTGGACAGATCTGAGCGCACAGTGTGAAGTGTCTTACTGAGTTCCAGTGATTGTTCCGTCATAACTCTTCCCCTCCCGCCCTCCCACCCCCCCACCCCCGCTATAGTGATGAGTGTGTATGGAATGGCTTGGACATTAAAGGGATGTTTCACGGTGCTGGTGTGGGATGGTGTCAACCTGGTGCATCATGTGGCAGCCAGGGATTGCAGCATCAAGTGAAAAAAATCTGGCCATGATGAGGCCATCGCTGGCCTCCTGGCCAGCAATTTTGTCAGGGGCTGATGCCCTGTGTCCAGTGTAGCATCAGGTGGGGGAGGAGGAGGTTGGCACTGCTGTTGTGGCTGGTTGTGGTGCTGCTGCGGCTGCTCTTCCTCCGAATCTGACGACCAGGATGAGAGGATGTAAATGGTTCCCATCCCGTTGCTATAGATTTCAGTTGAGGCAAGAAGCTTGCAAGCGCACACTCAAAGTGGCCTGAAATCGTTCCAATCAGGTAACACTGCAGATGGGTGTCAGCTTGAACAGTCACAAGGTCAGTAGATTTGCAAAATCTTATCCCAAACCTCCAACAACAGGGTTGTTGCATTTTAATGTCAGCCATGTTACAGGAGCGCTTTTAAAGTACTGCACCAATGACTACAAATCATGTCCTTGAGAAACTCGCCTCCTTGCAGTTGGTGTGTTTCTGACAAGATGGGAAACAGGAGCCAGAAGCACGAAAATGGGAAACCGCTATAAAAATAGGATTTGCAAGGCAGTTAACAGGCTCTTAACTGCCTTAACTACCTGTCCCACCAGTTCCCATCGGGTCAGTTTGGGAGCAGCTGACCCGACACTCACGAAAATCACATGTGGGTGGAATGGAGGCGGGTTGACAGTCTGAAGCTATTTTTTCCGATTTTCGCTGCCAGACCCCCCACCTCAGGGCTATTAAAATCGAGCCCTACAGCTGCAATCTTACCTGAGGAGGTGCGTTGGGGGCGGGACTGCTGGTTTCCAGGTTCTAGTCCCACCCCCAGCAACGTCTGACGACCTGACACTATTTTCCCCTGATTGGCCTTGTTAAGCCCGCCCTGCGGGCTTGCCGGCCAATTGAGGGAAAGCAGGTGTCAGATGACGTCAGTGCATGATGCTTCATCTGACGGTTTTGTTAAAGTGACAGGCACCATAATTTTTTGACAGATGCATTGTCAGTGTTTGACAGCATTGAGGTGCTGTCAAACACTGACAATCACTGTCCAAAGGTGAGCCCTTGCACCCAGGCTCACCAATGACTCTCTCCTTAGGAGAAAACACATGGCAGTTGCATGTGAGATTGCAGAAGCTATCTGTCAATTCTCCAGATCAGATGAGGCTTCACAGAAACATCAAATCTCGTCACCTACAAATACATAAACAGAATAAAAATATTTCTCGCTACATTCTCTCACCTGTCATACTTACCTGTGCACCATTGCACCCATCACACTACCTCTGCAGCTATCATTTGCACACTTACACTGCAGCAGACCCACAGCTTGCCTCGCTGACCCTGGCGGGGTTTCCCGCCGTCAGGAAGCCCGCATCAGCAGGCTGAAAATGGGGAAAAGCCTGTTAACTACCTGTTAACAAGCAGTTAATTGGCTCTAATCCCCTGCCTGCCACTAGGAGACGGGTCCCTGCGTGAGTCGGGGACCTGCCTCCTGGGAAAATAGTTCGGAGGCAGGTTGGGAGCGAGGTTGGGACCTGCTCCCAATTTTTCCCATTTTCCCAGCAGACCCGCCTCCTCAGGGCTGGTAAAATCCAGCCCTCTGTGTCAGTCTTCTTGATTCTATCTCCTCTCACCTGTATGTTTCTGTGCAATTCCTATTTGTCTCACTTTGTATGCATATCTTTCTGTCTTGCAATATGACCACTACTCTGGAGCCCTCTTGGATGCTTTTCTCTGTCTTTAAGTATGTCCCACTCTCTCCGTCACACAACTTGAATCTCTCTCTCACTCTCTCTCTTTATATTGGATACGTATCTATCCAAATACCCCTTTGAAAATCCTGCAGTTTCTCCTTCAACACTCCTCGTGACAAAGCATTGCATGTTCCATAAAGACAGTTGTCCCAGTTTAGTATGATAGCATGTAATAAGCCAAGAAAAAAGATTAACTTAGATGAGTTCCAGCGACTCTATATGCTTTAAATGCAGGCAAGGGCTCAGTGGTTTCCTGTGCTAAGAGTTCTGTTTCTGTTTCTAAACATTTCTGCCAGTACGTCTGCTAACAGTCATATAATTTATAGTGCCAGTATTAAATCCACCATATAAATAGAAAACTCAAGGGACCCATTGAGTACATTTATCCATCAAGTAGGTTTGACATCCTAAACTATTTATAACTGTGACACTTATGAGTAGTTCATTGAGGTCTTCTCACTGGATAAATACTGAATCTAGTGAGTCCCTGACAAACTTACTCATGTATCCTTTATCTTAATGGGAATTTTTTGACAAATGGAGCCTTAATATTGCTAATAAACCAAATAACTGCTTTGTTCTGTAAACTGCAACATTGCATCAAATTCCTCAGTTCCTCCAGGCATATTACCAGCCGAGGACCATTGACCTCATTTATGTATTCCCTTTGAAGCCAAGTTCAGTTGTTTTATAGTTTTAAAAGGCATGAAAATATAGTTTTGAGCTCCAGACGTTTAATTTTTTTTAAATTTCAGGACAAATAATTGAAGTAGGTGGAATGGAGCATAAATTGTTCAGATTCTAGTGGAATGAATTAAATCTGGACACCACTGCACTTTTATGGGCTGTTTTGAGTTATGAACTTTTTTGTATAGCTGTTGGGCAGTCTTTGCTAGTTTTATAGTTTGGGATGTATAATTATTCAATAAGTTTGGACCACCTAGAATGTCTGTCTGCCTGTAGTTGACGAGAGGGAGAATCAAAATCATGTGGCTTGGGGAAAGAAGAAAGTGAGATCATAGCTAGGTGGAGTAAAAGTGTGCTCATAAGAAGTGAGATTTTGACTCTTCGTATTTGGGAGATGGGAACGCAACGTGATGATCAAAGGTGAAGTAGACAGAATGGAGCGTCAAATGTACAAAGTCTAATGGAATGAATAAATCTGGACAATTTGCAAGTTTTTTTACAGCCTAAATTATAACCATGGCAATGTTTCTGAAACAAAAGAAGTTGATCATAGTGCAAGTGGACAAATAGTTTGAGAAATTAACTTAAGTTAGTTCCTGAATAATATTTCGCTGGTACCATCTAATGATTTTATCCTATAATTTGCTAAAGTGACCCTGCATCACTAACGCATCTATTTAATGATTGATGGATAAACTGCTGTTTTAGAAAACTGTTTTCATCAAATACCTAATTTCAGAGATCTGTTGGTATGGTACTATGAGTAATCTGGCAATAATTGTTTTATCTTTTTCCCCTCCGCTGGTCTAAATCAACAGGAATGCTAGCCCTGCAGGACTGGTCCTCACTGCTTGGGTGGCAGCAGTATACAAGGTTGCAATCCTGTTTGAAAGGTAGGTATTGTATTGTCTGCTTTGGATCAATCTCCAGGGTTGTGCCTCCCAAAAGGGAGACTTCTGGAATGTCTTTATTCAATTGTACACTTAAAAAATACTCAGCAAAACGTATAATAAAGTATAAGTGCCAAATGTGCTAATTAACTGATATACAAGGCATGTTTTGAACTGGCCCAAAATGTTAAATATGCACGCCTATCTGTGGCTTCATGCTCAGGTTTATTTCTCTGACTGTGTGCCTGGAGATTATTTTACTCCTAAAGAAAGAAAGAAAGACTTACATTTATATAGCACCTTTCACGACCACCAGACGTCCCAAAGCGCTTTACAGCCAATGAAGTACTTTTGAAGTGGAGTCACTGTTGTAATGTGGGAAACGCAGCAGCCAATTTGTGCACAGAAAGGTCCCCCAAACAGCAATGTGATAATGACCAGATAATCTGTTTTTGTTATGTTGATTGAGGGATAAATATTGGCCAGGACACCGGGGATAACTCCCCTGCTCTTCTTCGAAATAGTGCCATGCAATCTTTTACGTCCACCTGAGAGAGCAGACGGGGCCTTGGTTTAACGTCTCATCCAAAAGACGTCACCTCCAACAGTGCAGCACTCCCTCAGCACTGCACTGGAGTGTCAGCCTAGCTTTATATGCTCAAGTCCCTGGAGTGGGACTTGAACCCACAACCTTCTGACTCAGAGGCGAGTGTGCTACCCACTGAGCTACAGCTGACTATACTAATGTTAATGCTGTTCAACTGTGTGCCGTTTTTCTTCCCGAGGTGATCTGTGCAATTAATTACGGGCCTGATCTGTGCTTTTCACCTAAGTCTTGCAGCAAAAGCCAAAGAGGGGCGATCTCCACTTTAAATACATACACCACTGCAGGCATTTTTATATTCTCATATGGGGTCTCAGAACAGCGAAGCTGCAAAAGCGGCCCTTGCCTTCCTTTTGCTACTCTCTTCCGTTGGCTTTAGCTGATGCCCATTGCTCCTAATCAAGAGCCATTGGAGTCTGGAGACCCACCATTCCCATAACTAAAAAGGAGGGTTTACTTTTGTCGTTGGATCGCGGCGAGCCTGGTCCTTTACTTTACATTACAGAACGCTGCTGCCAGGAGTACCATGCACCTGTGGTTAGTGTTGACAACTCTGTTTGGACGTATTCCTGAAGGTTTCATCACATGACCTTCCGCCACCAACCACCCCGTCCAGTCAAAAAGCCTTTTTCCGCATCTCCAATATTTTTATAACTAATAAACAAAAATGTTCAAAGAAAAAAAAGGGGGGAAAAACACACAATTCTTTTAATGCCCCCTATGATTTTTTTTTTTCCCCCTGGGTTGCTCGCAGCAGTGCCCAGGAAATTAATCTTTATTCCCAGAGTCTCCAGGTCAATCCTGGAGGGCTGGCAACCCTACCTGTGGTGGATGACACATGGGTTTCAAAGGCAGTTTCTTTAGCTTGTGAAAAAAGGTGCATTTTTAGTGCGCTGTGGCTTTTGAAGCATGTCGCCGTTGTGTGTAAGTCACTTTGACTGCTTTAACTTTTGGCCAAGGTATCTAGCATCCCTTTAGAATTAAAAAAAAAAAAACTCCACCTGCTGCCCCAGTGGATCAACACGTTTATCGAGTCAGTAGCTGAGCCGTACAAAGCAGAAAGGTCACATTTAGCCAGCATTAGCTGGAATGGCAGTGGGCCTCAGCACCCTGTGTTAAGGAAGGGGACATTGTGCTCGCTGACCTACACTGGCTCCTGGTTAAGCAACGCCTCGATTTCAAAATTCTCATCCTTGTTTTCAAATCCCTCCATGGCCTCGCCCCTCCCTATCTCTGTAATCTCCTTCAGCCCCAAGATATCTGCGCTCCTCTAATTCTGCCCTCTTGAGCATCCCTGATTATAATCGCTCAACCATTAGCCATTGGTGGCCGTGTCCTCTGTTGCCGAGGCCCCAAGCTCCGGAATTCCCTGCCTAAACCTCTCCGCCTCACTACCTTTCTGTCCTCCTTTAAGACCTACCTCTCACCTGCCCTAATTTCTCCTTATGTGGCTCGGTGTCAATTTTTTTGACTTATAATACTCCTGTGCAGTGCCTTGGGACGTTTTACTATGCTAAAGGCGCTATATAAATACAAGTTGTTATTGGCCTGGGTTCCTGCTACACAGCGACCCTTGCTGGAAAGATTTATCTGTGGATGTCAACTAAGGACAGGATCAGGTTGAACTCTGAGGTGAATAGCCTGCCAGCATTCATAGTTGCTGCGCGCACATGAATAATGGCTATTTGGCCATGTTACAGGATGGCAACTCGCACTCGGGGAGCCAGAATTCAGCAAGTAGGTCAATGCTTTCATGAGAAGACCGGAAAGAAAATTGGCAAGGATAAAACTATTGCACAGTAATATAAAAGATTAAATTATACACCTGTTTATTTTCCATATTTAAGTTATTTTATTGGCTATTGCAACCAGGCTGGAAAGGGAAATTCAAAAAGAGATTCTGGGTAAAGAATTAAGCATCGAATTGTATAAAACCAACTCAGTCTATTATTGATACAGTGGAATTTTACCTTTTCACTATATTGGGGGATGCCTCCTTTTATCTTGGTTCTTTTTTATATGTACTATGTACTAGAGTGTTAACAGCATGATATTAGAGCTACGTAAACAGTATTTTCAGTTACAGACGCACTTTATTCTAACAGCCTGAGATGGGTCACTCCATTTAATCCTCCTTTGATACCTGTCTCTTTCTTATAATGTCAGACCATTCACTGAGGAAATATATCGTCAAAAAGAAAAGGCCATGAAGGACAACTGAATGACTGACTGAGACATTTTGACAAGAGGACGCTAGCTTATATGGCCATTGGGCTGCTTGCTTTGCCTCAGTTTGGAATTACGCTGTAATTTTTAAATGGGTTCTAATATTTAATAACTTAATTGGTTAAGATGTGGTGCTCCACTAATTATGGTCCATTTAAATATAGTTAATTAAAAGTTCTGTAGCCAGTATTGAAGGGTGATACTTGGTGCTTTCCATCTGATAATGAGACAATTTATTATGACAAAGTAATGATGGACTCATTCATACTGCCAATGGGCAAGCACCAAATTGTTCGGTGCGACCTAGTTGCAAATGCAAATCTAGATGAAACTGTCCCAGCATCAGTCTGTTAAGAACAGTACGGGTTATTAAGCCAAAAATGTCATTCCCGTTCACTAAACTAATAATCTCAAAGTAGGTCATTCAATTTTGCTTTGTCAGTGATAAATTTGCACAAACATTTCTTGCTACTATGCCAATGATCTTATATTAATTCCTTCTGAATGTGGTGTTGCCTTCACACCTGATAACATAATGGTAACATTGTAAGTCTGATTTTAAAAAACTGTTTCTCTTTGACAATTGGCAAAATTGGAATCCTTCATAGAAATTGCACTTGTCATTTCCATTAATCTATCGCCCAGTCTTGCAGAGGGCCAGTGAGGATTGTATTCTGAATCCTTCCGGGGCACAGCAAAAATAGAAGGAAGATTAATTTCCACTGAATTCTCTGTGATTTTTACATTAGAACATGGTGCCAGTAGAAAATATTACACAGCTAGCATTTCTGATCTTTTATTTGCAAACTCTTGCATGCTATTGGATATTGTGCAAATCTGCTAGCTCTAAAAGTATTGCAGCATTGCAAAAAAAATGTATTCTGGCAGTAAGAGCATATTGTGAACAATAATATCTCAAATTTATACCAAATTGTATTTTAGTTTCATGGATAAGAAAGATATGTATTTTTCTATACAATAGAATCTGTTCCAGTTACCTTTGACTAAACAGTCACCTTAAAAAGCACTTTGTAGCTTTATAGCGAGGAATTTTCCAAGTTCAATTCCTGGCCTGTACTGGTTTAGTTGATCTCAACCGGGTTGGGAATAAGAAGGTTATACTTGGCCCGAGTGTCTCTAAGCGAATCACCTAGGATTCCTGCTCCTGATTACTATCAGTGACCCTCTGATGGAACAAGTACAAGTGCCGGATTGGTTGAGAACAGGATTTGATGGCTCTCGCAGTCAAAACCGTCTATTGAAACAGATGTTTTGGCTTACACGTGAAGAAAGGTCACTTGGACAATGTACTGGATGATACCGGGCCTCAAGACTATTCAGCATCTTCATTGAAAAGAGGGGAGCAAATTCTACGGGAAGGCAAAAACAAAATTGGAAGATTTCTGCTACGTACAGTGAAATTGTAAAAACGGCTCTTTATATTCATGCTTACAACCTTGCTATTACTGTAATACTGAAAAACAGAAATCTTCTCCCTTTTTGTTTTTTAAACAAAAGATCAAAATAATATTGGGGTTGATTTTAATTCCCGCCACCCGGCGGAAACAAAGGGGTGCAATAAATTGAAGCGGGCTATTTACTTACCTACTCTGTTCCCACCCTGATCTGATTGGCTGCCGAAGCAGGTGGGCTCCTTCTTTAACTGATAGCAAAATACTGCAGATGTTGGAAATCCGAAATTTGAAGAAGGGTCAAACCCGAAACGTCAACTCAAATTTCTCTCCACGGATGTTGCCTGACTTGCTGAGTTTTTCCAGCATTTTCTGTTGTTATTTCCTTCTTTAACTGTGCAGATTGGGCTGCGATGACATCATCGGGGTCCCAAGTGCTTTTTTTTTTACCTGAGGCCATGAACAGAGAGCAGTGGTGGCTTCCCCACCAAACCAAATTGTCAGGATCCAATTCCAGGGGGCCAGAGGAGGCCCAGGTAAGTCTAAATGTGATTTTTTTTGCAGGTTTCCTTGTGGGCCAGGAGGAGCAGGATTGCTTCTCCTGGCCCTACAAGGAAACCTTGGCCTTGTGATAGCAGATATTACTGTTTAATTTGTCCATCACTTGGGTTGCATACACAAAACAAATCAAATAATAAATGTTCCATCTTCCATAAAATTGGGAGAAATTCTTCAGCTTTTCAGCCAATACCACCATATTGTAAAAATACTAACGGAGAGAATTTGCTGCGATCTGAATAATCAGGAAACTTCTACTCCCTAACACAATCTCTGTGAAATAAGTAGTAAATCACACTTGACCCTGGCTGACCTCCAGTTGGACTCAGAAAGCAAGGAAATAATTAGAGACTGCTATGTTATAGAATATACAGAAGATCTGTCTTTATAATTGTTTATTTGAAACGTGGTACAGTAAAAAAAAAAAAAAAAATTCTGCTTTGTTCTTCATTTCAATGTTTGTGATCTGTTACCTTGCACAATACTGTTAATTGCTTTTACTTTTGGATGATTCGTACAATTAAATACTAGATTCTCTTCTCCTTGTGGTTTAACTTTCTGTGTTCCAGCTCCATTTGCATTACAATAGCAGTAGAGATAACTGGACGGCAAAGCATGGATTTTCATTCATTAACTGTCTAGAGAACAACGCAATTCTTGTGTATAACTGGCTTCAAAATTCTTATAATATATCTTAATAGGAGTTTTAAAATGTAATTGATTTGTAACATTTTTAAAACATTTTTATATAAATATGACTTTTTAACCATTCAGCCCCTCGAGCCTGTTTAATTCGATCATGTCTGATCTGTATCTCAACTCCATCTACCCACCCTTGTTCCATAACCCTTAATACCCTTGCCTAACACAAATGTATCCATCTCTGTTTTGAAATTTTCAATTCGCCCAGCCTCAACAGGTTTTTGGGCAAAAGAGTTCCCCTCGCTTTAATTTTAAGGTTATGCCCTCTTGTTCTGAAGTCTCCCACAAGAGAAAATAGTTTCTCTCTATCCACCCTACCAATCCTTTCATCATCTTAAAATACCTCAATTAGATCACCCCTTACTCTTTTATATTCAAGGAAATACAAGCCCAGTCCATGCAATCTTTCCTCCTAATTTAACCCTTTTAGCCCTGGTATCATTCTGATGAATCTGCGTTGCACCACCTCCAAGGCCAATATATCTTTCCTGAGGTACGGTGCCCGGAACTGAATGTAGTGCTCCAGATGGGGGTCACACCAGAGCTCAGTACAGCTGTAACTTACGCCCTCTTGTATTCTAGACCTCTTGAGATAAAGACCAACATTCCATTAGCCTTTTCATTTTTTTTGTACCTGTCCACTAGCTTTTAGTGATTGCTATACTTGGACCCCTAAATCTCTCTGCTCCTCCGCAGTTCCCAGCTTCTCACCATTTAGAAAATACTCATCTATCTTTCTTAGGTCCAAAGTGGATGACCTCACACTTTCCCACATGAAACTCCATCTGCCACAGTTTTGCCCACTCACCTAATCTATCAATATCCCTTTGCAACTTTCTGCTCCCGTCTGCAATATTTACTGTGCTACCTAACTTAATGTCGTCAGCAAACTTAGATATATGGCTCTCTATTCCTTCATCCAAGTAATTTATATAAGTATATAGTGAAAAGCTGAGGCTCCAGTACAGATCCCTAGGGGATACCACTAGTCACATCCTGCCAATTTGAGTACATACCCATTATCCCTACTCTCCGTCTCCTATCTCCTAATTCCCTATCCAAGCCAATAGGTTGCCTTCAATTCCATGCACTTTCATTTTTGTTAGCGGAATCTTATCAGCTAGGTCTTATCTGTCTCATCAGGTGTCGGCTGTGCCTCAGTTGGTAGCACACTTGCCTCTGAGTCAGAAGGTTGTGGGTTCAAGTCCCACTCTAGGGACTTGAGCACATAAAGCTAGGCTGATACTCCAGTGCAGTGCTGAGAAAGTGCTGCACTGTCCGAGGTGTTATCTTTCAGATGAGACAGTTAAACCGAGGCCCTGTCTGCTCTCAGGTGGACGTAAAAGATCCCATGGCACTATTTGGAAGAAGAGCAGGGGAGTTATCCCTGGTGTCCTGGCCAATATTTATCCCTCAACCAACATAACAAAAACAGATTATCTGGTCATTATCACATTGCTGTTTGTGGGAGCTTGCTGTGCGCAAATTGGCTGCCGCGTTTCCCACATTACAACAGCGACGCCACTTCAAAAGTACTTCATTGGCTATAAAGTGCTTTGAGACATCCGGTGGTTGTGAAAGGTGCTATATAAATGCAAGTCTTTTTTCTTATGTGGAACCTTATCGAATGCCTTCTGCGAGTCTATATAAATAACATCCATAAACACTCCCTTATCTACCACATTAGTTACCGCCTCCAAAAATTCAACTAGGTTCGTTAGACATGACTTACCCATTAGAAATCTATGCTGGCTCTCTCTGATCAGCTCATATTTGTCCAAATGCTCAGTCACTCTCCATAATAACAGATTCTAGTAAGTGCTCCACAAATGACGTTGGTCTAATAGGTTTATAATTTCCTAGTTATTCTCTCTTACCCTTCTTAAATAATGAAGTGATATTGCCAGTTTTCCAATCCAAGGGACTCAGAAGATGTACTTAATATATTAATCTTTACAATGGTGAAAAGATGGGCTTAATCTATAGAAATAAACTATAAATGACTTACTGTCAAATATGCGAAGAAAAAGGAGTAGATCGTTGTCTTTACCTTCTAGGCGTTAAGCATCATGTGGATGAAGCGCAAAAGGAAAATCTGGCGGGGAGGAACGCATGCCTCTTATAGAACCTGATGGATTTCCAATCCTTTAATTTCAATGGAAAGAAAATCAGGCAGATTCAGATACTGGTGGTAAAGTTGAACATCTACCCCATAGTCTTCCATAAAGATGAAAAGGGGAATCTCGCTTTTCAAGACTATTTCTCTTAAGGATATTTGCTAAATGAAGTATACAGTAGCGGCTTTTTGAATGAGGTCTTCCACACTTTCTGCTTTGTTAGCTGGTCTTTAGTTTAATGGGTACCTTGTTTACTGCCCCACATCAGGATTTGAGCACATAGTAATGTACTGAGCAAGTGCTACATTGTTAAAGGTGCTATCTTTTGGATAGGACATTAAAGCAAGTCAGGTGGATGTTAAAGATCCCATGCATATGTCAAAATGAGGGCCAGTGACACAGCAGCTCTACGGTTCCTGGTTTTACACTCAAATGCCAATTAGGTAACTTAGACTGAGATTTATATGGTGCAGCAGCTGCCAGGATCAACTGATTCTGGTGGAAGGGAAGAGTTTCTGCATCTGAATAGCCATTTCTGCAGCTGAGAAACATTTTTTCAATTTGTTTTTGCCATTCTGACCACAGAGACTTCATCTTGGTTCTGACAGGTGATGAGGCCACCAGGAGATTTTTGTCCTGCCCACTCCCACCTGCAGTGAGGAGCAGGTACGGCATTCCTTATGGACATACCCTTGTATGCCATTATCATAGAGGAGGAGCAGCACAGAATAGAACAAGGGAGAGTTAGGCAGCAATTAAGGAGGAAACAGCCGAGCAGATATTACCACCCTACTTCCCCCAGGTTCTGAGGACTCCTCAGTGACTGCCCCAAGGCATCACAGGTCATATGAGGACCTTTCTGAGGAGTTGTATATAAGAATGTTTTTCACCAAAGAGGCAATGGAACTGTATTGTATTGTATCCTATTGTAGGAGGACCTGCAGCCATGCTCATCTGCCCACACTGCTTTATCTGTGGCTATTAAGGTGACCACCGCCCTCAACTTTTATGGCACAGGCTCATTACAGGCAATCTGTGCAATATTAGCCAGGCTGCAGTGCAGACATATATTCATCAGGTCACTGATGCCTTTTCCTGGACAGCTGGGAAGTTCATCACCTTTGGCATCACAGCATGCCAGCAGCCTGCTAGGACCACCCATTCTTACCGGGTTTCTGGCTTCCCCATGGACCAGGGTGCAATCGATGGTACACATCTTGCTTTGCGAGCTCCCACAGAACAGCCCCTCAACTACCTCAACAAGAGAGACTTCCACTCCGTCAATGTGCAGATTATGTGTAACACCATTCAGAAGATCCTCCATGTCAACACTCAATTTGGTGGAAGTTGTCGTGTTGGTTTTATACTGCTAAAGTCAGCCCTCTCTGACCTCTTCAAGGAAGAAAATCCCATCAACGGGATTCTAGGTGATAAAGCCTACCCCCTGCTCCCATAGATAATAACACAAGTAAGAATACCCCAAACAGCAGCAGAGGAGCACTACAACAAGGCACATACCTCTACTAGATTGATCATCAAGAGGACTATTGACCAAAGGCTCCTTGGACAGGTTGGAAGGGGCTCTGCAATCTGATTGTGTCATGTAGTTTCAGCCTGCTATGCCCTTTACAACTTTGCAATTCAAAAAGGGCTGGTCTTTGACATGGCTGACGAGGAGGCCCTGGCTCCATTGGATCCAGAACTACATAGTGAAGAGTATCATAATGACTAACGGAGGACTCCTCAGTGATTGTTGCAAGGGGCATCAGAACACGTCATCACTCAAGTCTTCTGTGTAGCACCACTGCCTTACCTCCTCCACCACTTCCCAATACAGGGACATTCCTTCAATTCATTATCTATGTTACAACATGACAACATATCGGCTCTCTTTGCCCTACATGGGCATGCCAATAATCATTACCTGAGTGATAAGTCAGCACCAAAATAAGCGCACCTTTACCTGTACGACTGTAATCTCCATGAATGACAAAGGGACGTGTCAGTGCACATTCCAAAATGAACACAAGCCAACCTACTGTTTAACAACATGCTTCCCCTGGGTTCCTACACATACCTTTCTCTCACCTATACTAATGCTTGACCTAACTGCAACCTGAAGGTCAGGAATGGGAGGTGGTTGGCTGATCATGCTCTACTAAAGGATTATGGGACTGACGTGGTCCTTGTCTGATGGCAGCTTGCTCATGGTAAGGAACTGCTGCTGGCTACATCTCTTGAGCTTGCTGCTGGGCAGCCTGGTAACACCTCTCACATTCCATTGGTGCGGTGCTCTGAGAGGGAAGGCCAAAGTCCTGGCGTCTACTGCTGTCCTGAGAGACGGCAGTATCAGGCAAGTAACTCCAGCCATTGCCATCCCACTGAGCCTTGCATCTGTGGCCCACTGATCATTGGGTGGCTGGCCTAATGGCAATTATAAGATCCTGAAAGCCTTGAGAGACAGCAGAATGCCTTATGGCTGCCATAGTCTGGAAGCCGCTAGACAGGCTGCTCCCCGTTCTCTCCTCATTGCCACCAGAGCTGCAGTCTGTGCTTCCATGGAGATGGAGAAAGCAACTGGTCCCTGACCACTTCTTATCTGGTAATCTTCAGCAGATTCCAATGAAGCTGCTACTCACTCCATTGTTTCCTGCAAAGAAGTCAAAGCTTCCATAATATTGCCACAAAGGAGACCTGTAGACCCCAGAGTCACACCTGCCAGTTGCCGTATTTCCTCGGAGATTGACCTCAGAGCCTGCACAAAATATGATGCCTGGAACATGCTTTTTTCAGGTGATTAGCTGTGAGTTCTGGGTCCTTCTCAGCCCCCACTGGGAGGCTGCCACATCCTCACTAACACTATCTAATTGCTGGTGCCTGGGAGTGAGGAAGCAAGTGAAGCAAAACAGGTGGTGAGTCGGAGGGCTTTGGGCAGGGGAACATGGAGCAGAAGGTCTCTGGAGGAACTCGAGGGTGGGCTGCAGGCCACTGTCTCCCTCTTCATTACCATCCTCTTCATCATCACAACTGATGAGATATTTCTGTCTCTGTTCTTCCTCCTCCCCAGCTCCTCCTCATCATCTTCCTCCAAAAAAATTACCAAATTGAGAAGTTGAATACTTGTAATTGTGGCTTTGCAGCCTTGTAGAAAAAAGGGGGGAGGTTTGTTGGACAGTGGCTGAGGCTAGTGGTGCAGTTGGTAGGATATGGCATTTGAAAATGGCTTCACTGACCTTGACCACTCATAGGAGATCATTAAACTTCTTCCTGCACTGTATCCATGTTCTTGGAGCTATACTCCTGGCATTGACCTCCTCCACTATCTCTTGTCACTGCCTTCTGAACATGTGTCTGGAGGGCTTCCGGCCCCCCTGAGGGTACAGGACAGCTCTCCTCCTTTCCACTTCTTCAACCAAGACCTCCGGTGCAGCATCCGAAAGCCTTGGTCTCCACTCTTTCCCATGGTCAGCCATTCTTCACTCTTTCCCAGGTCAGACTCACTTGTAGAATGACGCCCAGCACCTATTGCAGCCACCATGCACCTCCCCTTTAAGAGGTGCTGGCTAGCTTTTGTCACTCACGATGTTGGGCCCCATGCTGATGCGTGCAGCCAATAAGAAGCACGGGGAGAGCTGGCTACATGCAGAAATCATTATAATGAGCAGGCAGCACAAAGTTGGAGTGCTGCCTGCATTCCACTCAATGGGCGCGGTTAATCGCATATCATGATCCTCACACCCATTTTCGGGCGCTAACCAATTTAACCCCCACCGTGAAAAATAGCGCCGGCAATCGGTAACTTAAGTTTTAGCGCCTCAAGAGGGAGGTGGAGCGCTAATTCAAGCACTCCACTTCCTTTTTAGAGCGCTAACCCCGAATAACGGGGCGGTACGTTCTGCAGCACTATGCACTGGGCCGCGTAGCACTGCCGCATGGAAGGGCTCCTCCCCTCATTAAAGGGGAGGGCCCAAGCCCACAACCCTGCGGGGCCCTACCTGGACCACCGAGGAGCGGGGCGCTGTGCCAGCAGCCCGGCACACAAGAGGAATGCAAAGCTGCCAGATCGCGGCACGGACCCCGCGTTCAAAGAGGCAACGGGCCACGACAAGTAAGTCGGCCGATTTTTTTTTTTTCCCCCGCCTGCCACCTCCCCTTTACTTAGCACCCTGTGAGCCTCCTGCCGCTCCGTTCCTGCCCCCTGAATCAGTCGCTGTCATCACCCGGCACAGATTCAGGGGGGCACAGACCAATTTTGCAGGTGCAGAAAAAACGGGACGCTGCGCATGGTGATGTCATCACCTGCGCAGTGGAGCAGGGCGCTACTCGTTACCACCGCTGCTAAACTCCCACTGAATTTACTGGGAGTCATTAGCAGCGCCGTGCCTGGGCAAAAAGTCGTTTGCGCCCTGTTAGCACCCCTAGGGAGCGCTACCGAGAGGCGCCAATGCACCGAATTTCTAGCCTTAAGTGTTATTTATGAAAAGTGTTTGTGCAAGGAAATGTATGACAGTAATGAAGTCAGCCATGAGTGATTAATGTCTAACTTTTGGGGCTAGGGTAATAAACATAGGTAGAGGGATCCATTAACTGTAGTATAGAAAGATAACAGTTATTAAAGAGTTTAGAAAAGTTATGTCAGGGAAGTAGCTTTGGAGTAAACAACGTCAACTGTTTACATGAATAGACTCTTCAAAGGATTTGGGAATAGATACATCATTAAGACTTATCTGTGACATGTACCTTTGATGTAAGCAAAATATGATATATAAACAGGTTTTCAGAGGGCTTGAAAAATAGAACTTGAAGCCGAAAAGCCACTTTCTGATCCGGGTTGAGCTGACCCCTCATCCTAGGTGTCAATAAAGTCTGTTCCATCTACTATACTATCAAGTGTCTTGTGTTTACTCAAAGTTTGTTGTGAACCAGAGAAGGAAGGAGGTTGGCTGTTAGCATGGTGAACAATATTAACAGATAATTCACTATTTCAATGGCTAGTTAGCTTCCAGATAAGGATATAAACAATGTGTAGAGGATGGTGCAATCAGCAAAAAAAATCCCTATTTTGAAGAGATTCACCAAGTTGATGATTGGAGATAAGGAACAAAGTGAAGACAGAATTCTTCCTTGGGGATTGTGAAGCAAGTCCTGCAAAAAGATGGAACACCAAGTTATCGGCTACTAGTGTTTGAATCCTCTGAAGAAGTCATGTAGCCAATTGAACAGATCACCAGATACCCCATAACTAAAATCAGCTTCACAATAATGCTGATACTGTAGGAATTGATGAATTCCTAACTAATAACTGAGGTCGACTCAGGAGATCGATCAAACAGGTCTTTAATGTAAGACTAAACGAGTTCAAACAATTTGTTGAGATCGATACAGGAGAACCACGAAAACAGGTCTTAACAAGATGGAGATTCCATGAGGACTGTCTGGGCAGTCATGTGGTTTGCGACGTGACGTCATCGCGTTTACCCGCATTTTCCTGCGCTCTTAAAGGGGCCATGCCCCGTACATACATAACACTATATACAAAACAAAGTAATGTCTAACACCATGGTACAGGCTTAGGCTGGTGTTAGAACATCGTTAAAGGGAATTATATACAGTTGCCCAGAGTCATTCAGTGGCTCCGCCACAATACATTCTTTCCTATCAAATGCCTTGAAAATATCAAGGGCTATTGCTGGGACTTTGTGCAAAGACAATTGCCCCATTTCTGAGCTTCAGAGTATCACAAGTTAACTAATTTGCTTCAAAAACAAATTGTGCTTGGCAGGGGCAGCACTTTTCCCAGCCCCTCACACGCTATTTCCGGTTGAAAATACCTCTGGGATGCTGCTGTTTTAAAGCATCTGGCTATAACGTCATTATTTTACTTACATGACTGGTTTGCTGCTGATAGCAAAGCCTTCACCAGTGTCAGCCTGGCAATGTAGATGCACAAGTACCTGAACTGCGAGTCCTTGATGTTGACCAACACTAACACCTCATCTGAGACAACCAAAGAAAAAAATTTCTACTAACGAATCGTCAATTCATAACTTTATCACTCACTGATTATGTGTCTTAATTGCACACTGTCCTTTATAGTAAAGTAAAGATTTTATGAGTGTCACTTTTATTTTGTTTGATGCTACGTGCTATCATATGGATCCATTTAATTTGTAATTCCTCTGCAACCATGTTCTTTGCTTGCACTGAAAAGAGTTAAACTTAGAAAAAAAAACACAGTGCCGGGGAAAATAATGTGGCCTCTAGGACATTGTAGGCCTTGGGAGGCTAGGAATTAACTTTTCCAGGCAACGATCCAATAGGATCAGATAGTGAAAGTACACACTGATCCATCAATGATTTTACTGGTTGGGAAACATACATTTTTGCAAAAGCAAGTTGCTTATCTACGCAATGAACAGACATCATCCAACACTCAATTTAGTCACAGATCAGTGGACAAGTGCTTAATATTGAAACTTCCTTGGTTTACATCCAAGGTTTTTAAAAAAAAAAAAGTGCGACTGGAACAGGAGTAAGAGTGTTCTTCTGTTGTTGGAAGGTGAGATACTTTGCTAGATCAGTGTAAAGGTAAGCTTACTGTGCTTGTAATCTGGAAGTGGTTGATGGTTACTGTGTCCAAAAAAGATAAACACTTTCCATGCCTCAGCAAAGACATCTCTCATCTTGATCAGTACAAATTCAACCATAATATAAACATACCTGTAGTTATCAAAGCCCATCTTGCTTTATGTGTTAAGAGAAGGGATTTTGCAACCAGTGAGCTCATCAATTCAGGCACCTTTGTTAAAATAGTAATTAGATTCAAATATATGAATAGCATCTAGAGAAATTTGATGTGAACACATAAACTACATGCAGCAATTTGATGTGAAAATATGAATAACACGCACAGGAAGCTAATATGAACACATGTACAGGAATTTGAGGGGGTATTTTAACATCCCCAGTGGGTTCAACCCAAAGACAATCTATTCCATCTAATGGTCATTTACTGGTGTTCCGAAATAAGAACTTTTAAATCATAGCCATTTAAATCTAAATAAATCATTTCCCAAGAACTTTAACCTCAAGGATAGTAAATGTAATGAATATTTAACTCTCAGCCTAGAAAATTCATGTGAAGTATGTATTTTAGTTGTATATTCTAAGCAACAACAAATGAAGGCCCAACAGGGCGAAAACTCTTTTTCATCAAATTATTTCTTGTAGATTTTAGTTAAAATGGCAGACGAAAGTAATTTTGCTGCAGCTGATTTTGTGCAACCTGATTTTGTTACAGGGAATAATAGACATAAATCAATGGCAATAATATTTCTCAAGCAGCTAATGAGTCACCTAACTGGTATAGGTGATGAAAATGTCATTAATCCAGTTGCACACACCTTTGGGATATTGGCACAGCATCATAATTGAAAACCCTGTCTCACTGATCGGGCTGTGGAGGCCTTGTGCCATATTAATCATGTATTTTGTTATGTTACATCAAGGGGTCCATACACACTGATGATGCACAATCGTTTTATAGTTTATGCGATGACACAAATATATAAGTGTGCTTATATACTCATATAAGCGGTGAACTCCTGCAGGGGTTCTAGGCACATAGGAAAGGGAGTAGGCTCTTCAGCCCATTTCCTCCACCTCCAGCGTGATCCCACCACCAAAACATATCTTCCCCTCCCCTCCCCTTTCAGCATTCGGAAGGGACCGCTCCCTCCGTGACACCCTGGTCCACTCCTCAATCACCCCAAACAGCCCCTCCCCTCCCCATGGCACCTTCCTGTGCAAGCGCAGGAAATGCAACACCTTCCCTTTTACCTCCTCCCTTCCCACTGTCCAGGGCCCCAAACACTCCTTCCAGGTGAAACAGCGATTTACTTGTACTTCTTGTAATTTAGTATACTGTATTCGTTGCTCACGATGCGGTCTCCTCTACATTGGGGAGACCAAATGCAGATTGGGTGACTGCTTTGCGGAGCACCTCCGTTCAGTCCGTAAGCGTGACCCCGAGCTTCCGGTGGCCTGTCACTTTAATTCTCCGCTCCACTCCCACTCTGACCTCTCCATCCTCGGCCTCTTACCCTGTTCCAACGAAGTTCAACGTAAGCTCGAGGAACAGCAGCTCATCTTTCGATTAGGCACTTTACAGCCTTCTGGACTCAACATCAAGTTCAACAATTTCAGACCATAACCTCTGCCCCTATTTTTTCACATGGCAGCTGTTGATGATTCTGCCATTCCTATTTACACCTCTTCTTGACTCATCTTTTGTTTCTTTACTTGTCCCATTACCATCTCCTTTTGCTTTCATACTATCATATATGATCCCTTTTGTCTTTTAATCTGTCCTGCCTTCCACCCTATCACAGACCTTCCCTTTTGTCCTTTCCTCTTCTCTGCCTCCCCCCCCCCCCACCCCGCCTCCTCTCTTTCCCTGCCCCTGCACCTGCTTAAAATCTGTTACATCTCTAACTTTTTCCACTTCTGACCAAAGGTCTTCGACCTGAAACATTGGGCTGGATTTTGTGAATGGAGGTGAGTTGGAGGCGGGACTGCTGCTTGTCGTGTCAATGTCCCGCCTCCATCCTCACCTGACCATTCAGAGGGATTTTCCCCGGATTGAGTTTGTTATGCCCGCCTTGCGGGCTTAGCAGGCCAATTAGGGAAGAAGTCACTGACAGATCACGTCAACGTCAGACGTGCTATCTGTCAAGACTTCTTGAAAGAAGAAATGACAGCGTTTGACAGCTCTGTGAAGCTGCCAAACGCTGACATTCTCTTTAGATTGATGAGTCTTTGTGGTGAGGACTCAACAAACATTGAAAATAAGTAAATTTCTGATGTCTGATGGATTGGAGGGTTCATCAGCCATTACCTGAAATTGACAAGGTGGATGTCCGCTCTCCCGATCCAGCGTGGCTAAAGGCTATGGAAGGAAAAAAAGGTAAGTGAACACTTTTTTAAACAAATCACTCACCTTGCATACTTACCACTCCACACATGCACCCATCACTCACCTCTACACCTTACTTCCAGGTGCCTCCTGTAAAGTCCGCGCCTCAATAATACACGGACTTCGGGAGAACAGTTTAACAGGTACTTTACTGAACAAGAGGCAGCTTGAAAACTGAAACTACAGAAGCCTGCTAGGGCCTTTTATACAGGGGTGGTCACTGCCGGTACTGCAGTCTAAGACCGGTTATTCCCTTAAAGGTACATACACAACAATTCCTCCCCTTTTAGATAAACAGTACGGCTGGAGTTTGGTTGGTTACTGCATGTGTCGCATTCCGGTAAGGAAACAGGAAGTTATCCACCTTGTGTTGCAGTGGTATGTCGTCATTATACATTGCCTTTATGGCCTTTTTAAAGGTCTGAACAAACCTCTCAGCCAATCCATTTGTGGCTGGATGATATGGGGCAGATGTGTAATGTTTCACCCCATTATTCTTCAGGAACCTCTGGAAATCCTCAGACACAAACTGTGGGCCATTGTCGGAACAGATCTGTTCTGGCAACCCATTCCTGGTGAAGATGGTCCTTAGGACTGCAATAGTTTTCTCCGTGGTGGTGGAGGACATTTTAATGACCTCTGGCCATTTCGAATGGGCGTCCACAGCGATTAGAAACATTGAGTCCATAAATGGACCAGCGAAATCAATGTGTACCCATTGCCATGGAGATGAGGGCCACTCCCATGGATGTAGCGGGGCCTGTGGTGGAGCGTTTTGGACCTTCTGGCATCCTGTGCATCTCTTGGTCATATCCTCGATTTCTTTATCGATTCCCGGCCACCACACAAACGCCCTGGCTAAGCTCTTCATTTTTACCCCTCCCAGATGACCCTCGTGAAGCTCATTGAGCACTCTATCTCTCAACTTGGGTGGAATTACCACTCGGGAGCCACACATCAAGGTTCCCCGGCACACTGACAGCTGTTCCCTCCTTGGCGAGAATGCTGGCAACAGTGAGTCGCCATATGCTGGCCATCCCTTCACCGTCAAATCATAGACCCGAGAGAGTGTCGGGTCATTTCGGGTTTCCTTCTCAATACTTGCGTTTGTAACAGGCAAACATTCGACTATGGTCGCATGGAATATCTCCACCGGGTCCACTGCAGGTGCTTCTTCCGCCGTAGGCAACGGTAGGCGCGACAGCCCATCAGCGTTTCCATGTTTCGTACCTTTGTACTCTATGTCATACTGATGTGCCCCTAGAAAAAGTGACCATCTTTGCAGCCGTTGCGCCGTCATCACCGGAACGCCCTTCTTTGGGTTAAAAATTGAGACCAGGTGTTGATGATCAGTCAGTAGGGTGAATTTCTGCCCGTGCAGATAGTGATTGAACTTCTTCACCCCCACACCAGGCTGAGGGCCTCCCTGTCAATCTGGGCGTAGTTACGCTCGGCTGAGGTTAGCGAGCGCAATGCAAAGGCTATTGGCCTCTCTGAACCGTCACGGAATTTGTGTGACAGCACCGCTCCAATGCCGTAAGGTGACGCATCACATGCCAACCGAATCGGTAGTGTTGGGTTGTAGTGGGCCAATACTTCTTTTGAAGTGATTTGGCATTTACATTCCTGAAAGGCACGCTTACATTCATCACTCCATTTCCATGTTACACCAGTTTGAAGGAGGGCGTTCAGTGGGTGCAGAATTGTAGATAAATTCGGCAAGAACTTATGGCAGTAGTTCACCAACCCGAGGAACGACCTCAGTTGCGACACATTTTCTGGTGCTGGAGCCTTGACTACAGCCTCAATCTTGTCCGGCGACTTATGCAACCCTTCCTCATCAATCATGTGGCCACAATACGAGATTTGTCTCCTGAAGAACTCGCATTTGGGGCGGTTGGCTCGTAGCCCATATTCCTGCAATCTCGTGAGCACCTGTTCCAGGTTGGCAAGGTGTTCATTGTCATTTTTGCCCGTAACCAGGATGTCGTCCAAATAGCACTGGGTCCCCGGGATCCCTTGCAGGACTTGTTCCATTGCCCTCTGCCACATAGCCGGGGCCGATGCTACCCCAAATACCAGTCGATTGTACTGGTAAAGGCCTTTGTGAGTGGTTATTGTGAGGTATTTCCTAGATGCTTCTTCCACCTCCATTTGTAGATATGCTTGAGCCAGGTCAATCTTTGTAAAACGTTTCCCTCCAGATAGTGAGGCGAAAATATCTTCTATCCGCAGAAGCGGATACTGTACTGTGTGCAGGACTGGGTTCACAGTCACCTTGCAGTCCCCACAGATGCGAACCTTCCTTGGCTCCCCAGGCGTGCTGCTCAATGCTTTCTTCATTACAGGAACGATGGGTGTGGCCCACTCACTCCAGTCCACCTTAGACAGCACCCCCGAATGCTCCAGACTCTCCAGATCAGCTTCCACAGCTGGGCGTATCGCGTATGGCACCGGTCTGGCCTTGAAAAATTTTGGGGTTGCGTTATCCTCAATCTTTATGGTTGCCTTTACTCCTTTTAGAGTCCCAAGTCCTTGTTGGAACACCTCTTCTGCGTTAGATAGAATTTGTGACAGACGTCCAGGTGCGACGTCATCATCTTTTTTGTCAGTCACAGTTAGTGCCAGAATGGAATGCCAATCCAATTGTAGTCTTCGGATCCATTCACGTCCCAATAATGGTGGTCCTCCATCTCGTAGTATATTCATGTATAGTTTCTGTGTTTCCTTTCCGTTATATTCAACTGGCACCCTTATTTTTCCTCTGGGGTAGACCTTTTGCCCCATGTATGTCTTCAATACAATGGACGTGTCCTTTAAGGGTATGTGTGAGAATAGCCGCTCATAGTCTCGTCGATTCATGACAGTTAGGGCTGATCCTGTGTCCAATTCCATCTTCACTGGGGACCCTGCTACCATGAGGGTGACCCAAATGGTTCAGTGATCTTCTTTTGCGATCATGTTGTGTAACTTTAAACAACTTAGTCGCCTGCTCCCGGAGTCCTTATCACTCTCCTGATCTTCTGAACTACTATCTGTCAGTTTCTTTACTTTCCTGTACTGTTCCTTAGTAGTTCTTGTCGTGTTGGTCTTCTTTCCCAACCTGCAGACTCTTGCTATATGTCCCATTTTCCCGCATTGCCTGCATATTTTGTCTTTAAACCAGAAGTCCTTCTGCTCATGGGTTGTTCTGCCGCAGCGATAGCACTTTTCGGCTCCATACGCCATTTCGTTAGCGCTGTATTCTTGTGGTTTCTGTTGTATTTCCGCAGCTCCCCGTGCTGCTGCTTCGTAGGATACTGCCACACTGAAAGCCTGTTCTAGCGTCAGGTCCTTTTTTGAAAGTAGTCGTTTCTGGGTTCCTTCACTCTGGAGCCCGCAGACAAACTTATCCCGTAAGGTGTCTGCCAGTCCTGCTCCGAACTGGCAGTGCTTCGATAACTTGCGTAGTTCCGTAAGATAGTCAGCATTGCTCTCATCTTTGTGCTGGTTTCTTTTATGGAACTTGAATCTTTCTGCTATCAGCAGTGGTGTAGGGCTTAGATGTTCCTGTAAGATATGAACAATCTCCTCAAAACTTTTCTCCATTGGTTTAGCTGGGGTAATTCAATTCCGCAATAGGCCGTACGTACTCGCACCCATCAGATTTAATAATACCGACGCCCTCTTTCCATCAGCCACCTCATTTGCCTTGCAGTACACTTCAATTCTTTCCACATACGTGGTCCAGTCTTCTACCTCATTGTCAAAAGCAGTGATACTGCCACTTCGGCATCTTGGGCGATTTAAAATGGCGCCTCCCGCGCTTTTGCTTCTTCCCCAATGGAATAAAATGGCGCCTCCCGTGCTTTTGCTTCTTCCCCAACGGGATAAAATGGTGCCTCCCGCGCTTTTGCTTCTTCCCCTTACTGCCACACTGCTCCTAGCATTCTATGGGGTAATGGCAGCGACCCGCAGCTTCGGCGCATCTCGCTTTCCTTCCCCCCCATTTAGTTTCTCTCCGCTGTCCTGTTCTCGAGCACCGACCGCGCCCTGTGCGCTCCACCCTCTCTTGTTTTCTTTTCCCGGCGACGCTGCGCGGCCCGATTTGTAGAGCCGCTCGATCGAGCTTGAGCCCGCCGCAGTCCGGAAGGGTCAGCGCGCTACCTGCTACCAGCACGATTCACTGGAACCACAGTCTCTCCCGCAATTCTCCAAACACCGATGGATTCTTTGGGCGGTTGCCCTCGGTCGACGCCCGTTGCTCAGACTACGACCTTCCAGGACCTTCCTTTCAGGCGAGATCCCCGTGAGATGATGCCACACTGCAGGTGAGTTCGAACTTACTCGTCGCCACTGTAAAGTCCGCGCCTCAATAATACACGGACTTCGGGAGAACAGTTTAACAGGTACTTTACTGAACAAGAGGCAGCTTGAAAACTGAAACTACAGAAGCCTGCTAGGGCCTTTTATACAGGGGTGGTCACTGCCGGTACTGCAGTCTAAGACCAGTTATTCCCTTAAAGGTACATACACAACACCTCCGACCATTGCAGACCTCCTCCACATCTCCTCCAACCCGGCGGGGTTCTCCGAGGTCGGGAAGCCTTCACCTGTGAAGGTAAAATGCCACTAATCCTAAGGATTAAAAGCCTTTCCCGTCTCCAGGAGACGGGACCCAAAGCTGCACATCTTCCCGCCTCCTGGCAAGTGGGCACGGAGGCGGGATGGGGACGGGTTTGCCATCCGCCCCCAGTTTCTCCGATTTTACGGGCTGTCCCGCCTCCATGCCCACCTCCTCGGGGCTTGGAAAATCCAGCCCGTTAACTCTGTTTCTCTCTCCACAGTTGCTGCCTGACCTGCTGAGTATTTCCAGCATTTTTCTGTTTTCATTTCAGATTTCCAGCACCCGCAGTATTTTGCTTTTGTATCAGTCAGACCAGGCTCCTTGTATGTAGTGGACTGTATCTTATAGTAGGGGCCACATACTATTTGCACATTGATAGATTAATAGCCCTTTCTATATTCCCACAGCTATGCAATCGGATTGTTGGTAGGCGCAAAACTGACTACATGCATTCCATTAAGGTACACTTCGTAGACAGCATGGAGTGGATAACGGATCAAACTTTCAAGTCTTTTCGACCCAAGTGCAAACCTCAGTCTCAGCGTTCCCCCTGAATATCAGTCTCATTATGCAATGGCCTTCCATTGTGCCCGGGCAGCCGACTGGCATAGTAGATCCACTGCCCGGATAATTTGTTCTGCAGGTAGTATTTCTTCCATGCCCTCTATACTCCTGGACCACCATCTACTCCTGCTGCATCCCAAGACAGAGGTGACAATTAGATTAATTTTCCTGGGTCATCTATTTCCCAGGTGCAAAGGTCAGGTAATTGAGGGCTGAGATCCTCGACATCAAGTCGCCAATCCTTTACCTTGACCCAAGGTTTTCAGGACTTCCCCAATGGGGCAGACATGGGCCTGTGTCTGCAACAGGCACAGACCTATTGTTCCCATGGGAAATAATGAGGGAGGGAAGGTTCCCACCTTCCTGTCACACTTACCTGTTGTTGTCCTGAAAGGTTGCCCAGATGTAGGGGTGCCTGAAGATGCTGGTGGTGGGCCTTGTGCCCAGGAGCCCCTCAGATTGAACGGGCCAGCCAGCAAAGCAAGGAAGGTCACAAAGGTAGATAGTAACTTTCTCTTGAAGCTTCCCAACAGTTTTCCAATTACAACCAAAAGGCTCCAAGGTTGGTGCCAGACCCGGCAGCCAGACCTGCAGCTGGGCTCCTGTTTCCACACCAGTTTCCAGTTGGTAGGCATATGACGGGAGTATGAACAGGCCACTTAATGACCTGACATCCCCCCATTTGAGTACTCTGAGGCTTGTACAGGTGGAGTGTACTCTGCATGTGTTCTGCCTGTCCGTTGACCAAGAATGGGGATGGGGGCGGGGGAGGTTGCTTTCAGTGCTGTGTTGATAGTTGAAAATCTTGCCCATAAAAATTCTGTGGGTCAGTTAAAAACTCTAATTTTGTTTATGTCCCCCTTGCAAAGTCCTGCACAATAACAACAACAGCTTGTATTTATACAGCACCTTTAATGTAGTAAAACATCCCAAGGCGCTTCACAGGAGTATTATAAGACAAAATCTGACACCGAGCCACATAAGGAGATAATAGAGCAGGTGACCAAAAGCTTGGTCAAAGAGGTAGGTTTTAAGGAGTGTCTTAAAGGAGGAAAGAGGTAGCGAGACGGAGAGGTTTAGGGAGGGAATTCCAGAGCGTAGGGCCTCGGCAGCTGAAGGCATGGCCACCATAGAAACATAGAAACATAGAAGATAGGAGCAAGAGTAGGCCATTCAGCCCCTCGAGCCTGCTCCGCCATTCAATTAGATCATGGCTGATCATCCAAATTCAGTACCCTGTCCCTGCCTTCTCCCCATATCCCTTGATCCCTTTAGCCTTAAGAAATATATCCAACTCCTTCTTGAATATATTTAATGAATTGGCCTCCACCGCCCTCTGTGGTAGAGAATGCCACAGGTTCACCACTCTGGGTGAAGAAATTCCTCCTCATCTCAGTCCTAAATGGCTTACCCCTTATTGTTAGACTATGACCCCTAGTTCTGGACTCCCCGGCCATCGAGAACATCCTTCCTGCATCTAGTCTGTCCAGGCCTGACAGAATTTTATAGGTTTCGATGAGATCCCCTCTTAATCTTCTAAACTCCAGCGAGTACAAGCCCAATCGACCCAATCTCTCCTCATATGTCATTCCTGCCATCCCAGGTATCAGCCTGGTGAATCTTTGCTGCACTCCTTCCATGGCAAGAACATCCTTCCTCAGATAAGGCGACCAAAACTGCACACAATAGTTGAGCGATTATAATCAGGGATGCTCAAGAGGCCAGAATTAGAAGAACGCAGCTATCTTGAAGGGTTGTGGGGCTGGAGGAGATTACAGAGATAGGAAGGAGCGAGGTCATTGAGGGATTTGGAAAGGTTTCTCATCATTGGCCTTCAGCAAGGCCTTAATGAGCGATTATTTTTATCAGTAATTTCTGTTTGCACATTTTGGGGATACAAACAAGAGCAGCAGTCAAATGAAATTAAATCTCATTGGGGGGTGAATTTCCACAGGGATTCTCCTGCTTGTCCTCTGTAACTTCAGCAGAAGAGCTGCAGAAACCCTGGAAAACCAGCGTAAACACCATTGCCGCCATTTCTCCGGAGATTCCACGGCTCTTCTGCCGCAGTTATGGAGGATGAGGGGTGTGCCCCCTGTAATGATCAGTAACCTGTCATTCTGGAATGGTACACTAGGTGGTGCTGTATGTATATAAGAGTGGGCTACCCACGATGCACTAGGCTACCCACAAGGCAGCAGTCAAGATGGAGGCCTCTACAGATACTGTACCTAGTCCACATGTGCTCAATAAAGTGTCTAGCAAAAGCTAGCTGTTCTTAATAAAAATGACTACTTATTAATGAACATAACATGGTACCAGGATTGGTAAGATCTGCTGAATATTGTGCAATGCGACATGGAGAATTTGAAGCCACCAGAGCGTTTGAAACTCACAGGAAATGTCGACTACAATTGGCAGACTTTTAAACAACAATTCGAACTCTATATTGCTGCCATCGGGTACGGTACGAAGCCAGACGCAAGGAAAATAGCGTTGCTGCTCACGGTTGCAGGCCCACAGGTGATAGAGGTATTTAATACATTTGTATTTAATCCAGAGGAGAACACAGAAAAATTAGACGATGTGCTAAAGAAGTTTGATACACATTGTTCTCCCGAAAAGAATGAAACCTATGAGAGGTACATCTTCCGTTCTCGGACACAGCAGCAAAATGAGACTTTTGATAGCTTTTTGACTGATCTGAAACTGAAAGCACAGACATGTAATTTCTCTGAGCTGCAAGCATCCATGATTCGTGACCAGATTGTGTTTGGTATTCATGATAAAAAAGTCAGGGAACGTCTGTTGAGAGAAACCAAACTAACATTGGAAATTGCTGTGAAAATATGCCAAGCTAGCGAGCTAGCTCAAAAGCATGCCAAGACTTTCAGTGAAATCAATGATGATGCGATTGCAGTAAGTGCTGCTGTCGGCGCTGTGTCCTACAAGGGGAAGAAACATGGGCAGAACAGAAGTGAAAAGCAAATAGCAGAAGAAACAGTAAAAGATACAGTATTACACACAGTAATAGAGAACATTCAGCATGGTTGGCCAAAAGGTTCCTGTCCAAAATATTTTCACATAAGGTCAGAATTGAGTGTCACAAGTGGACTATTACTAAAACAGAACAGAATAGTCATTCCACAGGCTCTACGTCAAGACATGCTCAAAAGGATTCATGAGTGACACCTCGGAATTGAAAAATGCAAAAGGAGAGCAAGAGACACTGTTTATTGGCCTGGCATAAATAAGGACATTGAGAACATGATAGGCAAATGTGAGACATGTCAGAAACACCAAAACAAACAAGCAAAGGAACCAATGATAGTAGCTGACATACCAACAGCACCATGGCAAAAGGTTGGTATGGACCTTTTTCATTTAAATGGTAAAGACTATCTAATAGTGATTGGCTACTATTCTAACTATCCTGAGATGGCACTGCTCTCAAGCACCACAGCAAGCAGTGTCATAATGCATGTGAAATCCATCTTCGCCAGACATGGAATTCCCAGGATTGCCGTTAGCGACAATGGTCCGTGCTTCAACTGTAAGGAGTGGCAACAGTTTGCAGCACATTATGACATTCAACACATCACATCCAGTCCTTTGTATGCTCAGTCGAATGGTAAGGCAGAGAAAGGCGTTCAAGTTCTCAAGCAGCTACTGAAGAAAGTGACAGAAAGCAAGTCTGATCCTTATCTCGCCCTGCTGAGCTACCGAGCCTCACCTTTAGACTGGTTCTTCACCTGCTGAACTCCTAATGGGTCACAAGTTGCGTACCACGCTACCCTGCCGTGCAAAAGAAAAGCAGAGTAAGGAACTGAGACAGAGACTTCAACTGCTAAAGCTGAAACAGAAATCATACTATGACAAGTCATCCAAAACTCTGAAACCATTGACAAGGGATGATGTTGTCAGGATTGAGGATCCAGATGCATGGAACAGGAAAGCTACAGTTCTTGAGGAAGTAGGACCAAGGTCATACACTGTTAGAACTGAGGAAGGGCAGATTCTCAGGAGGAACCGCCGTTCCCTCCTAAAAACACAAGAGACTATCGAAGAGCAAATCGATGACAATGCCGCAACTGAATCTTGTCACTCACCACCAGAACAATCTAACACAAATACACATACAGGCTCTCATGAAAACACATCAGACTTACCTGTGCTGAGGAGATCCACACGTGAAGTAAAAAAGCCTGTTAGACTTAATCTTTGAGTACAAAGAAAACTACATTGAAAATGTATTGACTGTTGAAGATGTTTATGTTGTTATTGATTGATACTGATTTTGTTTAACCTCAAAGAAAGGGGGATGTAATGATCAGTAACCTGTCATTCTGGAATGGTACACTAGGTGGTGCTGTATGTATATAAGAGTGGGCTACCCATGATGCACTAGGCTACCCACAAGGCAGCAGTCAAGATGGAGGCCTCTACAGATACTGTACCTAGTCCACATGTGCTCAATAAAGTGTCTAACAAAAGCTAGCAGTTCTTAATAAAAACAACTAGTTATTAATGAACATAACACCCCCCTTGGCAATTCACCCGCATTATCACTTCCTACGCATCTTACTATCCTATTCATGTCCACTATTTCTTTAAAATTAATGTGCAACTCAAAGAGGAACACTATTTCTCAACCACAGCCATCAAGTTCCTAATCTCCAAGGTGCAGATGTTATCATCCGTGGCCTTTCTTGCTGAGACAGAACAAATAGTTTTGAAAAAAAAAGTTGGATGGATTTTGTTCTCAAGGTGAAGGATATCTGCACTGGAAAGTGGAACACTTGTTTCAGCTTTATCAGCCAGTGTTCAGCATCAAGCACAGGTCAGCTAAATACAGTCAGCTAGAAGATTGAACTATCTCTGCTCTTCGCCAGCAATAGGGCACATTTTCCTGTTCCTGCACCTGGCTGTATTGGATCGCTTGGGATCAGCGCATAGAGGAAACTCACGGGTGGGGGATGAGGGGGGAGAATCGCAGGCTCATTACAGGCGCACCCTAATGACAGCAACTACATTTGAAAAAGCACTTCATTGGCTGTAAAGCTCTTTGGGATGTTATTGGGTTGTGAAAAGTGCTGTATAAATGCAAGTTTCTTCTTTTCTTTCCTTAATGAACTGAAAATCAGACAGGTTCCCTTACGAGTGTGAAATCCTCCCTACTTGATTATCCTCGTATGTACTGCACCCAGGCAATCCAGGTGCAAGAACAGAAAGATCTACCCCAGTGTATCTTTAACATCAACCCCTTACTGCACCTGTTGACTTCTTTCGCTTTGCAAACCATCCATCCCTATGGCTTCTGTGAGTGGGATATTTTGCGCTGGGTGCTAATCATAAAGATGTGATCATACTGTGATTCACACTTTAACGGACTTTTCTTCTGTTATTACTACTATTCTCATTTTTATTTAGTCCAAAATAGGTACAACCAGAATAAGACAAAGGGGGAAAAATTCGGTTGGTTAGCGCCTCCCGTTAGCACCTCCGAGGGGAGCTAATGAGGCGCTAACGACTTACCGCCTGAGCGCGGTGATTTTAACCCCGCCTGCGAAATTGACCTGGCAGTTTGCGGTGGCGCTAAACACTACCGGCACGATCTGCTGCGCCCGCAGATCGTGACGCCATCGAAGCACGCATCGCCCCAGTAGCGCCTCGGACCAGAAATTGAGTCTCACCCCCACCTCAGTGCCTGGCGCTAGGAACGACAGGCACAGGGGGACGGTTTGCAGTCGGCTGGGAGCTGGGGGAGCGCTATTTAAAGGCGTGCGCCTCCTGCTTTTTCCTGTCGGCAAAAGATGCTGCATACGCAGGTTGAGAGAGGGAGAGAGGCGTCTGGAGATATTTAACGCTATCCTAGAAGGAGTTTTGTTCTTCAGCAAGACTTTTCAGGTTCCTATTTCTGACAGCTTTATTACTACCACATTTAGAAGATTAAATGGGGGCTGTACTAACACGGGGCCTCGTCCTCAGCTTCACCAACGGAGGCAGAGAGAGAGTGGAAAATGTGGCCAGAGCGAGGAGGGCCAACAGGGCTCTGCACAGGAGACCTTACCCTCCCAGGGTATTCCAGGAGCAATTCTCCTACAATCATTTGTCTAAGGAGCAGTGTTTCCGAAGGCTGTGCTTCAGCAAGGAGGTGGTCACTGAGCTCTGCCACCATCTCCAACCAGATCTGCAGCTTCAGCTCAGGATCAGGACGTCTCTGTTGGTGGCAGTGAAGGTGACGGTGGCTCTCAATTTCTATGCCAGCGGCACTTTCCAGGCTTCAACTGGGAGTCTTGTGAACATCTCCCAGTTCGCTGTCCATTGTTACATGCGGGAGGTCACAAATGCTCTCTACAAAAGGAGAAAGGAGTACATATCTTTCCCCATGACCCGGGACAAATAGCGTGAACATGCACGTGGCTTTGCTAGGATAGCGGGCTTCCCCATGGTTCAGGGCGCCATTGACTGCATGCACGTGGCATTGCGGGCACCTCATGAAAATGCAAAGGTTTTCCGCAACCGCAAAGGCTTCCATTCTCTGAACGTTCAGTTGGTCTGTGACCACAGACAGTGCATCCTCGCCGTCAATGCCCACTATCCTGGCAGCATCCACAATGCTTTCATCCTGTGCCAGACTGGTGTCCCAGACTTCTTCCAACCATCGCATCAACCTCATGGCTGACTCCTCGGGGACAAGGGTTATCCACTCTGCACCTGGCTGATGACACCGCTCCCTAACCCCAACACTGCTGCTGAGCTCGCATACAGTGAGAGCCATAGTGCCATCAGGAACCTCATTGAACAGACGATCGGCATCTTGAAGCAACAGTTCCGGTGTCTTGACCACTCTGGAGGAGCCCTGCAGTACTTCCCTGAGCGAGTATCGGTTTTCATTGTTGTGTGCTGCAGGCTTCACAACCTCGCAATTCTGAGGACCCAGCCATTGCCACCAGGAATTGGTGCATCACCTCAGGAGGAGGAAGAGGGAGAGGAGGCAAAGGTGGTGGAGGAGGAGGCAGAGGAAGAGGATGAGCAGCAACAACATGGGAGGGAGGCGCTCAATGTTTCTTCTGCAAGGGCCGTTTGTGAATGCCTCATAAGCCACCACTTCTGATGAATGACAGAGAAGATGGCTTTTGGGATCAACAAGCACATCATTACAGCCATCCCACAGCCCCTATGACCGGGCAAAACCCCAATGAGTAACATGAGGAAATTTGTAACGTTTCAATAAAAAAAAAAAAATTTCTGACCAACTGTGTCTTATTAAGCACAACCAATAACAAACACACACAATTCAGTAACAAACAAAACTGGTTCTTCCCACATCAAAATAAGTCTGAACAGAGTGAACAATATATTTACATACACATCCAATTTTGGTACAAAAATTCCCCCCATATGTTAGAAAAATTGTTGTTATTTGCCCTTTGAGGGTGATCTCCATCCCCTGCGCACTTCGCCCCTTCCCACGCTACTGCTCCTCCGTAATGTGGCCCCAGTGGCTGCAGCACGGCTGGAGGAAGGCTGCTCAATGTTGGATCCAGAGACTGCAGATGGCCTTGAAGGACGCCCTCGACCAGCTCTGGGCCTGGAGGACCCGGCTGCAGACTGCACCAACACTGCATGGGCGGCAGCAATCTCGGCAGGCTGTGTTACAGGCTGTGGCAAGTGCAATGGCAGAGTGGCAGTGGTGGGAGCAGGAATGCTGTCATCCTGAGAGAGGACAGCACATTCCTGCTCGAACGACACACTGCCAGTCCCCTGGAGCAGCACTTCAGCATCCAGAGCAATCTGCTTGTGCACAGATTGCTGGCCTGCTGCGGTACTGTCAGATCCCCAGTGGACAGTGGGCGACCCAGCAACTATGGCAGCAGTCAGCGCTAGCGTGACATCAATCTGAGACTGAATGAGAGCAGTCTGAGATTGGATGGCATCAGCCAATGACGCGATTACAGCACTAAGCCGTTGCGTTGCGTCGGCCTGTGCTGCAATAGATCCTGCCACCTGACCCATTACACGCGGCATGGGCTCTGGGTCCCCACAGTCTCCCTGCAATTCAACCATCCTCTGCAACGAGGCAAGAATGGGTTTGAGGGTTTGCGCAGAGATGACAGCTGTGCTGGCGGTGGACTCCTCCACGCTCCTAGCCAGTGCATCCATGCTGGCGGGCACCCTTGCCATTGCACCCATCAGCTCCATATGCATGCTCATCGCCTGAGTATTCATGGCCGCTATATCGAGGTCCTCATCTGAGTCCTGTGCAGCTGAACTCGTGCACGCACTCGCCCTCCGTGGAGATGGCCCCCGAGCTTCCCTTCCCCCATGGATGGCGTTGCTGCAGCCCGCTGGGTCTCGGAGCTTCACCCACATCAGAGCCAAATCCCCTGCTCCCCTCCAGTGACTGTGTGACCCCAGTATCGGATGTCTCACCCTTGGGAGACGCAGAAGGTGAGGCTCCGGCTTCGTCTTCTTCCTCCTCTCCCGCGTCGCTGTCACTGGGAGGCTGAGGGACAGGCTGGTCAGATGGTGGCTCACTATCTGAAAGCAGGAAGGTACAAGAGTGGCTTTAACGTGAGGGCAGGGGGGCAGGAAGGGAGCAAGGAATGGAGACAGTATAGTTATATGGAAAGTGGGAAAGGCTAGTGTTGTATGGGGAGAGGAGAGAAGGATGATGACCATACCGCTGCTGTCCCCAAGGGGGTTGACCTCTCCAACTGCCACAGCGCCCACAACATGACTCGCAATGAGTCTATGAACTCGCTCCTCCAGCTGTGTGAGGGGATGCAGCTCCGCCTGACCTCCACCCATGCGTTGTTGCTCCCTCTGGTAATGTGAAAGCTTGGCCTGAAGGAAAAGGACAGCGTGTGAGTGAGTGTGCAGCCATGTGTTTGGCAGATGTGCCTACCATAGTTGAATAGCCATTAATGTCTGCAAGGCATGAGATGTGGATGTGACTTTTAGTAGATGGGCATAGTTGTTGGGTGAGTGTTGGGGATTTGGCACTTTACACCGTCTGTGCACAGAGTGAGGTTGAGATGGTGGGATGTAGAGGTATTTCATGCATCTACTCACCCTGACCACCCGAGTGAGGTCGTTGAACTTCTTGCGGCACTGGGTGTGAGTCCTTTGGACCAGGCTCCTGGATGAAACGTGCTGGGCAACCTCCCTCCACACCCTTGTAAACTCCCGGGGCAATGGCCTCCAGCCAGTCTCTGGAACCAGCACCGCCCGTCGGCATTCCACAGCGCCAACCAGAGCCACCAATGCCTGGTCGCTAAACCGCGAGCTCTCTCCCTGGGCCTCTGAGTAGCCATGATAATCTTTGGTGAAGATTTGCCCCTCCTTGCAGGCCCAGGTCAAACGCAGCAATGATCAGGGTGTGGCTGTGCATCATGATGGACCTTCCCCTTTAAGAACTGGACGGCACCAGTATATCTGAGTACAAGGTAATTGACAGCGCCTGAGCTTGAGTAGCGCTCTGAGGTAGCGCCCCATTCCCCGACGTTAGCGCCCTAAGAGAAGTGTGTAGCTGGAGACTAATTTCCCGGTCGCCGGCGATAGTTCGCACCGGGCGCTAAATTTTGCGCCCAGCCGATATTAGCGCCCCAAAATGAGCGATTCCGAATTTTTCCCAAACACTTTTTAAGGGCTTGTTAATAGTCTGTGTCAAGCAACACATCCATATTTTCTGTGGGCTATGTAAAAAAAAATACTCCCATTCAGATTGCAGCTTCCTTGTTAACTAAACTCCCACTGGCAGCCCTGAGGAATATTTATGACTCACACAACTTTATTTTTTCAGTAGTTTTTCATAAATAAATTATTTTTATTTATGACTCCTCTAATAAAGTCACGAAATAACACAATTTGATAGAAAATCAGATTAATTATAATTCAGATTATAATAAACTCCCTATCTCTGTAACCTCCTCCAGCCCTACAATCCTCCGAAATCTGCGCATTGTTCTAATTCGGGCCTCTTGAGCAGCCCTGATTTTCATCACTCCACCATTGGCAGCCGTGCCTGCAGCTGCCGAGGCTCTAAGCTCTGGAATTCCCTCCCTAAACCTCTCCGCCTTGCTAACTCTCTCTCTCCTCCTTTAAGATGCTCCTTAAAACCTACACCTGTCCTGGTATCTCCTTATGTGGCTCGGTGTCAAATGTTGTTTTATAACGCTCCTGTGGAACGTTTTACTCCGTTAATGGCGCTATATAAATGCAAGTTGTTATTGCAATGGCTGAAGCCCCTGCAGCATTGCTGCATGATGAGGGGGTGGGGGGGGGGGGATTTTCAATAAAGGAGGAGAAACTTGCAATGAGAGAGGGAATAGAAGTAGCAGGAAAAGTATATAAATAAATACGTTTTTTTAAACTTTTATATACTGTATGTTATCAGCACACCAGAAACTATACAAATGAAAAATATTTTATTGAACCATTAACTTTACATTTGTTCTATTTGAAATTCTCACTGGCTCATGGTTAATTACAAGTAATTTCATTTGATGACAGGATGTGGAAGTAAAACATATATACTTCACATAAACACTAATGAATAAATAGCTACAACATATTACTAAATCAATTTCTTTCCTGATATGTTAACAACACTCTCCAGCTGTGCATATGTTTAAAATTATAGAAGTTAAGAATAAAATACTTGATTAAATGTACTGAATGAAGCAACATTTATTTCTAATTCCTTTTTTCGAACAATGAAACCGGTGTTTTAAAAAAAAATCTCTCTTCAGGAACAACAAACTGAGCTGTAGAATATATCTGGTTTAGGAAATGCAGCTGCAAAAGGAAGAGTGATAGTATTGGATATGGATTGTGCTTGATATTATTTTCTACTCTGTGTGTATATTTAATCATGAGTATCTATACACGGACAAGGGATAGAGGGGCCTATTATGCAATGTGGTTTCAGAGGTGGTTTCTTCCCATAATGGAGCTAAATGGAAACTTTTTCAGTAGAGATCAGAGTGCTTGAAAGCTGGAGGGAGAGGGAGAATCAGATCAGCGCAAGAGCTTTCCAGCTCACTTTCATAACATAGCACAGGGAATGGTTTTGAACTTATGTGCGCACAGAGTTCAGTTGAATGAAGGATGCCTCTATGCCACAGTCTGAAATTTTTGGTCAAATGGAATTAAAACAAATTGCTTTGAGAATACATGTACGCACATGCACACACCCACACATTGTGACTTCATAAAGGCTGTTTGGGGGGCAAAAGCTGATCACATCATCTGCTGTAACAATGTGGGGACTTTGATGTAACCCAATTAGGGTTGCAAAGGGGTAGAAAGTTTCTGGGAAATTTTCCACGGGAAATTTCGCTTGGGCATTTTGCCCAAAAAAAGCACATGCTAGCATAATATTGTTTTTTGTTTGGTTTTTTTGTATTTCTTTCATTTTTTTTCACAGGTCCTCTCTTAAAATAACTAACAGAGATAGAATCTTAATTATTAAGGAATTTTTCTTACTTGGCTTGTTTTAATAATTACAAGTTTTGTGTGTGACTGTGAACAAGTATGTCCTGATTGGTTGAATGAGTGGATGAGCAATTAGCTCCCTCTATTGGTGATGTAGCATCATGCGTGCACAGGTCATGCTTCCATCACATGGAGCATCAGGAAAAATTTACTCACCCTGTTGCAATCGTGCTGATCGACTGCAGTTCGACACAGAGACGAATGCCCTTTATTTCTCTGCATAGAACAATGCCACATTTACCGTTGGATGTGTGGAAGCATTTTACCCCAGGCATTAAAGATGGAAAGACTGTGTACATGTGCAAACACTGTACAAAGCCATATGTAAAGAATGCCACAAAGATACAGCAGCATTTATCCAAATGCAACAACTTCACTCAAAGCTCACAGCAGTCAGCCCAGAGTTCCTCTGCTTCCATTCAAGAAGATGATGGTTCACATTCAGCATCAGGCTCCTTATCATCAGCAACTCCTGGCCCACTTGGAAGGTTCTTTGATACAATGGATAACCATAGCCAGAAGAATGCAGATGAGTGCCTTGCTCAAGCTGTATATGCGACATGCTCACCCCTCATGCTCACAGCCAATGTGTACTGGAAAAGATTTTTCAATGTTATTCGCCCTGCATACTGTCCTCCCACCAGACATGCCTTGTCTACTTATTTGCTGGAGACTGAGTATAACAGAGTCCAAGGAAAGCTCAAAGAAACAATAGAGATGGCAGACTGTGTTGCAGTTATCTCAGATGGGTGGTCAAATGTACGAGGGGAGAGCATCATAAACTACATCGTCTCCACTCCTATCCCAGTGTTCTTCAAGAGCACAGACACAAAGGACAACAGACACACAGGCACATACATTGCTGGTGAGCTGAAAGCACTCATCAAAAGGTCTTTGCAGTAGTTACTGACAATGCTGCGAATATGAAGGCTGCTTGGGCTCAAGTGGAGGAGGCCTACCCTTATATTACGTCTATTGGGTGCGCAGCTCATGGGCTCAACTTGCTCCTCAAGGACATCATGGGTTTGAGAACCATGGAAACACTGTACAAGAGAGCCAAGCAAGTTGTTAAATATGTCAGGGGAAAACAGGTAGTTGCAGCAACCTACAACTCCAAGCAAATGACAAAGAACAAGAACACCACACTGAAGCTGCCCAGCAACACTAGATGGGGTGGCGTTGTCATAATGTACAACAGCCTTCTGGAGGGTAAGGAGTCGCTGCAAGAAATGGCCATATCCCAGTCTGGGGATATAGAAACCACCATCAAGAAAATACTGCTGGATGATGTGTTTTGGGAGAGAGTGGTTAGCAGCCTTAAAATACTCTCACCAGTAGCATCTGCAATTGCTCAGATTGAAGGAGATGACGCTGTCTTCACAGAATCACAGAAACTCCACAGTGCAGATAGAGGCCATTTCGGCCCATCGAGCCTGCACCGACACATATCCCACCCGATCCCCGTAACCCCTACACCAACACATATCCCACCCTATCCCCGTAACCCCATGTATTTAATCCCCCTAACACTAAGGGTCAATTTATCATAGCCAATCAACCTAACCCGCACATCTTTGGACTGTGGGAGGAAACCGGAGCACCCGGAGGAAACCCACGCAAACACGGGGAGAATGTGCAAACTCCACACAGACAGTCACCCGAGGCCGGATTCGAACCCGGGTCCCTGGCGCTGTGAAGCAACAGTGCTAACCACTATGCCACATATCAGTCTTGTCAGATGTTCTCAGGCTTTTTGCTGATTTAAAAGAACAAATCAGCATTGCCCTACCCACATCCCTGCTGCTCAAAGCAGAGGAGAAGGCAATTGTTCAATTCATACAAACGCGTCAAGAATTTTGTGTCAAGCCAATTCATGCTGCAGCATACATGCTGGACCCAAAGCATATTGGGAGACCAATACTTTCTGGAGAACAGATCAACAGCGCTTAGTGTGATTTCTACCCTCTCACACCATCTCAATCTGGACATGGGCAAAGTTCTGGGAAGTCTGGCAAAGTTCTCTACCAAGCAAGGTCTTTGGAATGGGGATGGGATATGGGAATCATGCAAGCATATCAGTGCACATACCTGGTGGAAGGGACTTTGTGCATCGGAGGCCCTGTCACCCATTACTTCGGTGATACTCCAAATCCCACCTTCATCAGCGGCCTCTGAACGAAACTGGTCACTTTTTGGGAATACACATACAAAGGTGCGCAACAGGCTGACTAACAAGAGTGGAGAAACTGGTGGCTATCCGGGCGAACCTACAACTTATCGAGCCAGATACAGAAGTGTCCACCACACAGCTAGACAGTGACACAGAGGAGGAAATGGACATGAGGGAGCCAGAGTCAGAAGACTCAGAAGACTCATGAGTAGAAGACTCAAAGGGACAAAATAAGGACAAATTACAGGCTAAAAAAGCTGACGCTCTTTTTATTTTATTTTAGATGGGTCTTTTTTGTGGGGTTTCAATAAAGTTCAAAATTATAACCTAAATAAAGTTTTGAAAGCCTGTTTTTATTTGTATGGAACAGTCTGTCTACTTTGATGTGCAAAAAAACTCAAAATTCCCATAAATTCCTGAAAATTCCCATGGAATCTTTCCTCTTTTAAAAATTCCCGGAATTTTGCAACCCTAAACCCAATCAATCAATATTTTCTTTTTGCATACATGCTTGCAATGAATAAAAAGCATAGCATCCAAATAAAAACTTTAAATTTGTTGATTCTGGTACTTTACTTTTCTATTCGACATCTGCCTTTGTTGACAGTAGGCTCCCGAGGTATGGAAAGTGGTCCATGTTGTCCAAGGCCTTGTCATGGATTTTGATAATCTGGGGGCAGTACTGTGTGGCGGGGGCAGGTTGGTAGAGGACCTTTGTCTTACAGATGTTTAGTGTAAGGCCCATGCTCTCGTATGCTTTGGTGGAGGTATTGACGATGGTTTGGAGTTCGACCTCCAAGTGAGCTTCGTCGATGACGAAGTCCAACACCGCCTTCAGTGTGCCAGTGCAGCCTTCGGTCGCCTGAGGAAGAGAGTATTTGAAGACCAGGACCTTAAACCCGACACTAAGCTCATGATCTACAGAGCAGCAGTGATACCCGCCCTGCTGTATGCCTCAGAGACATGGACCATGTTCAGCAGGCACCTCAAAGCACTGGAGAGGTACCACCAATGTTACATCCGCAAGATCCTGCAAATCCATTGGCAGGATAGGCGCACCAACGTCAGTGTTCTTGCTCAGGCCAACATCCCCAGCATCGAAGCTTTGACCATGCTCAATCAGCTCCGATAGATGGGTCACATCGCCCGCATGCCCAATACGAGACTCCCAAAACAAGCGCTCTACTCGGAGCTCCGACACGGCAAGAGAGCCCCAGGTGGGCAGAGGAAATGCTTCAAGGACACCCTCAAAGCCTCCTTGAAAAAGTGCAACATCCCCACTGACACCTGGGAATCCCTGGCCCAAGACCGCAAAAAATGGAGGAGATGCATCCGGGAAGGCGCCGAACACCTCGACTTTCTTCGCCGGGAGCAAGCGGAAGCCAAGCGCATGCAGCGGAAGGAGCTCACGTCAACCCAAGCACCCCACTCACCCGCCCCTTCAACCACCGTCTGCCCCACCTGTGACAGACTGTAGGTCCCGCATTGGACTCGTCAGTCACCTGCGAACTCATTTTTAATGTGGAAGCAAGTCATCCTCGGTTCCGAGGGACTGCCTAAGAAGAAGACTTCTATTCCTGCAGCAACAGTTTTATGAAGTAAATAGGTGTTAGAATTTTTAATGCAAATTTTCACTATAGAAATGTGGCCTAATTGCCCACCACCTGCCTACTCATATCATGAATTGGGTTTTCAGGGATTGTATTGGCACCTTCTTTGTGTTGAAAACAATGGAGTGTGAAGAAGTAATAAGTGTAGGGCAAGGTGACATTTTCCTGCCATGTTTCGCACCCATTACTTCTAGGAGATGACTCCAGCCCACATTGTTTATAATATACAGTCGAATGAACACCCCATGGTAACACGCTTGTACCTGACGCAGGTCGCATAATTACTAACGTGAGGAAAATACCCTGTAAGTAACATATTGTGCACACAGGTTTGTATCATTGGAAGAGGTGATGTTATGGGTAGCAACTTTATAATAACTTCATAATTTTAACTCTTTGAGAGCTGTAGTAGCATTACCACATTACAGTTAAAAAAATACAATAAAGTTACAGCTTGGGGTTTTATTTAATAATATTCTGGATTTAGAAATGTCTTTTGATTCAGCAGCTTACTGGCTTCCAGACCAGCCGACAATGATGACTTCAATTGAAATGAATTGAGCTGCTCAAGGTCCCAGGAGGCTTCTCGGTGTCACTGAAGTCATGGGAGCAGCTCCGGAGGGTGGGAGATCTAGGATGGTTTTCTGCATTGGGGCAGAACATTTGAAGTTTCAAAAATGGGCAAGTATTCTGAATATGAAATATTTCCCCATGTTATTCTTGCTCCTTTAAAATATTCAGAATTAAGAAATGTACTTTGATTCAGTACATTCCTTGAATTTGTTTTCATGACGTTCATTTGATTTTTACTGTATTGCATTCTGAACAGAATTTGGAAAAATACCAATGAACTAATCACTGCCGGTTTAATCCACCACTGACGTTAGCATGCGGCCAAATTCTTAAAAGAGCTTTGTTGCTACAATCAATAGCAGCAAAAACATTCATTCATGATGATTTCAGCCTCTCAATTTGGAGTACACGGTCATTAACATCAACTCGAAGTTTTACAAGTGATTGCTAGGTAGCGACAAAGATACACTGCCAACCTATTTTGATGTTGGTTCATTTCTGGAGCAGAATTCGGATGCAGCCCGCAGGCTGGCCAACAGAGTGGAAAGATGCAGCTTTGGACTCACGATCCTCTGCATGCTGAATTATTCGTCTCAGTTGTGCCAATGTGTGTAAGTGCCAAGCAGGTGCTCCCAGAGGGAGGGAGAGACCATTGGGCAACTCGTGTGCGGGTCCTAGTAGCCAATTTCAGAATGGCATTGGTGGAGATATGGGACATGTTCTACCTGCCAGCCTGCTGGACACTGAATGGTGGAAACTGAAAGAAATGGAAAAAGTATTGACATGAATCTTGTCATTCATGTGGAAATGACTTATGAAATAATACTGGGCAGCCTGCTGGTGGCGCTGTCCAGGGAGAGTATAAATACTCGGGCATGGGCCCAGCTTGCTCAGGGCATTCTTTAACAGGAACTAGTGAAGGACACAACTAGACTCCCATGTTGTAAAACAGTTGATTAAAGCTTTGTTTAACGCTTAGACCAAGTGCCTAGTACTTTTCTTACGTCAAGTATGTTTTTAAAAATGCCAATTTTTCAGCATAAAGGGTTTGGTGGAGTGTTTGGCCATATGTTTGTCAAAGAATAAACTTTGTTGTGCTGTTTCTTTAATGGCTCGGTTAAGTAGCCAAGCAAACCAGAAGGTCCAAGGTTCAGCCCTCATCTGTGCTAGGGTTTCCACACCTGATCCTTATCCAGTGACCCCTGCTGCATGTGCATAGACATTTGGTGAAGACCGGATCAAGCTCAGCTCTGTTCCCTGTTCAGAGACTTCCCACACTCGCTGTCAATGCTCACATACTTGGGCAAGGCAAGTGAAGAGTAAGTCACACTTGGGCAAGGCAAGTGGAGGGTGAGTGGCACACTTGTGGAATCACACCCCAGCGAAGAATCCATGCCTTCAGCGGAGAAGGTGTGCAGAGAGCAAAATGGCAGAAAAAAAAACAATTGGAAAAGAAAACTTTACTGTGTTGCTAGCACAGCTTGTATTGTTTGTAGAAGAATATCTGCTTGGCATTTGGTGAAAAAACATATTGGCCTACCCTCTTAAAAATGTTATCAGGATACAAAAATCATGTAATCTCAAGTGTATTTCCTGCGTATCAGCGTCATGGTTGAAGTCTGTGCAGAATATGACAATGAATTAGTGCATTATCCAAAACAGCCTCCAAAATGCTTTAATCGTGATCCTCTACATGCTTCCAAGCTGAGTTGCTCACAGATACCCTGCCAGACAGATTAATACAGATACATCAGTGGCACCAGTAAATTATCTGACAGAGGACATGCCTTAAAGAATGTGAGAACATAAAAAGGCTGTTCAGTCACTCAAGGTCACTCCTTCCCCAGACCACATTCTCTTGTGAACTTTTACCAATCCATCTCATCTCCTGCGTAAAGGTGCTGCCAACTGTTTTCTGCACCTTTCCTCAAAGGATAAATCTCAGCAGAGCTCCAAATTAGATAGCCGAATTTCTCTCCTGTGTTTTTTTATCCTTGATCAGCCACCTTGCTTTGCTTGACATTCCCAAGGTCCTGGCAGCTGTGGTGCTATCAATGTTCTACATTTGACTAATTCGATTTGCAATTTTTCACATCACCCTCAGTCATGTTCCTCCCCAGGTATTCATCCAGCTGTTTCGGAATCAGGATCATTGGCACAGCATTAATTGCTTAAGCCTGGAGTCTATTCCGCCTACTCGTTACTTTGTGGAAATGAAATCCTTTGCCTCTCAAGACTTGCCCGAGGTTGGTTCATTTTATGCTTCTGCCCTTTCGTTCTGTGCTCACAGTCCCAGTTTACATCTGTACCATGCATTCCTCAGCATTTGAAATGCTAAAGCGTGTCTCCGCCTAATTTTCTCTGTGTTGAAACACTAATCTTTTCTATAATGAAACACAATTGCAGAGCTGACAATTCACTGTATTTCTAGGAACGATAGGAAAGAATACATCCAGATTTTGAAAACTGGAATGCCGTTAGGCACCGATTGAGTAGTTTAAAGTCATTAAAATTATTGTTCTGATGAAGGGTCATCGACCTGAAACGTTAACTCTGTTTCTCTCTCCACAGATGCTGCCTGAGACCCGCTGAGTGTTTCCCATCATTTTCTGTTTTTATTTCAGATTTCCAGCGTCCGCAGTATTTTGTTTTTAACTTATGGTTGAGCTTGCTTCTGAAATGAATTCCACAGTGCAGTTGCTGAGAGTGGATTATTCACGATTTAATATCATGATAAAGGAAATAATCAAGAATTTGTTGACAAATTACCTGAGCTACTTAATGAATTGTTATAAAACCAAATCGGCAAACATGTTGAGAGGTTGTTTTTTAGTTTAATAAATTTCAGATTCATGTAAACAGTTGAGACAACTGTTTAAAATAAAGTGCTTATTTTATCAGTCTAGTCAGTATTGCAATCGATACAACTTCTTGTGAACTACCCCAATATTGAAAGCTATAAACACCTTTAGTTCTGCATCCATTTCTATAGTCAGTTAGTGAATTGCAAATAGTGGACCCAATTTAACAAATTCAGCAATCTCAATGAGATGTGGTGCACAGAGCTTGAATCGAATCGCCCCTTGCTCTAGTAACATAATGATGTCCTTGTGCAGAAGATAAGACATCATCAGAGATATGGTGGTCCTAATCCTTATCTGTACTTCCATGCTAGGATCTCATAAAGTATCTTGTGACAGCTGTTTGAATGTCACCCATTCAATGCTTTATGCTTGTTGAAAGTTGTTGCTGCATAGGTCCTGGCAGCTGGATAATTTTGCAAAACTTACTGTTCGAAGTTGAGTGAAATCAAATTACACAGTATCCCAAGAATCAAAACTGACAAAGAACTTAAAGCATCCAAGAAGACAAGTAAGTGTGCCTCAAATAAGTCAGTCAGTCAATACGTATTTCAATTCTCTTCGAAAGTACAGCAAAGGTCAGTGATTACGGAGCTTTGGGGATGACATCAGTGATAATGACACTGTTGACAGCAGTTCGTTGCCATGACACTTCACAGGAACGTAGGAACAGGAGCAGGCCATTCAGTCCCCCGAGCCTATTCAATTAGATTCAATTAGATCATAGCTGATCTATATCTTAACTCCATTTACCTGCCTTGGTTCCGTAACCCTTAATACCCTTGCCTAAAAAATATCTATCAATCTCAGTTTTTAAATTTTCAATTGACCCCCGCCCCGTCCCCCCGCCCCCCCCGCAGCCTCAACAGCTTTTTGGGGGAGAGAGTTCCAAATTACCCAATGAAACGCAAGAAATCTGGCCAAGAAAAATCAAATGTATTTTATGCAATAATGTACATTTTACCTCAGCTTATGTCTTTTATCTCTTTTTTTTTGTTAAGTTCTAGTCTTTTTAAAATGTTGTTCACGCTTTGCTTTGAAGGATATACTGATTGGGTTAGATGAAGTAGGGTGGGAGGAGGCTTGTGTGAAGCATAGACCAGTTGGGCCGAATGGCCTGTTTCTGTGCTGTAGACTCCGTGTAATTCTTCCAAATGTTACTTATGATTAATTTTGTTGCCAACATTATTTTTTAAATTTTATTATTATTGTCCTGTCAGCTACTCCTCTTTTTCTTTCTGACTGAGCAGCAACTTATGGAAGAAATAAACGTCACAACTGACCTGTGAGGTCTTAAAGGATGGTCCGAACTTTCTGTGGCCCTGCCCCACTAGCGGGGCCTAGCATGCAGTGGGCAATTTATTGGAAAATTACAGGTGCGTTACCTGAGACTTTCCATCCATTGACCTTGATGGGTGGAAAATTGGCACAATGCAATTTGCCGATACGCCATCCACCGTGTGCAAGGCACTGGGCTTCAGGAAGTGTCTACCGGGGTCCGTCTGTCACCTCTTGTTATCCTGTTTATGGTTTAGAGTTACTGGTCAGAGCTAGCTTGAGGCAAACATTCTATGTAGCTCACTCTCCCATCTCAGATAATTATAAATGGAGATATATAGATTATATGCAGCAATTGAGAAGGAAACAAAACGGGACTTGGGAGGGAGAGATCAATCTGACACTGAGCTGTTGTCCTGGCCAATATTTATCCCTTAACCAACACATAAAAACAGATTACCCTGTCATTATCACATTGCTGTTTTTGAGACCGTGCTCTGTGCAAATTGCCTGCCACCTTTCCTACATTACAACAGTTACTGCACTTCAACTTTGTACTTAATTGGCTGTAAAGCACTTTGCGACATCCTGAGGTCGCGAAAAGGACTATATAAATCCAATTTCTTTCTCTTCTCTGAGCTGGCAATTAATATATCCATTGACACCACAATGGATCATTAAATGCATGCATCATTAAGTACCTTTTCTAATTCCAGATAAATTGTACAAGAAACATGGTGGGGGGGGGGGAGAATTTTAACCCCAAAGAACGGATGGGTTGGGGTTGAGTGGAAGGTTAAAGTGTTAAAAAAGCAGAATCCCAACCCCAACCTGCCTACTTTCGGTTTTAATGGAGGCGGGACGAGGGGGCGGGTTGCATATTTAAATATTATAATGAGGCTGGAGTGCCTCCGACTTAACCACCATTTCAAATTTTTCTCTGGCTGGTCGGGTTTTCAGGGCCTCGGGGAGCTCGCTAGCTAAACTAAGGCGAGGACTGCTGGATCCAAGAGGTAACTTCGTTGCTGGATCCAGCCTCCCTACCTCACTCACCGACCATGATCTCCCGCTAACACCTCCCGCGGGTTTGCCATCCGCCCCCAATTGCTCCAAATTTACCGACTGTCCCGCCTCCATGCCCGCCTCCTCAGGGCTTGGAAAATCCAGCCCATTGTTTCAGGCCGATGACCCTTTGTCAGAACTGGAAAACGTTGGAGATTTAACAGGTTTTAAGCAGGAGCCCAGCCAGGGAAAGGGGTTGGGGGAGGGGAGGAAGGAACTGAAGGCACAGTCTGTGCCAGGATTGAACTCAGGAGAGAGAAAATGTTGCAAATGGGGATTGCAGAATTATGAACAGCTGCCGCCTGAAAAAATTGGGGGGTTATAGTCTGAAATTGTTGAACTCAATGTTGTTGAGTCATAGAAACATAGAAGATAGGAGCAGGAGTAGGCCATTCGGCCCCTCGAGCCTGCTCCGTCATTCAATGAGATCATGGCTGATCATCCAAATTCAGTACCCTGTCCCTGCTTTCTCCCCATATCCCTTGATCCCTTTAGCCTTAAGAAATATATCTAATTCCTTCTTGAATATATTTAATTAATTGGCCTCAACTGCCTTCTGTGGTAGAGAATTCCACAGGTTCACCACTCTGGGTGAAGAAATTCAATTTTCAATTCAATTCAATTTTATTTGTCATATATGCAGCAGACGTGTGTACTGCACAATGAAATGTTGATTTTTACGAGTCCTCCCAACATTGGAATAAATATGGCATAACAATGATAAAAATACTAATAGAAATACAGTATCTTATATATATAAAACGGTATGTCTCTCTGTCTGTCTTTCTGTTTCTCTGTCCGGCTATACAATCAAAATTTATAGAGCGTACCTACACATATGTTATATCAAAAGAAAGCTCATCATTAGAGGACTCTTGTAGGCGTATTTACTTTTTGGTCGGACAAAAATTGTTCCGACGGTATCCAAAAAACTTTCAAAATTCCGCTCATTAGCATCGAGTGATGTGAAGGTTGACCAATCGTACAGTCGAGCAACCCGATGGTCGACCAATCGCTGCGTCACGGGGGCGGGTTCATTGCGTGTGCGGGCGGGCCATCCTACAGTCGAGTGACAGGACGATTGACCAATCCTACAGTTCAGTGACCTGACAGTTGACCAATCGGTACGTGTGTGGGCGGGCCTTATCATTCTGAACCGAGGTGAGTAGCCGCCATCTTGCTTCCATTCTTTTTCCCGCTTTCTGCGTCTTTCTTTTCAAATATACATTTCCAGGAAAAAAAAAGTTGCTTTTAAAACACAAATTGTTTTTAAAAAAAGTTAATTAATTTGTAAATCTTTTCTCTAACCTCTATAATTTTCCTACCTTTCACTGTTTTTCCAGGCCCGGGGCCTAGGCTTCTCCAACTGCCAGCAGCGCAACTCTAGTCCCAGGCTCCCGGCCTAGACAGAGACAAACACTGGCAGAGGGGAGAGGGTGTGCTGCCTCAGCTCCATTCCCGGGGTCAGTAGGTGGGGAGGCTTCATAAGCAACTGGGGTAGGTCGCAAGCCCCGAATAATAATCTGAAGATCCTGTGTTTGCAGCTGAGGAAATTTCTTCTGCTGACAGCCCCAGGTTAACGGCAGCCATCTTTGTCAAGGAGGGTGAAAAGTTTCAGTGCGACGCCATTTTGATTCAGTGTGTAACAGAGTGCATGCGCCCATCTTAGTACAGGAACATAGAGTGGGTGGGGCTTCTGTGCTCCCAATCGGGTCCTGGTGACCGAGACAGACAATCGACTGTGTGGGCGGGGCCTAATCTTTCCAACTGAAAAGCAAGCGGCGGCCATTGTTTGTGATACAACACACTGACAGGTCAGGACCCCTTTTTTAATAAAAAGATTGGTGAGTTTGTAAAGTGCATGTTATAGAAAGATTTAACAGAAATGTTTTATAAGTACTTTAAGTTTCATGTTTCCCCACCCCTTGCTTCCCCCACCCCTTGCTCCCCCACCTGTTAGTGCAGGGGCCCGAGGCCTAGGCTTCTCCAACGGCCAGCAGCGCAACTCCAGTCCCAGGCTTCTGGCCCAGACAGGGACCAACACTGGGAGAGGGTCTGCTGGCTCCCCCACTCCCTTTCCCCCCCTTTCCACCCTTCACCCCCGCACCACCCCCCCACCCCCCTACACCCCCCCTTCCCCTCCCACCTACACCCCCCCTTCCCCTCCCACCACACCCTCCCACCCACCTTCCCCCCAACCCCCCCTTCCCCCCACACACACCCCCACCCCCTTTTACCTCCCCACACACCCCACCTCACCCTTCCCCCCTCCCCTTCCCCCCTCCCCTTCCCCCCTCCCCTTCCCCCTTCCCCCCTCCTCTTCCCCCTTCCCCCTTCCCCCCTCCTCTTCCCCCTTCCCCCCTCCTCTTCCCCCCTCCCCCCTCCTCTTCCCCCCTCCCCCCTCCTCTTCCCCCCTCCTCTTCCCCCCTCCCCTTCCCCCCTCCCCTTCCCCCCTCCTCTTCCCCTTCTTCCCCTTCCCCCCTTCCCACCCTCCCCTTCCCCTCCCTCCCCTTCCCTCCCTCCCCTTCCCCTCCCTCCCCTTCCCTCTCCCCTCCCCCTCCCTCCCCTTCCCCTCCCTCCCCTTCCCCTTCCCCTCCCTCCCCTTCCCCTTCCCTCCCCCCCCTTCCCCTTCCCTCCCCCCCCTTCCCCTTCCCTCCCCCCCCTTCCCTCCCCCCCCTTCCCTCCCCCCCTTCCCCTTCCCTCCCTCCCCTTCCCCTTCCCCCCCACTCCCCCTTCCACATCCCTTTCCCCCCTCCTCCCCTTCCCCCCTCCTCCCCTTCCCCCCTCCTCCCCTTCCCCCCTCCCCTTCCCCCCTCCCCTTCCCCCCTCCCTTCCCCCCCTCCTCCGCCCCTCCTCCCCTTTCCCCCTTCCCCTTCCCCCCCTCCCCTTTCCCCCCCTCCCCTTCCCCCCCTTTCCCCCTTCCCCCCTTTCCCCCGTCGCACTCTTCCCCCCAGTCGCGCTCTCTCTTACCCCCAGTCGCGCTCTCTCTTACCCCCAGTCGCGCTCTCTCTTACCCCCAGTCGCGCTCTCTCTTACCCCCAGTCGCGCTCTCTCTTACCCCCAGTCGCGCTCTCTCTTACCCCCAGTCGCGCTCTCTCTTACCCCCAGTCGCGCTCTCTCTTCTCCCCCAGTCCCGCTCTCTCTTCCCCCCCAGTCCCGCTCTCTCTTCCCCCCCAGTCCCGCTCTCTCTTCCCCCCAGTCGCGCTCTCTCTTCCCCACCAGTCGCGCTCTCTCTTCCCCCCCAGTCGCGCACTCTCTTCCCCCCCAGTCGCGCACTCTCTTCCCCCCCAGTCGCGCTCTCTCTTCCCCCCAGTCGCGCTCTCTCTTCCCCCCAGTCGCGCTCTCTCTTCCCCCCAGTCGCGCTCTCTCTTCCCCCCAGTCGCGCTCTCTCTTCCCCCCAGTCGCGCTCTCTCTTCCCCCCAGTCGCGCTCTCTCTTCCCCCCAGTCGCGCTCTCTCTTCCCCCCAGTCGCGCTCTCTCTTCCCCCCAGTCGCGCTCTCTCTTCCCCCCAGTCGCGCTCTCTCTTCCCCCCAGTCGCGCTCTCTCTTCCCCCCAGTCGCGCTCTCTCTTCCCCCCAGTCGCGCTCTCTCTTCCCCCCAGTCGCGCTCTCTCTTCCCCCGTCGCGCTCTCTCTTCCCCCGTCGCGCTCTCTCTTCCCCCGTCGCGCTCTCTCTTCCCCCCCAGTCGCGCTCTCTCTTCCCCCCCAGTCGCGCGCTCTCTTCCCCCCAGTCGCGCGCTCTCTTCCCCCCCAGTCGCGCGCTCTCTTCCCCCCAGTCGCGCTCTCTCTTCCCCCCAGTCGCGCTCTCTCTTCCCCCCAGTCGCGCTCTCTCTTCCCCCCGTCGCGCTCTCTCTTCCCCCCGTCGCGCT